>NC_137018.1:13841818-14141818 GCF_032717465.1 Coenobita brevimanus | reverse complement strand
TACAGTTAAATTACATAAAGTTTCGGTAAAAAACTTAGATTGAACGAGGCGCGCATCAGGAGGATTCAAATGCACCAAAATTATTTACAGCATGCCTAGAATGTATTATTAGAAAGATAGACTGGGGAAAAAGGAATATACATAGATGGAGAAAGCTAAACTATATAACAATTGCAGATGATCTTTTCCTAATCTCAGAAACAGCAGAGACATTATAAGGAATGTTAAATTACAAAGTCTCAAAGTAAGGCTAATGATGAACCGGAATAAAACTAATGTTTAATCCAAATGCACCAAAGAATGTCATCAGAATAAGGAAAGAAATTCTTGAAGATATCCAGGAGTTCAGTTAGCTGGGGCAAATACTAAAACTAACGAAAGACCATGATGGCGAAATAAAAAGACGCATTACAGTTGGATGGAAAGCTTTCGGGAAATATAGAGACATCATGAAAAGTAGCTTCGTAGTATGTATGAAACGAAAAGTATATAAAGAATGTGTAAAACAGCTATGACGTACGGTTGTGAGACCTGGAAACTGACAAAATCGATTGATTATCAACTATATCTTTGAGAGACAGGAAAAGATCAACATGGGTGAGACAGCAGACTAAAGTCAAAGACATTATAGAATTAAAAAAAAAAAAAAAAACAGAAATGGAAGTTTGCAGGTCATGTAGCAAGAATAAGGGATAACCGATGGAGCAAGAGGCTGACTGACTGGACTCCAGGAGACTGTAAACATAGCAGAAAATGGACAGACAGAAGGTGAAGAGATTAGATACAGATATTTGCAGGCAAACCGTGGCAGAGATTGACTAAGTCAAGGAATTCGTGGAGAAGGTTGGGGGAGGACAGTGTTCAGTAGTGGACTTACAATGGCTGATGTTATATATATATATAGATAGATAGATAGATAGATAATATATATATATATATATATATATATATATATAGATAGATAGATAGATAGATAGATAGATAGATAGATAGATATATATATATATATATATATATATATATATATATATAGATAGATAGATAGATAGATAGATAGATATAGATATAGATATAGATATAGATATAGATATATATATATATATATATATATATATATATATATATATATATATATATATATATATATACACACACACACACACACACATCTATCTATCAATCTACACACACACACACACACACACACACACACACACACACACACACAAAGAACATTTAATAAAGTGTATGAAGTCGTTGGGATGGTGGTGTGCAGAAAACCAACAGAACAAGGTGGAGGCAGTAAAGCAACATGTAATCCCATCCTTACAGCGTTTTATCCTTTATGCCCTTGTGCAATTAATGGGTGGTTAATAGTTATACCATTATCATGGCACTTTTTGGGTGCACTCATTCTTCAGCATAATGGCACGCAGTGGAGTAAAAAAAAAATAATATATTTTGGAATGGAATTACATGATATTTTATTGCCTCGACCTTGACTCACTGCTATCCCTACATAGTTATAAATTTTATTAAATACGTTTTTTGTATGAATGTGAAGATGAATGAGAGTTGCAGGGTTTGTTGAATGAATTTGGGACAGTGTGTAGGAAGAGGAATCTGAAAGTTAATGTAAACAAAAGTAAAATTATGGTGTTTGAGAGGAATAAAGTCACAGAATGCACAGTGAGGTTGGATGGTGAGGATATGGAGATTGTGAGTGCGTTCAAGTACTTGGGTAGAGTGATGATTAAGGATGGAACTTTGGGGGATGAAGTGCTTGAAAGGTTACAGCAGGGAAGGAAAGTTGTTGGTTCACTGAAAGCCGTGATGAGAAATAGGGAGGTGAATATGGAAGTTAAGAAGTCACTGCTTGATATTATTGTGATCCCTACCCTGACGTATGGAAGCGAGGCATGGACCTTGCTAGAGGGGAACAAGTCAAGAGTGAGAGCAGTGGAAATGAGTTACTTGAGAGGAGCATGTGGAATGACATGGAGGGACAGGTTGACGAATGAAGAAGTGAAGGAACGTTGTGGGGTGGATGTGGATGTGGTTGAGAAGATTAGGAGCAATACACTCAGGTGGTTCGGACATGTGAAGAGAATGGAGAACGAAAGACTGACTAAGAGGGTGTATGTACGTGAGGTGGAGGGAGGGAGAGGGAGGGGAAGACCGAGGATGAGGTGGAGGGATGGAGCTGAGAGGTATATGAGGGAGGGGGGAGTGAGTTTGGGGGAGGGTAGTCATATGGTGGGTGACAAAGCGACGTGGAGGCATTTTGTCTGTGGCCACCGTTTGTGGGATTAGGGCGTCGGGCTCTAGATAGATAGATAGATAGATAGTTCTGTATACTTGTTCCACTGGTTCTTAAAAGTTATTATGTAAGAAAGCTCCAAAGGTTTTTGCATGTTATACAACTTTAGAATGTCTGACTAGCCCACTCTCGTTCGAATTGCCTGTGGAATTGAGTAAAAGCACCTGAAGAAATAACAAGAAGGAACACTGAAAGAGGGCAACATCCACTCCTTGCGATCAGTCTGAGACCTTTTGACCTTGTTGTGTGATCTTGACCTTTGCCCATTTGTTTTCAGACTTGAAATATATCTTCCTTTCATTACCATGAACCCTTCCGCTAAGTTCGGTTCAAGTTGGATCGAAAGTATTTAATTAGGTCTTGCCTTGTGGCCTTGACCTTTGTCCTGTTTTCAAAATTTACCATTTTAATCTACGTCATAACTTAAATTGTTCCACCAATTTAATTCAAACTGAATTCAAACTTTTGAGTCAAGGGCCGAATGGCTGAGACTGTTCTGTGACCTTAAATTTTGACCTATTTTCTTCAGCACTGAAAACTTCATCCTTTGCTCGCCATATTCCCCGCTAACAAGTTTTGTATAAATCAGATTAAAACTGTAATAGCTGACTTATTCCCGACGTATTACGTTTGACCATTTTCTCAGGCAATGTCGACCATACTTATGATGCTGTGTAGAATGAAGCCCCTTTTTGAAAAAAAAAAAAAAAAGTTATCGGTTTTGTCATTTCAGAGTAAGAGTGAACTAAGAATGAAGAAGAAGAAAGAAAGAATGTCTATGGAGCAACTGCTATTTTTGTTTATTGTTTTACCATTATATTTTAGCTCCTTTTTAGGAGATGCTTTAGGTCTAGACAAGCGCTATAATTAGGGGTAGATGTTAAAAAAATATATATATTACGTCCGCGTTTTGGAATTACGAGGGATAATCACGGAGTGCGGTAGCACTCTATAAGTAGGAATGGCACAGGTTCAAAATGGCGTCCTGTACTATAGGATGTAGGAGCATTTGCGCGAGAACGGTCGCAAAGCCCGGTTCTAAGCTTAAGAACTAAAAGACCTTCGCTTTTCAAGCGTAAAACTACTCGCAAAGACTTGCTAACATTCTTAGGAACCGCAAAATCGCACCGTTAAAATATCGATTTTGTTCTTTTTCTTTCCTCTTCACCAGTCATAACTCCAAAACTAAAGGGCGTACGTGAGCGTGCTATATACCAAAACGCTGCATGTCAAGTGGAGATGTTTCTTTTCATGTTCTGAAATGTATTCAACTATGGTTCGCTAGTTACGGCCTGAAAACCGCATCGCTGTCACCCGTAAGTACTCCATTTTGAGCAATACTGGTTAGCTACAGCTCGCCTACGGTTACAGAACGTACCAGAACACTTCTTTTCACACTCGTTTTAGTCTTTCAGTATGCTATGCATGTAACAATCCAAATCTAACACTTGCTTTAAGCATTATAATACTTCCACAAAATGATCATAAACTATTAAAAAAAAAAATCTAAAATGACTTAAGAAGTAGGAATGGCAAAAGTGCACCGATTAGATATGAAAAAAACACAGAAAAGAGAGCATTCAGGATGTAGAAGATTTGGAGACCTGTACCTATTACTACATTCCACTCTTTAGCCACAAACTTGTAGCTGCTGGAATGTAGTAATGGGTATAGGTCTCCACATCTCCCATCCTGAATGCTCTTTTGTTTCTGTGTCTTTTTCATCTCTTAACTGTGCATTTTTGCCATTCGTACTTTTTAACAATCATTTTAGAAGAAAGTGTTCGTTTTTTAGTGTTTCTTAGGATTTGTGGGCACGTCAGCGCCATCCTTAAATAGTGTCCACAGACACTCTACAGTTTTTTCCATCAGGTAGTTCCGTATTGCCCCAAAAGGAACGTATGAGCCAGTGTCTGCTTATTAAGTCCAGGCACTGAAGGTGAGATTTACCAGTCACTTTTCCCTGAGTGGCATTATGTGAGCAATACCTCATCCGATTAGAGCCCCACAACTCTGTAGACTATCTAGCGTGGTTACTTCCAGAAAGGACGAAAATTACATATTCACTCATGTCTATTTGTGGACGAGATATCTCAAAAATCTGTTATCGGATTTCAATAAAATCTTGTGAATATGTCATCAGTGTGTCAAGGAAAAGTTGGTTAGATTCTGAGGTGAATCAGGATCCGGAGAAAAGAATAAATACATTTTTTGGCGTTGGCTAGTGTATGCACTCTATGAAATTGAGTAACGAGGCAGTCAAGATGACGATGTCAGACCATAAAAGTATTTGGCTTGAGGGAAAAAGAAATTACCGGTACATGAGTAAATCACAGTTTTTAATGGCCTTAGCCTAGGTATATGCTCTTTCAGTATTTATAGTTTTGGATTGTAGTTACCAACCTATTCGTACGTAGTAAATGGTTTTTTGGGCTGCTTGTCAGTGATCTGAAGTCACCTGACGCTAGCACAGTATCGAGTAACTGGATTGTGGCCGCCCCCCACCTACCGATGATCATGCACCTAATTCAATTCACTTAAATACTTTCGCCAAGAAAGGTCTGGTTTTATTACGTTTACTGTATTTATTTATCTGTTATCACAGTTATGGAAGACTATTTAGTGGAATCGCTCCATAGTATGAATGGCGACTGAGGAGAGAAGGAAAGAATATTAAATTTTGCATTGGGAGATGCATACTCTCTCTGAGTGCTCATATACTCATATTTTGTTTCTGCAAAATCTTTGCTTCACTAGAAACATAAATTCACGCTTTCAAGTTTATTTCTCATTTGTATGATACGGACACGTGGCAGCATATGTATGTATGTACAGAATGTAAGCGACAGTGCTGTACTGTACGTGACGATATATGTCTACAGAGAACGTGAAAAGAGCTTGCAGTCATAACTGTTCCTATTCCTTGGCTGTTGTAGCTCTAACAATCATTCGTGATTCACAGGACAGGTGGTTCTCTCAGACCCTTGCATGCAGGGAATCTATGAATATGTTCAATGCGAGGACATGAGGGAGGAGAAACTGACCAGCAGGCGTGTGGAGGTGCTTCACAGTCCTGACAAATGACCATTGCTTCACCGGAGTGGGTTCTTATGGTCACTACACAGGCTCTGACGCTCCACGCATTGTCTTGGGTTGTGCTTCTCATATACGGTCAATATACAGAACTTTTATGATTATAATGTGTTTGTTAATATGGTATGTGAACAGCTGACCTGAATCTTGATGATCGAGCTTCGTCTGATTATATTTACCTGTGTCTTTATTTAACACAGATCGGTGAATTGTTTAAATGGGAAACTAATGAATTTATATTCCTTCACATGAAGGAATAATAGTTTCTCCAAGACCCTGGATCTGAAGCGCCTCGTAGTCGGGCCGAAACGTTGAATCTTCACAGTAAAAATAATGTCACACTAGTCAATGTGTGGTTAATTGTTCTGTATGTTTATATCTCGCATCTGAGATTTAAAAAAACTTTTTGGATACTAACTGAATCTAAGGAAAATATTCTTTGTCCCTCACTAATAGATTTTCATTTTGACTTGTACCCTCTTCATCCACTTTTTCATTGCATATAACTTTTACACACCTTCTTCCAAATGCATCACCTGATCTCACTGAAGTTTGATTTTTCTCCCCCTCCACTCTCTCTCTCTCTCTTTCTCTCTCTCTCTCTCTCTCTCTCTCTTTATATATATATATATATATATATATATATCGATACAATCAGTTCGTAAATAAATAAATATATATATATATATATATATATATATATATATATATATATATATATATATATATATATATATATATATATATATATATATATATATCGATACAATCACTTCGTAAATAAATAAATAAATATATATATATATATATATATATATATATATATATATATATATATATATATATATATATATATATATCTATATAATCACTTCGTAAATATAGAGATAGATAGATAGATAGATAGGTAGATAAATAGAAATGTGTGTGTGTATGTGTGTGTGTGTGTGTGTATCACTCCTTAACCTTACTACTCCTTTCACTCCTTCATTTTACCATGCAGTACCGTTTGAACCCTATTTCCCCTTTGTAACTCCAAACGCACCTCTCGCACTCTGATCAATTCCCCCATAAATTAAACTTTCCAATATTCATTCAAAGATGCCCACACCTGTCCCTCCTACCTTCCCAATCTTTTCATCTCCTTAGATTTCTCTGTCATTATATTTCCTCTCAGCATCATAATTCTCTCACTGTAGCCCTCGCATTTGGTTTATATCTCCGCTTCCACCATCAGAAAGGTCTGCCTTGGCATGGACGCCTTTTGAGAAAGGTTTGCCTTGGCCTCGGGCTTGACCTCGCGGTTTTCTTAAAACTTCATTATGATTCTGGATTACACTACTACGACTTATTTTGGTAATTTGTAGTTTTGTTTGTTTTGGAAATTTCCATTTCTTGTTTACGATCTTACGCTTAATGCTGTTTGGTACATAGATTAAAAAAACATGGTACACTTTAGATCCAGACCTTAAGTAACACAAGAGTAATCCGAGAATGCAACCTCCGCCAAAGTGATGTTATCTTGTAAATTTTGTGCAAGCATGGCAGGCATTATTTATCGAGTGAGGAGCATAAATGTTGAGATTGCTAATATTCCACACTGGCAAAGAATCCTTTAAAAAATCCTGGATCCGGATGAGTATCCGTATCATCACCAAAATCTAATAGATTGGTCCTTTGGACATACTCTATCCCTCCAAAAAAAAAATGTCAGCAAAATCCGTTCATGACTTTTTTAGAAATCTTGCTAACAGACAAACAAAGCAACGTCTGCAAAAACATAACCACCATGGCAGAGGAAATAACGGGTGATTGCCCCTTGATATGAACCTCCTTTTGAAACATGATCATGGCCATTTGAGGTGTCAGAAAATTTGATGACATATATTAAAGGAAAATGCCGGCGGGTGTCATTCTCTCTCTCTCTCTCTCTCTCTCTCTCTCTCTCTCTCTCTCTACATATACGGTGTGTGTATATATATATATATATATATATATATATATATATATATATATATATATATATATATATATATATATATATGTTATCAGCCATTCGAAACCCACTGGTAAACAAAGGCCTTTCCCAACCTTTTCCACGAATTGCTTGACTGATCCAATCTCTGCCATCTTTTGCCTGCAAACTTCTCTATCTCATCTCTCCACCTCGTGTCTGGCCATTTTCTACTACACTTACAGTCTCTTGAAGTCCAGTCAGTCCGCCACTTACTTCTTCGGTTATCCCTTATTTTTACTATATGACCTGCCCACATCCGTTTCTGTTCTTTTATAACTTCTATAATATCTTTGACTCTAGTCTGCTCTCTCACCCAAATTAATCTTTTCCTTCTCTCTTAAAGATATTCCCAACACTGCCTTTCCATTTCTCTTTGAGAATGGATTAGCTGATTTTCCATCGATTTTGTCAGTTTTTCGGTCTAACAATCGTATGTCATAGCCGGGATTATATATTCGTCATAAACTTTTCGTTTCACAAATATTGGCAAACTACTTTTCATGATTTCTCTATGTTTACCGAGAGCTTTCTATCCTAATTTATTGTGTTTTTTAAATTTCGTTCTCATAGTTTTTCGTTTGTTTTAGTTTTTGCCCAAAGGAACTGTTCTTCTCGACTTCTAAAGAATTTCTTCCCTAATTCTGATGACAGTGTTTGGTGTATTTGAATTAAACAGTACTTTAACTTTCCTTTGGTTCATCTTTAAGCCTAGTTTGAGCCTTTCTCTGTTTAGGTATTTCTAGCAATGTCTCTGGTGTTTCTGAGTTTAGGACAATGTCATCTGCAAATCTTAAACGGTTTAGGCTGCTCTATTCATGTTTACTCCTTTGTTTTCCCCAGTAGCTTTTTAAAAATACTTTCTAAGGATGTTGTAAATAACTTATATCCTATAGTTGTCTCAATTAGCTGATACTTTGTGTGTAAATGGACAGTAACTGAGTACCCGCTTTGGAATCCTTCCTGCTCACTAGGTTAGTTTTCTTCCAAATTTGTTGTTATTCTCTTCGCAAGGACTTCAGTGAAGAGTTTGTAAATAACTGGTAATAAACCAATGGGTCAGTAGTTACTAAGATCTTTTCAGTTGCCTTTGTTGTCAAGCAAAATCACTATTGTATTACCCCATGTTAGGGGATTTTTCTTCTTTTTTATATGCTGAGTAAATAAGTGAGCAAGGCTGTTTTGTACTTCTACTCATGCATCCGACAGCAAATCTGTAACCATTCCATCTTCTCTTGCGGCCTTCCATCATTTCATACTTTTAGCAGAAATGTTTACTTCGACTGGTGTTACTCCAGGTATTTCACTAGTGTCTACTGAGAAGTTTGCTATTGGCACTATTGTCTTTGATGCATAAAGTTCTTTGTAAAATTCTTCAACTCTCTTCATCATCCTATCTCTGCATTACTGACTTCACCGTTTTTGTCTTTTGGTGTAAAATTTGTTGCTTTAATGTGCCATTTTACTTAGGACCAGTTTCAGACTTTTTCCTTTCTTGGTGGATTCTTTCATTTGATCTATGTTTTCTTTCTTTTTTGTCTTTATGTCTCTTGTTGATAAACTCATATAATTCTGCTCTTTCTGTTTCATCGTTCTTTAATTCTAGTTTCATCACCTTTCTTTTTTTTCATCAGCTCAAGGGTCTTTTCTGAATATTTGCTGGCTTTGGTTGTATTAGTTTTCCCTATTACCTCTGCCGATTTTCTTAGCACTTTTGTCAGTATTTATCATTCTACTCACCAATGTCACACTCAGCATAACTTAGAGTCTGAAATCTGTTCGTTATTTCTAACTAACTGCCAGGCTACTTTGTTTTCCATTACTTTTATTGGGCATATCTTTTTATTTTTATTCATCTTCATTCTTTCACATCAGAAATTTAAACTAGCTGTGCAATCCGCCATTCTATGGCCATTTCCAAGATTTACAGATTGATAACTGTGGCATTTATGATCGTGGTATTCTTATATGCTATAATGATGTCGATTTCATTCTTTGTTTCTCCATTTGGACTTCTCCAGGTCCATTTTGACCCTGTTCTTTTGCAAGAGAATGTGTTCACCGTTCTCATATTAGACATTTCAGCAAAATTTACCACCATTTCACCTCTGACATTCCTTTCTCCCACTCTGAATTTTCCCATTCATGCTTCTCCATTTTTCGATTTTCCTAATTTTGCATTGAAATCTCCCATAAGTATAGAATATCTGGTCATTTCTTCTTCCATAATCTTGGAGGTGTCGTCATAGAATATTTCCGTTTCTTCATCAGAGCTTTGAGAAATCAGTGCATATATTTATATTACTTTCAGAGTTTATATTTTCCCTAGTCTAATACAAACCATGCTACTCAGTCAGATACACTGCTAAGTTTAACACTGTTATTTGCAAGATTTTTGTTTTTTTAGATAGCCTACATCCTAACTGTTTCATTTTGCTTTCCTCTGTATTAAGATAAGTTGTTGCTGTCGCAGAAATGAATAATTTTTCCTTCATATTTTTTTTATCTCACTCAAACCTACAATATTGCAACTAATGTTTTTTTCAGTCATTATCAAGTTTCTAATCTTCTGCGAGGCATATTACACTGTACGTGTAAATCTTCTTGGATGTCAGCTTGTTTAACATCTATATCTCTGATCTGCCGAGACACAGCCTACTCACTTTCGGTAGCACACTGCTCGTAAGCACAGGAGGTAGTGCAGTTTTACATTTAGTAGATGATTATCCAACAGGAACACCCGTCAAATAAATAACAGTAGAATTCATGTTTGGTTGGGAGGACTGTGACAAGTAATCTCACCCCCCTCTTGCCGCACAATATCTGCTGAGGTGTAATTTTTGTGCCACCTTATTCAGTATGTTCGGCGAAGCACTATATATCTGTAGGGGTTCCCATCGTCCACGCCATCTACGATGGGGTACCTTGTATATCTGAAAAGCCTTCCCTTTTCCGTCTCAAAGGGATGCACCAGGCTGCAGAGGGATCCTGCCTTTGGGTATATATATATATATATATATATATATATATATATATATGTACTTATAAATCTCTGTCTGTCTGTCTGTCTGTCTGTCTGTCTCTCTCTCTCTCTCTCTCTCTCTCTCTCTCTACTGTATATATACATATATATTTATAGATGTATAAGGTCTTTTACAGCTCTGTTCGGTAATGTACGCATTTGTTCGATCCTGTAGTCGGAAATTATGTCATGCTCCTTAAAAATTTATGCGGTGCAAATATCGGTAATCACACTTAAAGTAAACAGAGGCTTGGTCTCGAATGCAAGAACGAGTATTGAGTCGGAGGTGGAAGTAGGGCTTTGGACGGTCCCAAGCTCAGGCTCACGGCTTACTCACGTTAAGTTCATGCAGTTTGACTCGGCCATATAATGAATCGAAGCTCAGTTCGGACTTCTTTAAGTTGGCCTCAAGTTGCGAGGCGGTGGCTGAAACGGTAGAGCGGCGGCCTGCAGTCATAATGGACCCAGGTTCTAATCCCGGCTATGGCAGGGAACAGTTTAAGGATCTGAATTTCATAAAAGCAGACTTTCCTGATCTACCAGAAGACCCACCGACGTGTCGTAAAATACTCCCGCTAATATCAGTACAGCAGTACTGTATAACATAGCAGTAGCATGTATTCAGTATGGACGGTGGTTTTTACCACCGAAGTGGTGACACGTGGAGGTGTAGGAGGACTACTGGGCCTTGGAATAGGCCACTGCCCCCGAGAAATAGGCCCTGAAGCCTTTGCCCAGGGTTGGACACATTAAAAAAAAGAAAAAAAAAAACTTGGGGCACCCCTTCCAATTTCTTAAAATGAACCAGTCACAGTGCCGACTTTTGAATACAAATTTTTAGCGTACATGGGAAAATAAACAAATCCATCCATCCACTCATCCGTCATCCAGACCTATGTTGCTCTATAAGGAGCGTAGGAGCCAGGAGTTAGGCAAGTTGGTTCTGACGTTTAAGATAAGAGTGACCAGCCTCATTAATCCCTGAGTGACATTACGTGAACAATAAACCCCAACCATCTCTTGGATATAAACCTACAGAGCCTCAATCCGAATAGCGTGCCTTACTTACCCACTAAACCACCAGGTGCCATAATTTGGTGATATGGTTACCACCCACCATAGTAAATTATTTCGTGTTCTGCAGGAAACCGTTGGCTTATCTCTCAGTCACCCATAGGCAGAAGGAAGAGGGAAGAATGAAGGAAAGAAAGACAAGAGAGAGTGTAAAGTCACCCGTAGGCAGAAGGAAGGGGAAAGAATGAAGGAAAGAATGACAGGAGAGGGAGTGCAAAGTCACCCGGAGGCAAAAGGAAGAAGAAAGAATGAAGGAAAGAAAGACAGATGATGATGGAAGGAAGAGGGGAAAGGGCAGACACCCAAAGCAGCACTACATCGAATGAGTGAATGGTGAGCGCCCCCACCTATCACCGAAAAAAAAAAAAAAGTTAAAAAGTTAAATATCTGATCCCAAAACACAGTTGTCAGACATTATCTTCGTGGATGCTCTCATCATAGAGGGTTGGTTAAATCACATATTAAATTTGAAATATAAGAACATTATATTTGCCTGTGTGATAATGTGTACTTTTTTTTATCCAAGAGGTTACGAGATTTAAACGGAAATAAAAAATTACGTGAATACAGCCAAATAATGTAGCTCTATAGATAAGCCTGTATTTTGATTTTTCAGTAACATTAGCGAAAGTTGATAGGCTATAAAAGTTGCAAAATACGGTAAAAAAAAAAAAAAAAACTGCATAGCAAGTTATTGCGTTATCATCATTTCACTATTGAACGACAATCGTGGCAAGACTGACCTATATAATATACAACCTTTCCAATGACGAAATCTAGTAAAAAATTCAATAACACAGCTTTAATTATCAATATGTTTGAACAGTAGTAATGGAGAGAGTAAAATCTGTTTGACGTAGTTTATATGATTCCACATGGATCGCATAATTTCGAATAGTCATGGGCATCGTATTCACGTGTATAACAAGACTTATATTGTTATTATTATATAAGATATAATGCGTGGAATGAGAACTGCAAAACAGGGCCCACATTATAGCTAGTTTAATTGGCTATGAAAATTATTCACCCGTGCGTATACAAAACGTTTCAGCCTACATAATATAACTTGTAAGTGGAGATGCAGCACCAATAACTGTTAGCCATGTGATACTGTATTATCAGTTGCCAGGAAAACATGTTAGAAATATTTTCAAATAATGGAAAAGTATTTTTTTGTAAACTTGTACAAATGTATCCTAATATTTTTATCTTCAAACAACAATTTTTTTATCTATCTAACTATCTATTGCCAGACTCCTCTATCGCTTAAAGGGTGGCAACGAGTCGCCTCCATATCTCTCCGTCCCCTGCCATTTCGCTGCCTTCCCTCCAACTCACACACTCCTATCTTATATACCTCTCCACTCCATTCCTTCATCTCATCCTCGGCTCTCCCAACTCCACCTCATTCACTTACACTCTCCTCGTTAGTCTCTCGCTCTCCATCCTCTCCACATGGCAAATCCACCTCTGTGTATTTCTCCTAATGCTTTCTGTCACATTCATGTTCACACTACAACGCTCCTTCATTGTCTCATTTGTCAGTCTGTCTCTCCATGTAGCTCCACAGGTTCCTCTCAACTAACTTATTTCCGCTGCTCTCACTCTTCACTTGTGTCCTTCCAACAAAGTCCAAGCTTCGTTGCCATACGTTAGAGTTGGTATCACAGTACTAATATGCAGTGACTTTTTTACTTGCATGCTAACTTCTCTATTACATATCACTGATTTCAAAGATCCAGCAACCTTTCTTCTGTGTTATACACCTTTCAAGCACTTCATCCGCTAAACTTCCATCCTCACTCATCACGCTATCCAAGTACTCAAATACACGCACAATTTCCATTTCCTTACCATTCAGCCCCACTGTGCATTCAGTGACTTCATTTCTCTCCAAGAAAACAACGTTACTCATCGCTAGATACGCCATTTGATTCCGTTTCGTACACATTCATCCAGATTCATTCACAAATCCTTGCAGTTCCCTTTCGTCTTCACTTAACAGTACAGTATCATCTGCAAAAAACAGAACATAAGGGTAGCTTCAATTGTTAAAAGCTTTGTAGCCTTAATTTAGATAGGTTTAACTCTTAATTCTTGTAATAGGTGAGTCTTGAGTTTTTATTGTTATTTTGATAATTGAAGAGCAGGAGGAGTTAAACATGAATACAGGGAGTTGATCTTGATTTATTATCTTCAGAGAAAGTCTTAAGTTGAGCAGCGTATAATACAAAGACAATATACTTAGTAAATCTAGTTGGACCCCTCTTCTTGTTCACTCTCTCCACTACCTGTCGGTTCTATGGCTAACCTCCTTCTGAGCTCTGCTTCATAAATTCTGGTGTAGCAGGGGTCGTGTCACGTGTGTTACATTGTTGTTGAAATGTTCTAGAAGCCTGTCTGTGAGTATGTGTGTATGTGTGTGTATGGTCACTAGGCATTGTTCGTGTGCCTATTTCACTGACACACTACCTCTCTCATCCCGTGACTTGCTGCTTCCGCTATATTGTCAACATTCCTTCACTTAGACTTGCAAGCTCCTATCCCGTTCCCAGGCTTGCCTGGTGCTCTGTCTATCTATCTATTTATCTATCTATCATGTTTTCTATAATGAATTGTATTTATAATATGAAGTCCTGACATTGCTCGGTCATGCCATTAGAGGTCCTACAGCAATCGTTATTGACATATGCTAATCCATTAATACATAATAGTCTTCTTCTTAACTCTTAATATATAATATTGATTATAATATTGTACAGGTATAATATTCATGGTAAATTGCAATGATCTAGTAATATTACATTTTAAACAAGTTATATACATAATTGAATAAATGCACTAAAGTTAAACTATTGTACTGTAATACAGTTTGTAAATTGGTTACTGTAGTAAAATGCATATATGCAAGAAAAAAAAAGTAGTTTAAAGTTAAGATTATGGTAAGAACTATTAATATTTCATTTAAGATAATGCTACTGGTATAGCATTCTTCTATATCATGGGTCATTCTTCTTTGTGTTTTTTTTTTATACATATATATAATTAATACTATATACAAAATATGTACACTTCATTCAGGGGGGTTAACTTGCATGTTAACTCTACCCCCACTACATACTGACTCCAAATTTGCAATTCTTGCATGCATTCTGTGCATTGCGAACAGCAGTACTGCAAATACAATGCAGAAGATTATAAAGACAGTAGGTGCTGGACTATACACATAATATGGGTTGAACATACTCAAACTCAAATCTTCCCAGGGCTTCATTGTTTCATTGATCATTTGCATAGTTTCAAACTTAGGTGAAGACTATTTAATACTTGTGCTCATGTTTAAGTCCATAACAGGCAGTAGGTGAAAATGTTTGTTTGTATGATTGAGGATGGTGTAGTGATTGATGGTGGATAAAGTGGACATGGATGGTGTAAATACCGCACAGTGCTATGTATAATCCTGAGGCTGAAGTATGAGATGGTGGTATATCTGGACAGACTATGTAAACTGATGTGTTATGAGTGAAATAAAAAAAAACTCTGAGTGTCCGATGCGCTGATGGTGTACAAGCTTATTTGGAGCAAAAGTGAAGTTACAGTGATGATGGATAGTGTTATTTCTTATGATAGCCATTTCACAAGGGACCATATCAGTAGGCTGAAACGTGAAAATGTACACAGGACAAAGGAGAACAGCATGTAAGGATGTGCGGCACTTTCGTTCAATCGTTGATTCACTTGCGAAAGTGACAGTGTTCCGTCTCTTGGAGACCATGATGAGTTCGGTGTCTGTGTTGATGTTGATGATGACCAAAGTGTTATCATTTTTAGAAGGGAAGGGGTGTATTTAGTATACTGCGAGCAGGTCTTCAGTTATGAATGGTACATGAACTACTACTGATGTTGGTGTTAGTGTTGCTTCTAAATATGGATAATATTGCATGAATTCCCTACTTCGGAACAAAGGCTTCAATTTATGTTTATGTATGCCTTGACTAATTATCTGACGTAGCTCATGAACCGGAAGTAAGTCAATTGTGATCTTGCCATCACCAGCATTCGAAATTCCTTGCATAAGTGCCCTGTAACGAACTCTAGTGTTGTCTAATTGTAGTACAATTGTGTCAATATGTTCTGTGAAGATGGAGAAGTGTTGGAAAAGTGTTATGTTACCTTCCATTTCATTTATTTTATCTACAATTTCGAGAGCTATGTTTTCTGCCTTTTTCAGATTTTTCACAATTGTCTTCATTGCTGAGTTATGTCCTGTGATGAATTTATCTTGGTATGTTAGTACCTGAGCTATTTTATTAAATTTGTTGTTTATTTCTTTAAGGTCTTCCTCTGTAGCCAATCCAAAGATATTCCCAAGAACTGCGCCACCCAGGTCGAACAAACCGCGCTTTTGGCGAGTACGTGTGATGTTGTTCTTGTTGCTCAATACCTCCGTTCCATAAGATGGGAGATCTTGGATCATGATGAGCATAGTTGACTTAGCCTGTTCTATTTTCCATTTCGCTAACTTCACTATTTCATCCACTTCCTTTGTGTTATGTGTTTGTGAAACATAGCCTCTTATCATGAAGTCCAGGGTTCTCATGGGTCTTGCGATATTCTCTAGATAAGAAGGAGAGGGCCTACAAAAGGTACCGGAGCCAACCCACACCTGAATCACATCATCTTTACGTTTCTGCCCGGAATCGTGCTAAGTCTGTTCTTCGCTCTACTAAAAATAATTTCATCCATACTAAATGCTCTCAACTCTCCAACTTGAATTCTTCCCGCTCCTTCTGGCACCTTGCCAAAAATCTTTCTAACAACTTTACCTCATCATCCTTCCCTCCTCTTTTCTACTCTGATGGTTCTGTAGCTATTTCTTCTACTGATAAGGCAGATCTCTTCGCACAGACTTTCTCCTCCAATTCCACCTTAGACGATTCCGGTGCTGTTCCTCCATCACTTCTCCCCTCTGACTTCCTCATGGCTGACATTAAAATTTCTTCAGTTGATGTATTTTCTGCCATCACTGGCCTCAGTACTAACAAGGCATATGGGCCTGATGGGGTCCCTCCTGTTGTTCTCAAGAACTGTGCTTCTGTGCTTACACCATGCCTAGGCAAACTCTTTCGCCTTTGTCTGTCAACTTGTACCTTTCCTTCTTGCTGGAAGTTTGCTCTCATTCAGCCAGTTCCAAAGAAGGGTGACCACTCCCAACCCTCCAACTATCGTCCAATTGCTTTAACGTCCTGTATTTCAAAAGTTTTCGAGTCAATTCTTAATAGAAAAATTTTAAGGCATCTTTCCTATCACAACCTTCTTTCCGATCGTCAGTATGGGTTCCGTCAGGGACGCTCCACTGGCGATCTTCTCACCTACCTTTCAGACTCCTGGTCATCCTCCTTTCGGGACTTTGGCGAAAGCTTTGCCATTGCACTTGACATCTCAAAGGCTTTCGATCGAGTCTGGCATAAATCTTTAATTTCCAAACTGCCCTCCTACGGTTTCTATCCTTCTATCTGTGCCTTCATCGCTAGCTTCCTTTCTGGTCGTTCTATAGCCGCTGTTGTAGACGGCCATCGTTCTTCTCCTAGATCTATCAACAGTGGTGTTCCTCAGGGCTCTGTCCTATCACCAACTCTCTTCCTTTTATTCATCAATGATCTTCTAAGCTGTACATCTAACCCTATCCACTCATATGCTGATGACTCCACCCTTCACCTTTCCATTCGGTTCCCGCAACGCCCATCTCAACAGTTACTTCAAGAAACAAGGGATGAGGCTATGGCACACCTAATGTCTGACTTGGCTCGTATTGCTGACTGGGGTAAAAATAATATGGTTGTCTTTAATGCATCTAAGACTCAGTTCTTACACCTATCAACCCGACAAAATCTTCCACAGGTATACCCATTAATGTTTAATAATAATCAGCTTAATCCTGCATCATCCTTGAACATGCTTGGGGTTTCATTTACTCGGGACTTATCTTGGAAAGATCATATTACATCTCTTGTAAAATCTGCTTCTAAGAGATTGGGTGTGCTAAGCTGACTCCGCTCTTTCTTTACCCCTGCACAATTGTTGACTCTATACAGAGGTTTTATCCGCCCCTGTGTGGAGTACAACTCTCATGTGTGGGGAGGCTCCCCACATACAGCTCTTCTCAATAGGGTGGAGTCAAAGGCTTTTCGTCTCATTAACTCTCCTCCTCTTACTGACTCCCTTCAACCTCTGTCTCTTCGCCGCACTGTTGCATCTTTATCTCTTTTCTATCGCTACTTTAATGGTCTCTGCTCCTCTGAACTGTCTGCTTGCATTCCTCCACCTCTACGACGGGCGCGTAGCACCCGTCTGGCAGCAAACTCTCATCCCTTTTCTGTCCAACTCTCTAATGCAAGAGTTAACCGTTACTCCCAGTCTTTCATTTATGCAACAGGTCAACTCTGGAACTGTCTCCCTCTGTCTGTATTTCCTGCTGCCTATGATCTCCAGTCTTTCAAACGCAGTGTGTCCAGGCATCTCAAAATGATCGGATCTTGAATTTGGCTCTCTATTGTATTTTGTTTTTCTCTTGGAGGGAACTGTTACTGCGGGCCATGGCCTTTGGTTCCTTCTTCCTCGCATAAAAAAAAAAAAAAAAAAAAAAAAAGTAATCCAGACTTATTTCAGTACTCATGACGTCTTTTATGATTGAAGTCGTGGCCGTTGGAGCTATGAGGCATCGTTGCCGTACTATGTGTTGGGGGTCTAAGTGCGCATATCCTCTTGCTATGTAGAGGAGAATCCATAGCATAAGTCCCTTCATCGCTACCTACCGACAAAAAAGTCTATTAATTTTCTAATATGGTCATGCTGTGGTCGATGACAGTGATGTGCATTACGGTTGATTGTTATTTCATTTATAGAAGGAGTTTAAATCGATATTTAATTCTCGTAAATGATGTACTGTAGATTTTATTGGAACAGTTGCACCTATGTTTGATTGTTTGGTACATGACCTTAATTTATTTTTGTAATTATTGTTGTTTTCTTGATTGGTTTCATGAGTTACGTTCGCTTGTTCGGTTGTATCCGAGGCTGAATAATTATTGGATAGTTCCCTTGAAACTCGTTTTAAATGGTCAATATGAACTTGTTTCTCTTCGCCACTAGACAGTGACTTAATTAAAACTTTGTTTGTTTTTATGTTAATTACTCTGTATGGGCCCTCAAATTTTGGGGATTATTTATTGTCTCTCGTATGAATGATACCATGAACAATGTCTCCTAAGCTGATAGGTGAATCTCTTGCCTTCTTGCTAAATGCCTCCGTCATTTCTTCCTTGGACATCGGTAATTGTTTTTTGACTCTTTTGTGTATGTCCTGGAATTCACGTAAAGGGAGTTTAGAGTAATCATCGTAATTGTATATGGGCAGACTGTCACCTTCTAGGAGCTCATATGGTAGTTTTTTATCTGTCTCATATATAATGAAATGTGGTGTGTCACCTATGGATTTATTTATAGATCCATTAATTGAGGCTTCTACTCTGGGAATCCAATCATCCCAGCTTGCCTAATTTTCATTGAGAATGTGTCGTAGCACATCTAATACTTTTTTGTTTTGTCTCTCTACTAACCCATTAGATGCTGGGTGATAGGCTAAAACGTTAACCTTTTTGATGTTGTACTGTTTACATATTTCTTGTAAGATATTAGAATTAAATTCTCCGCCATTATCACTTATTAGTACCTTTGGGGTAGTAAAGCGACATATTACATTATCTGCTATTGCCTTTGCTACTGTCTCTGCTTTTTTATCTTTAATTGGAGCTAAAATTACATAACGGGAAAAATGATCCGTTGCTCCGAATAGGTATTGGTTATTATTGTATGATAATGGCATCTTGAGTAAATCAACAGTGACAACGTCCCACGGTTGATGTGGTACAGGGTAATTACCCATCGGTGCAGGTGTGATTGGGTATCCTTTGTGTTTTGCACATGATTCACATCTGTCTATATGATTGTTTATATCTTTTCGTAATGAAGGCCAGTAATATAACAACTGGGCTTGTTTGAATGTCCTATTCTTTCCAGGATATCCTGCATGTGGGTTATCGTGTATCATTCGTAATACCTGGGGTATCATGTCATTAGGTACTACCAATTGGTTAGTATTTCTTTGGCGTTTTGGTTGTTTCGGGTTGATCTTGTATAAAGTATTATTGACTATTGTGAATTGTTCGAGTGGTACATGCAGTTTGGGTAATTGTATGTCATCTCCACTTTCTAACTTGTATATAACTTTAGGCCGTATTGGATCAAGTCTTTGTGCTTTTGCGATATCATCGTGGTTTAGGATATTTCGTTTGAGATCTCATGCCGCGACCTGAATTGTGTTCGGGCTCCTAGATAGTGCGTTGGCTACTATGTTCATTTACCTTGTATATAATGAACTTGTACATTGTAGTTTTCGACTACATTTCCATTTTGCTCTCCTCCCAGAGAGCAGTTTTTCTTTAAGCATACACACTAGTGGTTTATGGTCGGTGAATAAGTGTATTTCGTATCCATATACCAAATCTCGAAACTTTTATAATGCAAAAACCACTGCAAGTGCCTCTAAGTCTGTAGTGCAATAATTTTTCTCTGCACCTTTTGTTTGTCTGCTGGCAAATGCAATTGATTGATTCTTTCCTCTTTTATCTTCCTGCATCAGTACAGCCCCTAATCCTTTAACTGATGCATCTGTACAGATAATAAATGATTTTGTGAAATCCGGATATGCCAAACAAGGTGCGTTTGTTAGTTTAATTTTTAGATTGTTAAATGCTTGTTTTTGTTCTTCTTCCCATTGGAATATAGCATCTTATTTGAGTAGTTGGAATAGAGGAAAGGCTACATGAGAGAATTGTGGTACGAATGACCTATAGTACCCAGCTAGACCTAAAAATTGTCTAACTTCGTCAGTCGTAGTGGGTTCAGGAAAATCTCTCACTGCCTGTATTTTGTCATCAGTGGTGTGAAAACCATTAGAACTTAATTTGTGGCCTAAGAAATTTATTTCCTTAAAGCCAAATTTGCATTTAGAAAGCTTAATTTTTAAACCAGCATCACCAAGCTTTTGTAAGAGTAAGTCTAATATCTTGAGATGTTCTGTAATATTTTTCGTTGCGATTATAATATCATGATAAACAAATATTCCTTGTCCTAATATTCCGGACAATACGTAATTCATAAGATGCTGGAATGTGCCTGGGGCTGTCCTCAGTCTCATCGGCATCCTTGTATACTGATAGTGTCCTCTATTTGTGGAAAAGGCAGTATATTTACGTGACTCCTGTTCAACCGGTACTTGGTAATAACCATTTAGTAGATCGATTGTGGAAATTACATTATTTTCCGGTCCAGTATTCTGTAGGACGTCGCTCTAGCAATAGCATGGGAAATCGGTCTGGGACTGTGTGATTGTTTAGTTTACGGTAATCTACTACCGCACGCATTTCTCCATTTCGTTTGAGCATGAAGAATAATGGGGCATTCCACGGGGAGACTGAAGGTTCAATAATTCCAAGTTTTAACATTTCATCGACATACTGATTTGCAAGTGTACGTTGCGATTGTGGGATGTGGTAGGCTGGTACGAAAATTGGTGGTGTTTCTGGGTGCACATTAATCTTGTGATTAATCAGGTTAGTACACCCTAATTGTTCTCCGGGTAATGCTACGGTGTCCCTGTGTGTTTCCAGCAGGGTTAACAAATAATTTTCTTCATCAAATTCACCTGAGTGAATTAAATTCTCTTTTATGCTTTCTCTATCCATAGATTTTATCTCACTTGTCACTCCAGCTATAACTATTTCCTTCATAGGGGTGGGACATTTTTCAATATTAACTATGCAAGTCCCCTTTTTCAACTGTACATCCCCATTCATGTGATTAATTATGAATATCTGAGTTTGCCCTTCGTCGTTCATCTGACATAATGCATTTTCTACTGACAATCCCTTTACATAATTCTAAGACAAGAACAGTACTATTCCGTAATTTGCTCTTTATGGTAACTTTCATATAGGAATTAGGTGGTATAACTAAATCATTGGTGAGATGGGCGGGAAAAACTGATAAATCAGTACTGTTACCTGGGTCTCTAATCATGGAGGCTGGGGCTGGTGGTGTGAGTGGATCTATACACTCATCTGTTTGTGTATGTTTGTTTAAGCTTTTAATATTACCAATTCTTTTTGGTTCTCTTTTACTAATCGGTGGGGGCTCTGATGGTATTTCCTCTATGAATTCATTGTCATAGTCTAGTCCATTCATTTGTGGAAGTAAAGTTATTTCCTCTGTTCTCATGCATCTTAAGCCCAGTAACATATGAGCTTTAATTGCTAAGTTTTCAGCAATATAGAAAAATGCAGAGATTGGTCTTGTAGTCTCTGTGAAACTGATATTTAACCTTATCATACCTTTTACTGTGATTTTTTTTCCATCTACTGTATATAAATCTAAATCAGATTCTTCCAGAAAAGTTACTTTCTTCTTTTTTCTGAAAATTGTATTTATTTCTTCTTGTGTTATTAAGTTCACTGGAGAGCCTGTGTCTAAAAACAAGGAAACGTTTTGATCCTCACATACAGCTGGTATCAAGATACACTCATTTCCCAACATGCCTCCTATGTGAATTTTAGACTTGCTTTTCTTTACGTTTGTTCGTTTTTTGTCATGACTTGGTCTTCCCCCGATTTGAACATAAGACACAATTTTTTCTACTGTTTTGCAGCTACTGGTCCAGCGCCCTTGGCATCTATGATGCCTACAGTAGGGACCAAATCCTTGTGTCTTTTGTCTATCCTCTTTCGTTTTGATAAAGCATTCATTCCTTGTGTGTCCTGGTTTTGCACAATAATGACATAGAATGGACCTATCTCTTGACTGTGATCTACGAGATGACTTCCCATATGTAGTGTTGTTTGTGGTGCGAGATCTGCTCGGGCTGCGCGAAAACTTATGAAACTGCCTGTAGCCTGGTGTTTGTGATCAAACCCTCGACACGTTTAGTTGTTTGCTCTGCCTGCTTTCGTGATCGAACCCTCGACACGTTTAGTTGTTTGCTCTGCCTGCTTTCGGGTCGCGATCGATTTTGTTCTCTGTTTGGGGTCGTTGTAGATGTTTTCACAGCTGATACTGTCTCAGGTACTCTCATTCTACTAGAATGTGCGTGTGTGTCGATCATCCCTGCTTTACTGCACTGCATCTCTACCTCGTTCATTAAGTCTAGTAAGCACATGCCTGGGGTGTACGCGATCGTCTTGGCGATCTTAAGGGTCCTATCAGGTAATTTACACAAGGCAGCTACATAACCAATGATGTCCACGACGAGGTCTGGGGACATCTTTCCATCATCTGTTATCCAGTTTGAGTTTTCTAAAGTAGCTAATAATGTTCTTTTGATTGTGGAGACATCAGCAGTTATTTCACTGAGCACATGGTTTGTAGTGTGCTCCCTTACAAGATCTACAATCTTATGTAATTCTGGAATTATACCTGGCAAGAAGTTCATACCTCCAGATAATTTCTTCAAAAATTCAGTTTTAAATTCATCATATGTCTTAGCCTTGAGGAGCTTATCTGACCTTAGTAAATTGCTTGCTGGACATCTTTCCTGGGTTATGCAAGATGAAAAAATGGCAATTTTCTATTGTTCATCTATTATATGTCTTTTGCTAAAGATCTGTTCGCACTGACTGACCAATGAAATGACATCAATGCGATCTTTTTCTGTGCCAGAGAATTTTGGGACAGTTTTATCTTCATGATAAACATAAACATGAGGTGGGGATGTTTGATCCGCGGTATTGATTGCGTTATTCATTTTCACTGTTTGCTCTGTTAATTTAACTTGGACTTGTTTATCGTTGTGTGAGGGAATAGTGGAATATGATTTGCCTGCACGTTGAATTATATCAAGTACATTTTCATAGGAATGCAACGCAGAAACTAAGTCCTCACTTGCTACGTCAGGGGGGGTTTGCCACTCATCATCTAGAACTGACGTATTTGTTTCTTGATCTTTAGTTTGTGTTGAGGTTTGTACAATGGGTGTGTTGTCTTGGTGCTCTCCTAATTGTGTATCATCTGGTATTAACATGAGTGGGAGCAAAAATATCCCTGTCATTAAAGTATGGTGTTATGAAATACGCCTTTAGTTTATGTCCTAACTAAATAGATGAGTAAATGAGTTGTAATAAATGATAGGTAGTGAGTGTATAAGTGTATATATAGAAATAAGTAAAGGAGTGTAATATACCTAATTTTAGCACTGAGAAGAAATGAGTAAGTATAATTACACCCACTTGATACAAATCGGAGAGGCGTGTCGATGCAACTGTCGATCTCGGAAGAAAAATGCAGGGTTGAATGAAGATCTCTCGATAATTCTAGGGCTGTGTTGATGGATGATATTACTCAGGAAATTCCATGGCCTGGTGCATGTAGTGGTTAACAGCTGTAGTCACAGGCGAACCTCATCATAGAACGTCGAATTTCCAACTCAATACTGTGGAAATAAATGCGTATGAGTAGGAGCTATGTGAATAATGAGTAATGAGTAGTGGGTGAGAAGTGCCTGGTGTCAGTCACAGGTTGATTGGCATGGCATTGTGTCAGCAAACTCGGTGGTGACGTCGGCTTCCCACACTGGTGGCTGTGGTGAGTAACTGAGTAGCGATGAGCAACCTGAGTGAGGAAAGGTGAGTAAGATGCGTTATAAATGTGGCTCTGGTGTTTTGCTGTGTGTCTTGACCTCTGCGTTAGCGATGAAGGTAGGCGGGAGAGAGTGTTGGGGTTTTGTGTGCTTGTTGCTCTGGTCTTTCTTTTCCATTACTTACTTTGTTTTTTATTCTTCTTGCTGCTGCTTGAAATTGAGTGAAGACTATAGAGTTGTTTAGTAGACTTCTTATTTGTAATTCGTCATTGCTACTGTATGCTCGTAGACTCGTAGGCGCGTGGACTCGTAGGCTTGTAGGCTTATAGATTCGTAGGCTCGTAGACTCTTAGGCTCGTAGACTCGTAGGCTGTAGGCTCTTAGACTGCCACCATTTAATGTTAAAAGCTTTGTAGCCTTAATTTAGATAGGTGTAACTCTTAATTCTTGTAATAGGTGAGTCTTGAGTTTTTATTGTTATTTTGATAAATGAAGAGCAGGAGGAGTTAAAGATGAATACAGGGAGTTGATCTTGATCTATTATCTTCAGAGAAAGTCTTAAGTTGAGCAGCGTATAATACAAAGACAATATACTTAGTAAATCTAGTTGGACCTCTCTTCATGTTCACTCTCCCCACTACCTGTCGGTTCTATGGCTTACCTCCTTCTGAGCTCTGCTTCCTACATTCTGGTGTAGCAGGGGTCGTGTCACGTGTGTTACACTGTTGTTGAAATGTTCTGGAAGCCTGTGTGTAAGTATGTGTGTATGTGTGTGTATGGTCACTAGGCATTGTTCGTGTGCCTATTTCACTGAAACACTACCTATCTCATCCCCTGACTTTCTGCTTCCGGTGTATTGTCAACATTCCCAGGCTTGCCTGGTGCTCTGTCTATCTATCTATCTATCTATCTATCATGTTTTCTATAATGAATTGTATTTATAATATGGAGTCCTGACACAACATCCACTGCCCTACCTTGTGTCTCTTTCATAACCCCGTCCATATACAGATTGAACAACCATGGAGACGTGACACATCCCAGTTTCAGCCCAACATTTAGATAGAAAAATTCATTCAGTTCACCATCCACACTTACTGCAGCCTTAGCACCTTCATACATACTCCTTCCAACATTCAATTGCTTCCTATTTACTCCATATATTCTTAATACTTTCCACTTCCCTCGTCTATCCACTCTCTCATGTGCTTTCTCTAAATCCATGAAGGCCTCAAACAACTTTTTTCCCTGCTCTAGAAACTTTTCCACTAAAGACTTTAGGATGAATATCTGATCTACACAACCCCTTCCCTTCTTAAAACCTTCCTTTTCTTCTGCAACTAATCCCTCTGTTATTTCCCTAACTCAGACAATAAGTATCCTACTATATTCTTTTCCTAGTACACTAAAAAGACAAATGCCCTATGATTACCACACACTTCTTTTTCCCTGTCTCCTTTTTTACAGGGGAATAATCATATCTGACTTCCAAAACTCCAGGATTCTACGTTCCTCCCAAGCCAATCTGCACATCTTCCATTCCATTCTACATCTATCTCTCCCCCGTGCTTCAGCATTTCACCACACACTCAATCGATTCCTGGGGATTTCCCCATTTTGACTTTCTTCATTGCTTTCCTTACTTCTTTCCTACTGATGTCTTTCTCTCTTCTCACCTCCCTCCTACCAGCCATTTCCCAGCCACTTATTCTCACATTCCTATTATTATCTGTGTTTAGCAATTTCTTGAAGTGTTCTTTCCAGCTGCTCACCTCTTCTCCTTTCTCTACTTGCAATCTGCCATTTTTATCTCTCACTCCCCTACTACTTTCTTTGCCACCCTGCATAAGTCTCTTTATCTCCTTCCAGAACATTTTCTTCCATTTCTTCCACTTTACACTCAAATTCCCTCCAAATTCCTCATCCACTCTCATCTTACTTTCTCTCACTAATCTTTTCACCTCTGTTTTCCTCTCTAAATATAACTTTCCATTCATGTCTCTGTTTCCCATCCACACACCATATGCTTTCTTCTTTTGTGCCACAGCTTGTGTGACCTCTTCAGTCAACCATGCTGTTCCCTGCATTCCTTTTCGTTATCTCACCACACACCACATCACATGATGCACAGATTTACCAGCCGCGAAAGCGAGGCTTTGTCTGGAAATTTGTGTGTGTGTGTGTGTGTGTGTGTGTGTGTGTGTGTGTGTGTGTGTGTGTGTGTGTGTCTGTCTGTCTGTCTGTCTGTCTGTGTCTCTTAGCACGGTACTTTCGCAACTGCTCAAGGTAGCTATCATCACAAAATTTTACAGGATTGTAGAAGGGAAAAAATAGATCACGAGTTCGAAACTGGTGAAAATAAGTCAAGGCCCGTGTGTCTGTTACCACAATAACTTTGCAATCGCTCGAGATATCATCACGTAATCTACAGGTGTGTTGTAGGGATGAAGATATCCTGGGAGTATTGTTTTCAGTTTGTCTGTTTGTCTGTGTGTCTGTTAGCTTGATAACTTCGGAACCGCTCAAGGTATCATCACAAATTTTTACAGGTGTGTAGTGGGGATGAAATCTCGTACAAGTTCGAAATTGGTGAAAGTAGGTCAAGGACTGTGTGTCTGTTACCACGATAACTTCGCAGCCGTTCAAGGTGTCATCACAATATTTCCATGTGTGTAATAGGGATGAAAATCTCCTATGAGTTCGAAATTGATGAAAGTAGGTCAAGGTCAAAGTCATATTCCGAGCCGTGCTAGATATGTATCGGCTCGAGGATGGTGTGATTCCCTCATTTGGGGGACCTCTGGTTCTTCTGAGAATATCTTGCTCACACCTTTCACCTCCTCCATCTTCTCCAAACCATATTAATTTGTCCAAACGGTACTCCGCTTCTCTCTTTTTCGTCCTCTTCCAACCTTTCTACCCTCTTTGTAAGGATTAATTGTATTGAGCACTGGTGAATAGTTTTCATAGCCAATTATAGTCTTCTTATATTGTTGGCCCTGTTTTGCAGTTCTTATTTGATTTGATTTTAATTTCAAATATTTTGTCAATGATCTCTCAGCCTATTGTTGTACCGGGATTATTTGGTAAATTATTCATCGTTTTAAAAGTAAATCTATCCTACAAATAGTTAAAAAAAAAAAAAAGGTTCTCAATGCTCAAGCCTGTCTCAAACCCACTCAAATGTGGCTTGGATTTGAGAGCATCTGCTGGGTCTGTGAGGGGCCCAAGCCTTGTTACTATATAGTGGTTTTGTTGAGCGCATCCCAAATCTAACTCCAAGTCAGGCCCAAGTCTTGTTCTTTCATTCGGTCCTTCATTTCAGTCGTAGTCTTACTCAGAAAAGTTCTGTCATGCCTTGGAAGGCTGCCTGCTCGGGCCCGAGTTCGTAAGTCTGATCGTTGCAGGCAGTGACAACAGAGTTGATAATGACGTAACCTAATGCTGTGTTGCGTGAAGTGGACAGGTAGGAGAGTACTTAGTTCTAGCCCTGCTTGTAGGTCTCTGCTCTCTGGGTGGGCGTTGGTCACCATGTCACCATCATCACTCATAGCGGTGCGAGCGAACTCTGGAGTGATGGAAATGGTGGCAAAATACTGTGAGACTGGACTGCCAACCACCACAATACTTCCCCTGCTGGGAGCTATGAGAGTCTATGTGAGATCCATTTGAAACCACGATATTTGGAGAGTCTGGTTGATATGTAGTGTTCTGGAGGAACCAACCTCATGCCCATTCTGTCACTGTTCACCTGTCGGTATTATCGACAAGATGATGATCTGCCAGAGACTGAGACTATTAAAAAGTAAGTTTGGTTTTATCAGAGGAGAAATCTGAGGGTATTTGATGGATAGTAGGGGAGTTTGCTTATCAGAGGGAGCCAAGGGATTAGAGGAGAATTAATCTAATAAAAAGTCCTAATTTTTAGTTTGAAGATAATGTAAGCAAAGTTTAAATGCTCATCTAAAACATGATCTCCATGTTAACACTGATGGTAAGGTGCTTACCTGCCCATTCCAGAGCAAGAAAATGATCATAATAGGAGCGAGTAAATGGAGGATTAGCAGCATCTTTAACAATACCTGTTCTGTTTGCTTCAGCTAATCTAGAATATGTCCATAACGGCTTTACTTTTTCTGAGGAAGCGTCATGTAAAGATATGACCATACTTTTCTGTAGAACTTCCAGAAAGTGATCAGTGGCTTCAGAATGATTGCCCATTTTTTAGATGAACTCTCCAAGTTGACGATGAGGTTTCAAAATATTAGGTCGTGAGGCATGCTCCGCAAGAAAAGGGAGGACATTTGCCCGTCTCCCTCCCAAAAATGCCTTTGAAAACATTCAGTCATACTATTTAATTGCTGGCGACAGGCTGTTGTACACCGTCTAGAGATTTCCAAGAGCAGAAGGTGCGCATGCCACACTACAGATTCAAATTGCACACTATGATCAGTAACAGTGATACTCTCCCAGATATCTCCATCCATCGGTTAAGGAACGCCCAGGTTCTAGTCTCAGTGAAGCCATAGATGGGGATAAATTCTGCATCCAAAGAAAAAGTAAAAAAAAAAAAAAAATCGGATTAGTGCCTGGAACCGTCCACCATGATGTAAGACAGCACAAAGATACTCTGTATACTTTTTCTGCCCGAGGATCTGTGCATTATGTCCACTCTGGCGTCAGCCTTAATTTCCTTCCATACAGCTTGAGTCATCAGTCGTACCGTTTCCTTCTTGCAAGGGTGACCAAATCCGTGGAAATACTAAAATTCAGCTACAATTTGTGGGCCAGGTACTCTATGATGACCACAACTGGCATTTCACCATAGCTTGAAAGAACCAGTTATCTAGTTACGAATCAGTATCTTTATGCTGTATCGTTACATGTATTATCTGATAATTATGAGCCAAATGCTCTAGCAGAATTGACTTAATACTATAGGAGAATATTAGCTTTGATGTTATCTTGCCTGGTAATGTGCCATATTTCTGTAATACATTTTGCAATATGTTGACTGTTGTCTCAACTCTAGGTTAATGATTGACTGCCTTCTATTTGAGAGCATAAGTGTGAGGTTAAGCGTCTGTCCTGACCTGAAACTGGCGGCCTTCAAGGATATGCCGAAAATTACATACTGCCAGGTACACTTTCAGCAACTTAAAAGTCAGACCCACTGTATCAAGGTTTTGTGTTCAAGATATCAGAGAACAAAATCGGGACTAAGCTACCATCAACTTCTCGCAGGAGGACCACACCTGCTGACATGGCAGAGGCAACAGTTATTAGTACAGCGAAAGCATTCGGTGCAGGATGGCAGCAATGTGAAATTGGAAACTCCTTAATGATCTTAAATGCCTCATCCTCCTCAGGAAACCAGTCGAACTTTGATCCTTAACTGTACTAAGGCCCTTCAGCATACCGTTCATGGGGGCAAAAACTGCAGCAGACTAAGGAAGAAAACGATGATGATTAAGTCTCTGTTCACCCGAACTCACTTAAATCTGCAGTAGCAGTGCGTGGAACCTTTTTTACTGACTTCCTGTGCAAGGTGTTTAATTTCTTTGACAGATACTCCATGGCGCAGAAAATAAGTAGCCTTTGAATCCCCCACAACACAACTGACTGCGTGAATTTTAAGTACATACTCTTGCAGTCGTCCAAACAGCTGTTTATGGAAATTTTTATGTTAAGCATGAACCCAGGAGGTAAAATGCATGATGTCAAAAAAAAAAAAAAAAAAAAAAAAATCAGGGTCTCTGAGAATAATTATGTCCTACAAATCGTTGGAAAGCCAGCACTGCGTTTTTCAAACCAAAAATTAATATCATAATTCATAAGGACCAGATGGCATTACAATAGCAGTCTTGGGAGCATCTTCTGATAAAAAGGGAATTTAGACAAAATGCTTACACAAGATCTTAAACATACACTACCTGGGGAAGAAAGTGTGAAATTCAGTGACGTTTTGAAAAGAATATCTGTCTGGCTGTGTAAAATTTAGTTCTCTGTAATCACAAACTCTCCACTCTGAATTTTCGGAATTACACCCAACTAACAGACACTGCAATTAATAGGATCAGTTCTGAAATTTAGGCAGATCTAAGTACTTTTTCTCCTACAAGCATCCGTCGCAAATGCTTTTCTCCGCAACAGGGAAGTGAAGGAAATTCTCCAGCTTCTTTTTGCTTGACTGCATCTACGTTATAATAAACTAACCCAACCCAACAATCTAATTTTAACGCAAATGCGATGAAGGAGGGAACAAGCTAGACAAAACCTTCCCACGGGTATTTATTAAATACTGATGTGCATAGACGATAACAGTGTACATGATAACTAGTGAACATGCTATTTGTCTACGGTAATTCGGTGAAGTTCCGAAATAATACTCTCCATTCACCTGGGTTTCTCTTCAGGTGAAGTGCCATTTGCAATGGGAATGACCAATAGCTGAAGGTCGAACAACTCCCATAGTCAGCAGTTCCCCGTTGCCTGTAAGTCCTAACGGTCAGACAAGGATGGGCGTGCACCAGTGCAGATACTGTGCTGAATGTCATTTCGCAACATGGCATATGGCGTTTCTGGAAAGAAGGTAATGGAACTCTGTAATCTGGAAATGAAGCATTGTTTATGTCATTTAACACTGGTTTTCACATTCAGAACTACATTATTCACAGGAAGGTCCCTAATACAAATAATGCTGGGTATCAACTAATTAATGGTGGCTGACACAGAGTCTAAACTGTACTCCTTGACATAAGCAATTGCCAACATGTACGCAGGTGGTATATGCATTATTAAACTTCGAATTTCCGATTACAGTACGGGGCGATGGGTGCCCCACAGGCAGAAGTTAGGTCGAAGGCAGCCTATAGATTTCGTAGTTATTAGCTAGGGAAAACAACATTGCCATGCTCCAATACTCAAAGGTCTTCATACCATAACACACACACACACACTCTCTCTCTCTCTCTCTCTCTCTCTACTATATCTATCTATCTATCTATCTATCTATCTATCTATCTATATATATATATATATATATATATATATAGGCTGCTTCCCCCAAGGAAAGGGAGGTAGCTGAGACAGGACAACACACTCCCACTTTGCTCATCCACCCATACACATTCATTCGCATGTTAGCCCCAAAGGGGAGAAGGGACTGATCCTCACTGCACCACACCGCACAAGGGTCAACTACGCAGTGCAATCAGTAACATCTACAGCAGGGCCCGACAGCAGAGGTGGTTTACCCCTGCCACGTCATAATGAACCCATCCCCTTACCCGTGCTTGACCTGATCAGCTGATCAGACCTGATGTGGGAGAATATCTCCTCAGGGCTGCGTCATCATTTATTCATTCACAATATCTCTCAATTCATAACTATCACGGACAGCCACTCTTCCTTGCTCAACAGACATCCCTTTCGCATCCAGCGCTCTCTTCACATTGCCCATCCATCCTATTCGTGGTCTTCTTCTCAGCCTTACACCTCTCATATCAGATTTAGTAATCTTTTTCACCATTCGCTCGTTTTCCATTCCTCCATATGCCCAAACCATCACAACACCCTCTGCTCAACTCGAACAGCTATCTCCCGAACAACTCCAGTTCTCCTTAGCACTTCATCATTTCTCACTTGATCCAGATGCGTCACTCCACACATTCTCCTCAGACACCTCATCTCCATTACATTCACTCCTTTCCTCTCTGCTACACCAATATTCCATGTTTCAGCCCCACATAATGCAGTCGGTACCACAACATCCTCATACAGCCTTGTCTTTATATCCATTCTAAGCGAACGACATCTAAACACTTTATTCCTCCCAGCACCTTTCCTACTTCATTCATTCTAAACTTCACTTCTGCATCTATTCTTCCATCCATAGCAACATGTGACCCAAAATACTTAAAACACTCTACCTCCTTAAGCGACTCACCATTCAAAACTATATTCATCCTCCTACCACTTATAATCCTCTTACACTTCATCACTTTACTCTTATTCTCATTTACTTTCAATTTCCTCCTTTCACACACCCTTCCAAACTCCTCTACCAACTGTCTCAGTCTCTCCTCTGAATCAGCTACCAGTGCAGTATCACCTGCAAACAGCAGCTACTTCAGATTCCACTCTCTACGATCAACATTCACCAGACTCAGACCTTCACCTAACACTCTTGCATTCACTTCCCTTACATCACCATCCATAAAAATATCAAACAACCAAGGCGACATCACACATCCCTGCTGCAGCCCTACTCTCACGGGAAACCATTCATTCACAGTTTTTCCCAGTCTTTTACACATACGTTACTATTTACATAAAAACTTTTCACTTCTTTTAGTAACCTACCATCAAGTCCATACAATCTTATAAGAATCCACAAAGCCTCCCAATCAGTTCTATCATACACTTCCTCTAAATCCATGAACGCCCAAAACACATCCTTACCTTTCGTAAGATAGTTTTCAAAAACCTGTCTCACAGCAAACACATGATCCACAAATCCCCTCCCTTTCCTAAAGCCACACTGCTCATCACCAATCATTCCCTCTGTACCCTCCCTAACTCTCTTAAATAACACTCTACCATACACCTTACATACAACACTCAGCAGATTTATACCCCTAAAGCTAGTACATTCAAACTTATCACCCTTACCTAGATATAACGGGACCACACAAGCACTTGCCCTGTCAACTGGCACAAAACCAATGTGTACAAAGCACACATTCAACAATCTTACTAACCAGTCAACAATAGTCGCTCCACCACCTTTCAGGCATTCCACAGCACACTCATCCATACCTGCAGCTTTCCCTGTTTTCATCTCCTTTACTGCCTCCTGCACTTCCTCCCTCGTGATCAAAGAGCCATTCAACTCTCCCAAGACATTTATTCCTTGCACCCTTCCATCTACCATAATCTCAGCCTCCATTTCCTCCTCTACATTTAACAATCTTTCAAAATACTCCGCCCATCTTTTCCTAACGGTATCCACCTCAATTAACATCCTTCCATCCTCTGCTTTTACTCGCTCTTCCTTCCCAGACTCTCCCTTTTGCACCCTTTTCACCTCCTTCCAAAACATTTTCTTATTCTGTTGAAAATTCTCAGTCAACCGCCTATCCCACCTCTCATCTGCTGCCACTTTAGCATCACGCACAGCCCTTCTCGCCCTATTCCTCTTTTCCTTATACCTCTCATATGACACCTCACCCTTCCTCTGCAGCCACACTTTATCTGCACATCTCTTCTCAGCCACAGCCTTACTTACTTCCTCGCACCACCATTCACTTCCCTTTCTTACACCACCAACTACTCGTCTCACACCATACACCTCTTCCGCATGCCTCACCACAGCACTCTTAAACAACTGAAATTCCTCCTTCACACTACCATTCTTCTGATCTTTCACTACATTCTACTCATCTTTCAATTTCTCCTGATACTCTATCATTTTCTCTCTTTTATCTAACTCACTTTCAAAACCTCCCTGCCACACCTAACTCTCCTAGCTCTCACCCATCTCTTGCCTACTCTCAACTTTCCCTCCACCACGTAGTGGTCAGACGTACCTCCACCCTCCCCTCTCAAACTCTCACATCCAACAATCTTCCTATTACATTCCTGGCTTCCACCCTCCTGTCTCACCTATGTATACTTATAAAAATCTTTCTTCTCAAACAAGGTATTTCCAATCCCCCAACTCTCGCTCAACACACAACCCTATCATTCGTTCCCCATCTTCATTTCTTCCAAGCACACCATGCATACCAACTACACCATCAGCTGCTACATTTCCCACTCAAGCATTCAGATCCTCCATCATTTCCATATTCACATTCGCTCCAAAACTGCAGACACTCATCAACATCATTCTAGAAAGACTCCCCCTCTTCTTCATCCCTTTCACTTCCAGGCCTATATGCACTCACAAATACAATATATACAATATCATCATCAAATATATATATACATATACAATATCATCATCAGCCATTGCATATCCTTGCAGTACAAAGGCCTCCACGATCCCTTTGAGTCCAGTCAGTCAGCCTTTATCTCCACCGATTATCCCTTATTTTTGCTGCCTGACCTGCCCACTTCCACTTCTGTTCTTGTATACAGTAAGTTCTATAATGTCTTTGACTTTAGTCTGTTGTCTCTCCCTAGCTGATCTTTTCCTGTTTCTTGAACATATTCCCAACATCGACCTATCCATTGATCTTTAAAAACATATTCGTTGATTTTCCATCGATTTTGTCAGTTTTCAGGTCTCACAACAGTACGTCGTAGCTGGGATTACACATTCGTTAAAAACTTTTCATTTCATACATATTGGCAAGTTACTTTTCATGATGTTTCTACGTTTACCAAAAGCTTTCCGTCCAAGTGTAATACGTCATTTTATTTTGCTTTCATGTCTTTCGAAAGTTTTAGTATCTGCCCCGAGCTACTGTATTCTTCGACTTCTTCAAGAATTTCTTCGCTTACTCTGATGACACTCTTTGTTGTATTTGGATTAAACATTAGTTTTTACGATAGTTCATCATTAACCCTACATTGAGACTTTCTCTGTTCAGGTCACTTAACATTTCTTGCAATATCTCTGCTGTAACTGACATTAGGACAATGTCATCTGCAAATCTTAACTAGTTTAGGTTTCCTCCATCCATGTTAAGTCCTTTGTTCTCTCAGTCTAGCATTATAAAAATAATATCGAGGCATGCTGCAAATAATTTTGGCGAAATTGTTATCTTCTTGATGCAAGCCTTTCTCAACCTCATTTTTTTTTCTGAGTCTTTATGTAATTTAACTGTAGCAGTTTCCTTTCTACCTTGCCCAGATGGAGTCCGACGAGGTACTGTTTTTGGTCGTTTGTTTGTTTCAGTGTTTGTTAGCAGCATTACGGGAAAACGACAGGATGAAATTACATGAAACTTTCAGGATATGTGGACACTGGTCCCAAAAGGAAGTGAATAAATATTGGAAGTAATCGATTGACCTGAAAGGTCAAAATCAAGGTCACGGGTTTTCAGAGGGAAATAACTTGAAACCAGTTGAAAACAGAGATACTTACTACTGTCACTATAAAGGAACTCCCGTATGGGCTTTTACAGTATTTGGCACCAAGACCTTTGACCTTGAGTGGCCTTGAAAGGTCAATCTCAAGGTCATGGATGTTCAGGGGGTTATACCTAGAAACTGGTTGTAGATAAATATTTACTACTGTCAACAAATAGGAAGTCCCATATGGGCTTTTAATTGGTACCATGACCTTTGACCCTAGAAGACCCTGAAAAGTCAAACTCAAGGTCAGGGTTATTCAGGGACCTGCAATTCGACAATGGTTGAACACAGAGAGAAATTTACTGTTATCAATATACAGGAGGTCCCATATGGGTTTCTAACTGGTACTATGGTCTTTGAACTTAAGTGACCCTGAATGGTCAAACACCAAGTCACAGATATTCGAGGGGCTATAACTCGAAACTGGCTGAAGACAGAGATATTTACTATTATCATGATACAGGAACTCTCATATGGGCTTTCATTTGGCACCATGGCCTCTGACCTTTAGTGGCCTTGAAAGGTCATATGCAAGACCACAGGTTATTAGAGGGCTATAACTTGAAAATGGATGAAAAAATAACTACTGTCTGACGAGGTTTGTTGTGCATGACGCCACTTGTTATATAATTATATTTTCAAGCAGTTTTACACTATTATCATTTACTCCTTGTTTTCACATTGAATTTATGATTGCTATGTGCTCCACTGAGTCGAAAGCCTTTCCGTAATCAGCAAAACCTTAGCGCAGTGGTTTATTTTATTCCATAGTTTTAATATTAAGTCGATTCATTGTCTGAAGGTGATAAGTAGTCGAATACGTGCTTCGGAATCCTGCCTTCATACGAGGTTGGTTTTCTTCCAGATTTTTTTTTTATTCTCTTCGCAAGAACTTTTCTAGAGTTTGTATATAATTGGTAATATACTAACGGGTCGATAGTTATTAAGACCGCTTGAGTCGCGTTTTCTGTAATGCAATGTAAATATTGCATTACATCATAATTTCGGAATTTTCTACTTCTTTATACATTGAGAAAATGAGTGGGTGAGCCTGTTTTGTACTTCTACTCCTTCATCCGACAGTAAATCTGCTACTATTCCATCTTTTCCTGGGGTCTTCCCTCTTTCCATGCTTTAATAGGGCCGGGGAATCCCACAGCTGTGTTTGTAGCTTAAGGATACAACTTGTGCAACGAAATCCAGTTTTAGGACGCAGCCAGCGCAATGCAGGCCCTCAACCGGGATTGTCTTAGATTATAATTAGTGCAATGGAGTCTCTCAGCCGTTATCTTACTCGTTAAGATATAACCAGTGCAGTAGAATCCCTCAGCTGGAGCTTAGTCTTATGGTGGAAAGAATCTAGTGCATTATTACTCTTTGTACGATTTATATTCTATTAGGTTAGCTTTTATTCTTTGGGCTTTTGTACCTATGGACTAACTCAAGACAAATTCTCTGTAAAGCAAAAAAGTCATATAATTATAATTATGATTATAATAATAATAATAATAATTATTATTATTATTAAATCTAATACGTCCAGTGTATTTAGCATAGAAACAAAATATCTGTAATTTAATTACTAACCTGAGGGTTATAGTCACGACGATTTTAAACTACTACTGGCAGGCCTAATAAACTATACCGGTTCCTAGTTATTTTGCAAGGTCTCTTTTAATTATAAGAACATAATATAATACATCTTGAATGTTCTATTAGTTGTGTTCTATTAATTTTTCTACAATTTTGGTTCAAACGTAGGTGTGAGGGGTCTTACTATGTATTACAGTATTATAGTCCTAATGTTAAGTCCTGCATCTTCTATTGAATGTGACATATTATGCCATCATCAGCAAAGAATACTGTATCAAAATAATAGTGTTCATCATCAGAAACTATTTTTGCTTCTTTTAAATTTTACATCACAGCAACCGGTACATGCCACTGAATTGAATAAGGTTGCTGATACAATACAGCGTTGCTTTATTCCACTGGCTATCTCTATCTTTTTCAATATCACGATTCGGTTTTAATATAGTATTATCTGCGGTATATACTTTGTCAATTAGATTTATTATAAGTGGATGTATCTTGAATTATTATTAAGCTTGTATTAGTTAGCACCTTTTCGAAGAGACAAATCTTTAGAAAATAATGCAGTAACTGTCAATGAATCGCTCCGACAGAGGACCGCGTGGCAAGAGTGAAAGATGAGTTTTGGGCGAGAGTAGAAGCATGTATGGACAAATTTGTGGGGAGCGAGAGAGTGCTTCTGATTGGAGACATGAATGGCAAAATTGGGAATGTACAAGTGGATGGAGTAGTTGGTCAGTGGGGTGTGCCAGCTGAAGTAAATGGGAATGGTAGTGCTTTGGTGGACATCTGTGCTGGTAAGGGGTTGGCAATAGCCAACACCTACTTTCGGCATAAGATGATCCACCGGTATACATGGAAAGTAATGAGGAGGATGGATGGTGAACTTGTTGAACGAAAGGCAATGATAGACACGTGTGTGGATGAGCGAATGAGAAGACAAGTGTTCGATGCAAGAGTGTGGAGAGGGTGGGGGAAAGGAGTCTCGGACCATCACTTAGTGATGGCCAAGGTAAAGCTGCAAAGAAAAAGGTTGAGGAGACGAAGGGGAAGACAGGAGGAAACAGCTCCTGTGAGAAGAGTGGAGAATTTGCAAGATAGTGAGAAAATGGCAGAGTATAAGAGCATAGTGGAAGAAAGATTGGGAAGGTATGAACTAGAGCAGATGGAAGTGGTGGAAGACGTATGTAAGATATTCACGGAAGAGATAGGCGCAGCGTGTGAGGTGGTTTGTGGAATGAGGAGGAGATGCAAGGGTGTGCAAGGGACAGCATGGTGGAATGATAAGGTGAAACGAGCTGTGGAACAAAAGAAGGCATATAGTGAATGGATAGCGAGTAGAGGTAGGGGAGAAGATGAGAGAGAGAAGAGAGAGGTATATGTGAGCAGGAGAAGGGAGGTGAAGAGACTGGTGAAGAAGAGTAAGAAGAAAGTGGATGAAGAGTTTGGGAGGAAACTGAGTGTGAAGTGGAGGGAGAGTAAGAAATAGTTTTGGAAGGAGGTAAAGAAAGTAAGGCAGTGTGAAAGGGGAAATAGTAGGGGAGTGAAAGATCGGAATAATAGATTGTTGGTGGAGAAGAGAGAGAAATTGAGGAGATGGAAGGAGCACTTTGAGGATTTGTTGAATGTAGAGAATGAGAGCAGTGCGAGTATAAGTGGTTGGGGAATGGCTGGGAGAAGAAGAGATGAGAGGAGGGAGGAAGAGATCAGTAGGGCGGAAGTAGTGGAAGCAATGAAGAAGATCAAGTTGGGAAAGGCCCCAGGAAATGATGGAGTGTGTGATGAAATGCTGAGGTATGGGGGTGAGATTGTTGTGGAGTGGATATGGAAGTTGTGTAGACTGGCTTGGGAAGAGGGATGGGTCCCAGAGGACTGGAAATCAGGCATAAATGTTTCTTTTTACAAAGGAGATGGGGAGAGAGAAGTATGTGGTGACCATAGGGGTATTTGCCTTCTTAGTGTGACTGGTAAAATATATGGCAGAATACTCATTGATAGGGTTAGGCATATGACAGAGGAGCTAATTGGAGAAGAACAAGGGGGATTTAGGAAGGGAAAAGGGTGTGTAGATCAAATATTTGTTCTAAGATGTTTAGTGGAAAAGTATCTGGAGAAGGGAAAGAAAGTGTATGCTGCCTTCATGGCTTTGGAGAAAGCTTGTGCCAGAATAGATAGGCAAGGTATGTGGAAGGTATTAAGAATATATGGAATGGAGGGGAAATTGTTGAGTGCTGTGAAGAGTATGTACGAAGGAGCTAGGGCTACGGTGCGAGTGGATGGTGAGCTGAGTGAGTTCTTTGATCTCAATGTGGGACTGAAACAGAGTTGTGTGATGTCTCCATGGCTGTTTAATATATACATGGATGGGGTTGTAAAGGAGGTGCAAGATAGGGCAGTGGATGTGGGGGTGGCTCTAATGAATGAGGGTGAGATTTGGAAGATTCCGGTGTTGCTGTTTGCTGATGATACAGTATTGTTGAGTGAAGATGAATGGGAGTTGCAAGGTTTGGTGAATGAATTTGGGACAGTGTGTAGGAGGAGAAAGCTGAAAGTTAATGTAAACAAAAGTAAAGTTATGGTGTTTGAGAGGAATGAAGTCACAGAATGCACAGTGAGGTTGGATGGTGAAGATATGGAGAATGTGAGTGCATTCAAGTGCTTGGGTGGTGTGATGAGTAAAGATGGAACTTTGGAGGATGAAGTGTGTGAAAGGGTACAGCAGGGAAGGAAGGTTGTTGGTTCACTGAAAGCAGTGATGAGAAATAGGGAAGTGAGTATGGAAGTTCAGAAGTCACTGCATGATAGTATTGTGATCCCTACCCTGACATATGGAGGCGAGGCGTGGACCTTGCTAGAGGGGAACAAGTCAAGAGTGAGAGCAGTGGAAATGAGTTACTTGAGAAGAGCATGTGGAGTGACATGGAGGGACAGGATGACGACTGAAGAAGTGAAGGAACGTTGTGGGGTGGATGTGGATGTGGTTGAGAAGATTAGGAGAAATACACTGAGGTGGTTTGGACATGAAGAGAGAATGAAGAATGAAAGACTGACTAAGAGGGTGTATGTAGGCGAATTGGAGGGAGGGAGAGGGAGGGATAGACCAAGGATGAGGTGGAGGGATGGAGTTGAAAGGTATATGAGGGAGGGGGGAGTGAGTTGGGTGGAGGGTAGTCAAATGGTGGGTGACAGAGCGACTTGGAGGCGTTTTGTCTGCGGCCACCCTTTGCGGGAGTAGGGAATCGGGCTACAGATAGATAGATAGACGATTCAATTTTAATATAGTATTATCTCCGGTGTATACTTTGTTAATTAGATTTATTATCAGTGGATGTGTCTTTAATTATTTTTAAGCTTGTATTAGCACCTGTTCGAAGAGTCAAATCTTTAGGAAATAATGCAGTAACTGTCAATGAATCGCTCCATTAATAGTGACCACACTCCTTCTCATAAGTTTTGGATTATGTACATTCAGTACATATATATATATATATATATATATATATATATATATATATATATATATATATATATATATATATATATATATATATATATATATATATATGTATATATATATATATATATATATATATATATATATATATATATATATATATATATATATATATATATATATATATATATATACCTCTCTCTCTCTCTCTCTCTCTCTCTCTCAGTGTTTGTACTGTTAGTTCTTCTCTTAACATTTTCCTTCTCTAAATTCATTAACCTATCCTCTGATGTTTCTGCTTTGGTTATCTTATATATATATATATATATATATATATATATATATATATATATATATATATATATATATATATATATATATATATATATATATATATATATATATACTTAAACTGATCACCGAGCGAATCATAGTGATCTTTCAGAAATACCTTAAAATATGCTGCTGGCATCCCTACATATTCTAGATGATACCAACTTTGACATAAATCACACGACAGAAGTTTTTTTTTTTTTTTTTTTTAATTATGTTTGCCAGAGTAAACTAGATATGACTAGACTTTTCCTGTTTGTAAAGTTCAGTGTTTCTCTACATAGAGTACTTGTACTGTACACCCATTGCTATGATTTCTTACAATAAAAATACTAAGCTTCAGTCGCATTACTAGCTTCCTTTTCAATGTCGGTGCTACTTAACCTTATGAAAAATATTGTCATACTTGCCAAAGGTAAATGCAGACAGAGAAACTGTTATAAGGAGGTAGTCAATAAATGTAAGACGAAGGAACGAGATAAGTAGTAAGAGGGACAGAAGCAAGGGAGTGGGGACACGGCAGTCCGACTCATCTTGTGACGTCATCAACCCAGGTCTTCACATTGACTGCATTGCCTTAACCCCCTCATACATATTCTTCACGGCATTCAACAACTTCCCGTTTACTCCGTATATTCTTAATACTTTGCACATTCCATGTCTATCCACCCTATCATATGCTTTCTCCAAATCCACGAAGGCCGTATACAACTTCTTTTCCTTCTCTAGAAACTTTTCCACTAAAGACCTAAGAATGAATATCAGTGTCCGTATTAATAAAAACTCCTAGAAGCAAAAAGTTCCTCTCAAAGTAAAATTTGGCTCCTAACTTGTAGAAGTACTCCTAAAAGTTACTTTCAACTCCTGAGTTTACACGTAAAATCGCTAAAAATTAAAAGTCCTCCACAAGGACTTTTAAGGAGTTAGTAGGGCTTTTAGTGACAGTAAACACAGTAGCTGCGTCCCTCAAACACCAAGAGACAAGACAACATAGACCATGGCTGACCGACACCACCCACCACACAGAAATTTTCGAGCTCGGAAGGACGCATTCATGGAATATGATGATCAAGAACTTGTAAGAAGGAGCCGTTTCGCTCGTGAGGGCATTCTGTTTATTACTGATTTAGTAAGAGATGTACTGGAAAGGGCCACACATCGAAACCATCCTCTCTCACCCGAGACGAAAGTGTTGATACTATTAAGGTACCTTGCATCTGGAAAAATGCAGCAGTGTAATTGTGATGACTTTTGACCATCGCAGCCATCAGTGAGCAATGTGATAACGGAATCACTCTACGCTCGAACTGCTCCACGCATTGTTAGGAGGTTTGTGAAGTTTCCTTTTACATTCCCTGAACTACAAAGAACTGAAAGAAAATTCAGGCGAATTGCTGGCTTTCCTGGGGTAGCTGGTGTGTTTGATGGGACTCACATATGAATTGTGGCACCAAACCAGTATGAAGAACTGTATGTGAATAGGAAAAATTACTACGATGTATTTACATTTTATCCATTTTATCGACATTTGTAAAGAATCATAATATATGATCAAATAGGTGTTGTTTCTATATATGAAAACTAGTTTTTCATTTTTAAACTACTTACTGATACTCTAAGGCTTTGTAATGGTAATTTTTAAAATATATTTAGCAGAGATTCTTTGTGTTGGTAACACTTCATGGTAGGAGCGAAAATACTACTACGAGTCCTCCTAGGACGAACTTTTAGAAGCAACTATCAGCTACAACCACTTTTAGTAGTAATTTTAGGAGAACTCCTGGAAGTTTTTATTAATACAGGCACTGATCTACAAAACCTCTTCCTTTTCTAAAACTTCCTGTTCTCTGCTATTTTCCTAACTCTGTCAATAAGTATCCTACCAGATAGTTTTCCCTAGTACACAAAGAAGACAAATGCCTCTATTATTACCACACACTTCGTTTTCCCCTTGTCGCGTGTACAAGGGAATTATTATACCTGACTTCCTATCCGCTGGGACTCTACCTTCCTCCCAGGCCAATCTGCACATCTTCCATATCCATTCTATTACTATCTCTCCCCCATGTTTCAGAATTTCACCACACACTCCATCAATTCCTGGGGCTTTCCTCTTCTTTCTTCTTTATCTGCACTACTTCCTTTCTGCTGATTTCTTCCTCTCTTCTCACCTCCCTCCTTCTCCCAGCCATTTCCCAGACACTTATACTCGCGTTACTTTCATTCTGTATGTTCAACAATTCCTCAAAGTGTTCTCTCCATCAGCTCACTTTTTCTCTCTTCTCCATTACCGATCTACCGTTTTTATATCTCACTCCCCAACTTAATTCATTATCACGCTGTCTAAATCTCTTTATATACCTCTTTCCAGAACATATACTTATATTCCCTCCACTTTACACTCATATTCATTCCAAATTCCTCATCCACTCTCTTCTTACTCTCTCTTCCTTATCTTTTCACTTCTCTCTTCGTCTCTACATATAACTCTGTCTCTTCCATCTCTCAGCTTTCTCCACGCCCCTGTTTCTCATCCACTCACTATATGTTTTCTTCTTTTGCACCACAGCCGGTCTCACTTCTTCATTCCACTATACAGTTCCTTGCACCCCCTTTCGTCTTATCTTCACCCCACTCACCACCTCACATGCTGCACAGGTTTCTTCACTGAATATCTTACACATCATAATATATTAATAATAATAAAATAATAATAATAATAATAATGATAATAATAATAATAATAATTATAATAATAATAATAATAATATTAATAATAATAATAATAAGACAAACAACAACAACAACAACAACAACAACAACAACTAAACTTTAAATGCCCACTAATGGCAATCATGTAATCAAGGTCGTAGGTAATATACATCATATGTGGGCAAAGTGTGCTCAGAGTTCATTTGTTAAATAGCCTACCCAAAGCTGAGAATGCCACGACTTACTGTAACCCGCTGATCTTGATGGGTAATCCGCAAGTTGAATTAAACTGTTTGGCATAAACAGAACTTACTGCGAAGTACATGCTTTGATTGAGAAGAATAATGGAGGTTTTCTAACCTACGTCCTCACGTTGAATAGCTTAATAATTACTGAACTCCCAGAATCTCTGGACATGGACCACAATGCACACTGCACAATGAAAAGTCAGAGAAAAGTGGAGGGGCTAATTGTGCATCATGACCATAGAGTTAAAGGTGTGTGTGATGTGTATGGCTATGTATGGTAGTGTAGGAGTATGTGGATAAGAATTAACACAATGCTGTCTGTTGTCTCTTGCACTAGATGTAGGCTATACGTATAATATACCTGCGTGCTTGGAAGTACTTGAGGATGAGGGCCTGAATGAATCCTGTCTTGCACATGACATCTGGCGCCTTCATAGAGATGCCAACATGCAGGGTTCAGGGGTGTTTGTCAAAACTGCCACTCCTAGCGACATGTCAGGAGTGCAGAAATGAACCCAACTATACTGTAGAGTGGAAGTGGGGGGCAATGGACTGATAGGTTACAACAGCTTGATGAATTGCAACAGTTCGATGAACTACAGGAGAAAACCTTGTCAAACGATAAAGGTCTCTAATCAGGGCTGGAAAAAAAAACGTTTTTTTTTTTTTTTTTTTTTTTTTTTTTTTTTTTTTTACCCAACCCACATTTTTTTGGGGGGTTATTGTTTTTTGGGGGGTTTTGTTTTATTTTCTTATTCCTCATATTAATATGTAACTCAGTTAAAATAAGCAGAGGCGGTGGCTGAATCGGTAGAGAGGCGGCTTGCACTCCTAATAGATCCAGGATCGAATCCCGGCTGGGGCAGGGAACAGTTTAAAGATTTGAATTTCCTAAAAAGCAGGCTTTCCTGATCTACCAGATGGCCCGCCGGCACGTCGTAAAAATACCCAAGCTAATACCATTACACCAATCCTGTATGAGACAGCCGTAGCATGTATTCAGTATGGATGGTGGGTGTTAGCGCCGAAGTGGTGATATGTGGAGGTGTAGGAGGACTACTGGGCCTTGGGATAGGCCACTGCCCCCGAGAAATAGGCACTGAAGCATTTGCCCATAGTCGGATGTGTAAAAAAAAAAATAAAAAGTAATTTAGAGTGAAACAGAAGGTTTTAAGTATTATCTGAAGAACAGCACTTGTTTGAGACATGTTGTTTTTGTTACAAGGTGGTCCGGTTGGACAAAGCCTCTGTTAACTTGTACTGTACAGGAAAGGGAAGGGTGAGGTAGGCTTAACTACTCCTGACTCAGTGTCTCAGTCTCAGTTTCTCCTTGGTAGTGAGAGGACAACAGCAACAAAATGCTTGCTGGTAGCGGCAGAAAAAAGGCAGCAGAATGGGATGAAGTTGATATTTTAGAAAATGATAAACAGAAAGCACCCTGCAAATACTGCAACCAAATAATAAGTGCTAAAAGTGAAAGAGTGAGAATTCACATCCAAAAATGCCACAAGAGGAAAGTTCATTATTGGGAAAAGGCAGGTGAGTTACTGAGTAAGGTAATTAGAAAGACTAAATAAGTAATTGTAAGCCTACATTTTGTACGTAAAATTAACTATATCAAATTTAAAAAAACACAAGCTGTTTTCTTTTTTTTGGGAGGGGTGATTTTTTTTGTGGGGAGGGTTAATGCTAACCCTGTCTCCAATAGTCTTTTCAACTTAAGCAGCTCAGTGATTCATCCTTCAGTTTGATAACCTGATCCATTAGGTTGGTTTCTTTTTGAGTACGGAACCAACGCTGCCTGATTAAGCGTAAACGAAAAAAAAAAAAAAGTATGTTTTCTTAGGCAGCAGTACTAATAAAAGGTGATTGCATATTGCATGGTTTTGCACTGATTATTCTTGTCGTGAAAGGAAAATTGCTAGGTGTTGGGAGTGACTTTAGTTGAACAGTTATCCCAGAACACACACTGCGTGCAAGAAATTTTCTGCTTAATTTGTTGTATTTGAAAAAGTCTTGTTTATAAACGTATGATTTTCATTTGCTAGATTTCTCTATGCTAGTCTTACAGCTTAGTTACCGTCATCACAGTGCTTTCTGTTTATTTACACCACGAGGTCGTGTAAGGAACCATAAATTTATATTCTTTTCTTATGCCGTTCTTAGTAATAGATCGGTCATCATAATCTGTATTATTGATTTTACAGAGTTCTACCGAATTCTTAATAACTCCTTTTACATGACAGTAAATTTGCACTTGCACTTAGTAAATTTGCACTAAGCCGACTCTGTACCTTCTTTACCCCGGCACAGTTGTTGACTTTATACACGGGTTTTATTCGCCCCTGTTTAGAATACAACTCTCATGTGTGGGGAGGCTCCCCACATACAGCTCTTCTCAATAGGTTCTTACTGGCTCCCCTTCAACCGCTGTCTCTTCGCCGCACTGTTGCATCATTATCTCTTTTCTATCGTTACTTCCATGGTCACTGCTCCTCTGCACTGTCTGCTTGCATCCCTCCACCACTACGATACGCACCCGTCTAGCGACAAACTCTCATCCCTTTTCTGTCCAGCTCTCTAAAGCAAGAGTAAACCGTTACTCCCAGTCCTTCATTTATGCAACAGGTCAACTCTGGCACTGTCTCCCTCCGTCTGTATTTCCTACTTTCTATGATCTCCAGTCTTTCAAACGCAGTATGTCCAGGCATCTCGAAATGAACGGATCTTGAATTTGGCTCTCTTTTGTATTGTTTTTGTTTTTTCTTGGAAGGAACAGTTTACGGGCTCCTGGCCTTTGGTTCCTTCTTTCTTGCATTTAAAAAAAATGATTTTGCTGAAAAATATTACCCAACGGTACAGTACACGGCCTAAAACTATGCGCATAACTGTAAGTCATATTACTTGCCAACTGAATATTACCTTCAGAATTTAGCAACAGACACCTGTGAGAAAATACTGCACTTAAAGCATACCGACGAGGCAGGAACAATAAATAAATAGTTAGGGAATTTAGTTCTAGTGGACAGTACAATATTTTTTAAGGTTTAAAAGACAAACCCTTTTCTCTTTCCTCCTACTTTCCCTACATTCACTTCAAGGCCAAAGATGGCTGTTGTGTATATGCACGCAACGATTTATCTTGCTCTCGTGTTCCTGAACTTCTTTTTTCTAGATTCTCTACTCTCTGGCTTCGGCTTTCTTGATATTCTCTGGCTAAATATATCTGCGCTGTTTACTTATCTCCTAATTCTACTAACTTTGAGAAATTCTTCGACTATCTTACTTCTATGATGGAACACATTCTATCTATTTCTCCTTTCCCTGAAATCTCCATTCTAGGAGATTTCAGTGTTCACCACCACCTTTGGCTCACCTCTCCTTTCACTGATCCACCTGGTGAACAAGCCAACAACTTTTCTATCCTTAATGACCTACACCAGCTTGTACAGCACGCTACCCATATCTCTGACCGCCTTGAAGAGAGTTCCAACATACTTGACCTCTTCATTACAACAACTAATTCATCTGTGGCACTTTGAAGCTGCAGATTGGGAGGCCCTTAGGCAGTACTTCTTTGATTTTCCATGGAATGATTATTGCTTCCATGGCCGGGTGCCATCTGAGTGTGCCTTGCACATTACTGAGGTTATTCTCTCGGGCATGGAAGCATTCATTCCCTTCTCATATCCTTTGACTAATGCAAGAAAGCCTTGGTTTAATCACGCATGTTCTAATGCTATCCGCAACAAGGAGAGGCCCTATAAGAGGTACCAGAAGCAACCCACTCCTGAATCACATCTTGTTTATATTTCTGCCCGGAATCATGCTAAGTCTGTTCTTCACTCTGCTAAAAATAATTTCATCTGTACTAAATGCTCTCAACTCTCCAACTCGAATTCTTCCCTCTCCTTCTGGCACCTTGCCAAAAACCTTTCTAACAACTTTACATCATCATCCTTCCCCCCTCTTTACTATTCTGATGGCTCTATAGCTATTTCTTCTACTGATAAAGCAGATCTCTTCACTCAGACTTACTCTTCCAATTCCACCTTCGACGATTCCAGTGCTGTTCCTCCATCACTTCCCCCCTCAGACATCCTCATGGTTGACATTAAAATTTCGTCAGCTGACATATTTTCTGTCATCACTGGCCTCAATACTAACAAGGCATATGGGCTTGATGGAGTCCCTCCTGTTGTCCTCAAGAACTGTGCCTCTGTGCTTACACCCTGCCTAGGTAACCTCTTTCGCCTTTGTCTGTTAACTTGTACCTTTCCTTCTTGCTGGAAGATGCTGTCATTCAGCCAGTCCCAAAGAAGGGTGACTATCCCCAACCCTCTAACTATCGTCCAATTGCTTTAACATTCTGTGTCTCAAAAGTTTTCAGGTCAATCCTTATTAGAAAAATTTTAAAACATCTTTCCTATTACAACCTTCTTTCTGATCAACAGTATGGGTTCCGTCAGGGACGCTCCACTGGCGATCTCCTCACCTAGTTTTCAGACTCCTGGTCATCCTCCCGTCGGGACTTTGGCAAAAGCTTTGTCATTGCACTTGACCTCTCAAAGGCTTTAACGAGTCTGGCAAAAATCTTTAATTTCCAAACTGCCCTCTTAAGGTTTCTATCTTTGTTTCTGTGCCTTCATCTATAGCTTCCTTTCTGGTCGTTCTATAGCTGCTGTTGTAGACGGCCATTGTTCTTCTCCTGGATCTATCAGCATTGGTGTTCCTCAGGGCTCTGTCCTATCACCAACTCTCTTCCTTTTATTCATTAATGATCTTCTAAGCTGTACATCTAACCGTATCCACTTGTATGCTGATGATTCCACCCTTCACCTTTCCATTCGGTTCCCGCAACGTCCATCTCAGCAAATACTTCAACAAACAAGGGATGAGGCTATGGCATACCTAATGTCTGAATTGGCATGTATTTTTGACTGGGGTAAAATAACCTTGTTGTTTTCAATGCATCAAAAACTTAGTTTCTACATCTGTCAACCCGACACAATCTGCCACAGGAGTACCTACTAATGTTTAATAATATCCAGCCCGATCCTGCATCATCCTTGACCATGCTTGGGGTTTCATTCACTCGGGACTTATGGAAAGATCATATTGCATCCCGTGCAAAAGCTGCTTCCAAGAGATTAGGTGTGCTAAGCCGACTCTGTACCTTCTTTACCCCTGCACAGGTGTTGACTTTATACACAGGTTTTATTCGCCCCTGTTTAGAGTACAACTCCCATGTGTGGGAAGGCTCCCCACTTACAACTCTTCTCAATAGGGTGGAATCAAAGGCTTTTTGTCTCATCAACTCTCCTCCTTTTACTGGTTCTCTTCAACCTCTGTCTCTTCGCTGCACCGTTGCATCTTTATCTTTTCTATCACTGCTTCAATGGTCGCTGCTCCTCTGCACTGTCTGCTTGCATCGCTCCACCTCTTCAACGGGTGCGTAGCACCTCTCTAGCAACAAACTCTCATCCTTTTTCTGTCCAACTCTCTAATGCAAGAGTTAACCATTACTCCTAGTCCTTCATTTATGCAACAGGTCAACTCTGGAACTGTCTCCCTCTGTCTGTATTTCTTTCTTCCTATGATCTCCAGTCTTTCAAACGTAGTATGTCCAGGCATCTCAAAATGAACGGATCTTGAATTTGGCTCTCTTTCGCATTTTTTTTTTTTCTCTTGGAGGGAACGGTTTGCCGGCTCCTGGCCTTTGATTCCTTCTTTCTTGCATAAAAAGAATATTAGACTTAATTCAGATTAACGCTTATTAGATTTGCCATAATGCTAGTTAGCAATTTTACCAAATTTCTATGCAAATTGATAACAATAGGTTGTTATTGACACTTCCGAAAAATAAGTAATAAATGTACAAAAACAATGTACAACTAACTGGGACTTTAAAGAAATGTGCTAGCAATTGTACCACACACACACACACACACACACACACACACACACACACACAAAGTGTTGTATAAGTCGAAGAGTACAGTTACTTGGGGCAAATACTAAAACTAACATAAAACCAGGATGGCGAAATAATAAGACACATTACAATTATTGTATGGAAAACTTCCGGTAAACATAGAGACATCATGAAAAGTAACTGGCTAATATGGCTGAAACGAAAACTGTATAACAGATGTATAATGACACTCGTAAACCACCTCTGCTGTCGGGCCCTGCTGCGGATGTCGCTGATTGTACTGCACAGTTGACCCTCGTACGGTGTGGTGCGGTGAGGATCTGTCCTTTTTCCCCTTTGGGCTAAGATACAAAAAAATGTGTGTGTGTGGATGAGTAAATTGGAAGTGTGTCGTCTTGTCTCGGCTACCTCCCGTTCTTTGGGGGAAGCAGCCTAGGTATATAGATTGATAGATAACTCCAGCTATTATGTGCAGCTATGAGGGCTGGAAACAGACAAAATCGATGGAAAATCAACTAATATATTCTTAAAGAGCAATGATAAGGTCAATGTTGAGATTATCTTCAAGAGACGGGAAAACATCAACTTCTGTGTGATAGCAGACTAAAGTCAAGGACATTACAGAAGTAAAAAAAGAACATAAATGAAGGTGGACATATTAGGTAGATAGAATAAGAGATAACCGATGGAGCAAGAGGTTAACTGGTTGGACTCCAAGAGATTGTAAGCGTAGCAGAATAAGGCCATACAGGAAGTGAAGAGATGAGATAGACAAGTTTGCAGGCAAAATGTGGCAGAGATTGGCTCAGTCAAGAGATTCGTGGAAAAGGTTGGGGGAGGCCTTTGTTCAGTAGTGGACATGCAATGGCTGCAGCTGCTGCTGATATACAGGGGGATTCATAAGTCCGTGAAACATTTTAGAAATTCACCACATATAAACTACGCAACGGATATTGTTAATTCATACGCCGATTGAATGAGAAATTTGGAGAGTTCTTTTTTTGAAAACCCGCCCGTGCGCATAGTTATATACCGTGGTTGCCGCTAGGAGGCAGTAGTAGCAAATATGGCGCTAAGTAAACGTGAGAGATCATTTTGTGTGTTGGAATACACAAGGACCTCGCCCACTGTGACTGTGCAGCGACGATTTCGAGCAGAGTATCAGAAGGAGCCACCTGTGTACAAAAGTTTTTGTGCCCCCACTCCCCACTGATCTTCAGGAACTTCACAACCGTATCACTGCAGCCGTGGCACTGGTCGACCGAGATATGCTGACACGCGTGTGGGACGAAATGGATTACCGGCTAGATATCTGCCCATCAGCAAAGGTGGACACATTGAGCATTTGTAACGTATGTAAAAAAACTTGGAGAGTTTACCTATAGTTCCGTGTAATAATATGTGCTGTCTGTTGCGTCGTTTATTAGTGGTGAATTTTTAAAATGTTTCACGGACTTACAAATCACCCTGTATATACAGTATAAATATATATATATATATATATATATATATATATATATATATATATATATATATATATATATATAGATAGATAGATAGATAGATAGATAGACAGATAGATATTTTATATTTACACAAATATATATATATATATATATATATATATATATATATATATATATATATATATATAATATATATATATATAATCTCATCTCATGAGCCGTTTGTGTGTCTACTGCAGGACCAGCCTATCCCGACCGAAGCGGGGACGATACAGCCAATGCATCTCTTCCAAGTGGCTTAGGCTGTCTAGTAGAGATTTTACGAAGGGTGAGAAGTGCTTTTAAGTGTAACTCTAGTGTTGGAGTGGCTTTGGATGTGTGTGTAGTCTGTGAACCAAGTGTAATCGGCCCGCACAAGCCGACTGGGTGCAAGCATACTTTATAGAATGCGACACTGGTTCAGCCACAGCACCCCTTGTGTCCGCCAATGCAGTATGTGGCCTGAAGAACGCTCCCAAAGTTTATTACCCTGGCGGGGAATGAACCCTCGTTCTTCACTGTACGAAAACGCACACTTTACCGCTGTACCACAGAGGCTCCATATATATATATATATATATATATATATATATATATATATATATATATATATATATATATATATATATATATATATATATGAGGGTGTCTTTAAAAAAATATAATTTTGATATTTCTTTGTCTCACCCCCTGCTTTTGTTCCACTCCCTCTAAAAACAAGGCACATCGATTTTCATACCATTTGGGTGATATTTACTGGTCGCCCTGGAGCTGCAAAGTTTTAGCCCCTTGTCACCCATTGTTGTTGTTCTATACTCTTAACCATCAAAGGGCCAGCGTTCATGCATTCATGGAATATGATAGTTTGTTTAGTTTCAATGTTTAGTAAGTGTGTTGCATTATCAGTGTTATTTTCTTTTTCAGTCATTCCCAGATGGAAACTCGAAAGACAATCTCCTTACTTGGTTCAGCGTTTACAGAGATAACTGGAAACAAACTACCATAGAATCGACAGGCCTTTGGGTATTTAAGGCATCTGCATAGAGAGCAACGGAAAGAGAAGAGGAGTGAATTTCGTGATACAGGTGGAGCAGTAAAGGCATTGTAGGATCAAGCAAATCTACCATCTCGACAGGAATATCATACTATCAAAAAGTTGGAAAAGATCTTTATAGCTTGGACTAGACCGCAAAAACTCTTCCCCTACAACGGAACCTCGCAAGGAAAATGAGCCGTTGATTTTGGCTTCCCTCGAAGATTTATTTGACATTGCTCATGCTCATGCCAAGTGGCATGTATCTCATCGAGGGGGCTGGGACTTTCTCCTTCTTCAGCGCCAGCAAGGACGTTCTGGAAGCACATGGGGACTCAACATGATTCACCAGAAAAAAGTCATGGCTCGACAACAACGGAAGGAAACTCCTGAGAAGTTGAGAAAGCATTCCAGGCATGAGATGAAGGCAGTCACTGAGAAAATCATCCCAGAATCCTCCACATCCAGTTCTGAGGATGAGGCCAAGATTGAAGGAGCTTGTGTTGGACATCCACATCACTTCAGATACCCACAAATGACCCCTTTCCTCCACAACGAAGAGCAGTGAAAAACATTATGACGGACTTATTGGCCTCTCACAACCGAACAAACATATCCTCCCGCAAGGTAACGTATCTTCTGATGGAGACTGTTGCCAGTTTAGGTCATGATCCTCGTGAACTGAACATCAATCCATCAACCATACACCGCCAACGGGCACAGTTTCGTGCCCAAAGGGCTCAAGAACTGAAGAGTGAGCTCAAAGGGATTAAAAAACTGACAGTGCACTGGGATGGAAAACTTACGGAAGATCTTACTTCAAGGGAACACGTGGACCATCTTCAGATTTTGGTGTCTTGCTTCGGAATAGGGCTACTATTGGGAGTACCAAAACTTCCTTCTGGGACAGCAGAAGCCCAAGCCCACACCATTATGGAGTACCTTAATGACTGGGGCCTAATCCAGCAGATCAGTTCCATGTGCTTTATGCTGAACACAGGCCAGTGTGGAGGAACCTGTGCTATCCTTCAAGAAAAGATCGGACGAGATTTACTTTACCTGGCCTGTCATCACAATGTGATGGAGATGATCATGGGAAGCAGCATTCGCAGCCCCCATTGGGACCGCTTTAATGGAACCATATATCTTGCTCTTCAAGAGGTTCAGAGACCACTTGAATTTAATAGATCAAGCGAAGTTCAAAACCACAGATACTGATGAGGTAGCCAAGGCAGCAATTGCCGAGGCAAGGAAAGATCTCCTTTGCTTTGCCATGTCCCAGTCAAACCAAGTAAGAGATGATTACCAGGAAACTTTGCACTGGTCCACTATCTTTCTCAGCGGGACTCCAAAGGAGGACGTGAATTTTCAGGATCCGGGGGCAGTACTCCATGCTCGATGTATGGCGAAAGTTATATACTCCTTGAAGTTGTATCTCTTCCGTAGCCATTTCCAGATGACGAAAGCAGAAGACCGCAGAATGTGAGATCTGTCCCTCTTTTCCGTCCTTATCTAGTTGAAGGCCTTGGTTTCAGCTCCATTTTCTGCTCAAGCTCCCCTCAGTGACTGGATCTTTATCCAAGAACTCATCAGGTATCTGAGCAAGAAAATCTCTGAAGCCAACACGAAGAAGCTGGGCTCTGCTCTATGGTATCTTTCAGAGGAAGCAGTTGGTCTTGCATTCTTCAGTGGTAGGATCACCGTTGACACAAAGCACCGGATGGTGTTGTCACTCAACAGAGAAGCCCAAGAGTCACCACCGAAGAGACCTCTAATACAAGAGACTGCTTTTGCCGGAGATACTTTAAATGGCCTGGTAACCATCAACACTAGGACTTTCTTTTCCAGACTTGACCTTCCCAGTGACTTTCTTCGGGATGACCCCATTTCGTGGACAGTGAATGCAGCTTATACTCATGCTTGTGATATAAACTACAAGCTCCCTGTCGTCAATGATAGGGTTGAACGAGCTGTGGCCCTCATAAAGGACCTGAAGAAGAAGTTCACCAAGGGGGAAGAGCAGCTCCAGTTCCTTCTCCGTGTTGTAGCAGACCGCCTACATCAGTTTCCTACCCCTGCCAAGGGATTTCTTACCAAAAGGAAAGCTTCAGTGTGAAATTCTGTGCTTGTACTATAACTTTTTAGCATATGTTCGTGTGTTATAACTTCGGTGTCAAAGGCAATCCCCTAAATATTAAATAAAACAAATGACTTTTGGTTCCAAACTTTTTTTTTTCATCAAGTGGAACAAATTTGGAGGGTGAGATCAATAAATTCTCATTTCGAGTTTTCTCCTTCCTACCCAAGACACACCCTTATCTCTCTCTCTCTCTCTCTCTCTCTCTCTATGTATATGTGTGTGACATCCTTAAAAAAGGAATGCTTAGAACTGATAAAGGTTAACTTATGAATGAAACTGTATTTTTATGTAGTATAGACATGACATACTGGGAAAAGTCTCAGCTTGGCCTGCGATGTTTATTTGTATCTATTTAAATAAATATATCAAGTTACTCTTTTACAACAAAGTTTTACACTATATTTGGGTAAGTAATGATATATATATATATATATATATATATATATATATATATATATATATATATATATATATATTTCCTGGGAGAAGGGTGGTGTTTTGGGAGGGAGGGGGAAACAACGAGACCAATGGACATAATTCCATTTTCTGGCTGACATTTGGGTTTTACAAATAAACCTGGTTCTCAAGTTCCATTAATCTATCAAATTATTTAGAAGATTGACACAGGTGGCCGTTATGTTGATCCCGACGCGTGTATGTGGGACACGGACAATCAAAAAAATACACCAATATGTATATTTTGTTTGCGGGGATGAAAACCCAGTAGTATCAACCTAATAATTTTGTGAAGGAATCTGTACTAAAATCGCGAAAAAGAAATATTTTGAAGAGGCAAGTAAATGCGGTGTGTTCCGAAAAATGGTGGAGCAGGAAGGGATGGGTATGGACGAGGATACAAGGAGCGAGAGAAGGGTGGAAGAGAGACCAAACAGGGTGGAAAGAACAGGCAAAAATGTGACGAGAGGGAAGCGGACATAAGGACGGAAGAAGCGGGAAGGCAAGTTTGGGTAACGCCAGAAGGACGTAATTCGAACCTCACGCTAAAACTGGCATGCCAGGAAAAGATGAAAAGACTACCAGTAGGTGAGAGAGAGAGAGAGAGAGAGAGAGAGAGAGAGAGAGAGAGAGAGAGAGAGAGTAAAATACACTAGCAGTCTTGAGGTCACAAAGTAGTGCAGAAGACAAAGGGAGAATGTTCCAAAGTTTTGTTCTGGAAAAGCAGGACTGACAATATTTTAGATCGCATACTACATACTAAAAAGACTCATTTCCATCATTCTATGTAAAATTCATTTTACCCCATCACTATATCGGTATACCTGTTATGTATTTTTATTGGCAACATTAAAGGCTTATCTTGTGGTCATTTCCTTTCCTGTTTGAGTATATTATGTAAGTATACAAATGTTTTCCTGTAAACCAGGAAATCATAGAATATGCTGGGTGGTAACCTTATAATCAACCACCATGTGTTCCCTAAGTGTCAGCAAGTTGGCTGGCGGATGGTTAGTGTCCCTCCTCAGAAAACAACTAACTAAAAATACATACAAAAAGAAGTCTCGGATCAGGATGGACCAACAGATGACGACAAAGAACAGGACAAAGGACATGGTAAGGATTGCATCATGGGATGTAAGGGGTGCAAACGAGGTGAAGGAGAGGGAGATAGTCCAGGTGCTTGAGGGTGCAAAAGTGGACATATGTGGATTAACTGAGACGAAATAGAGAGGCGAGAGTGTGGAGGAGTGGTAGTATGGATGGGGTATATGCGCGGGAGTGGGAAAGAATGAATGACCAAAATAGGATGAAGGTACTGTTGAGTGCAAAAGATAGAAGGGGAATATAAGAGAATATGGATCAGTTGGTTCAAGGATTGTCTTAGTAAGAATTAAAATGGAGATACAAACGTGGGTCGTTGTATGTGTGTATGCATCAAAGCAAGATTGTGCAAGTAGGGTGAAAGAAAAGTTCTGGGCAAGAATGGAGACGTGCATAGAAAAGTTTAAGAGGAATGAAAAAGTGTTTTTGATTGCAGACAGGGATGGATAAGTAGGGAATGAGAAGATGGATGGAGTAGTTGATGAGTTGGCTGTGCCTGCAGAAATGGATGAGAATGGCAGTGCTCAATTGGACATTTGTGTGGGGAAGGGGATGATGATAGCCAATACCCTCCATAGGCACAAAGTGATACATACACAGGTATACGTAGCGAGCGATGAGAAGGATGGGGGGTGAACTGAATGAACGGAAGCTAGTGATTGACTGTGTGTGTGGACGACCGAATGAAAAGGTATGTAATGGATGCGAGATTATACAGAGGTTGGAGGAGTGGACTTTCTGACTGCCACTTGGTGGTGGTGAAAGTCAAAGTTCAAATGCAATGAATGAATAGAAGGGGGGAGGGGAAGGAGGAAGGAGTCCATACAAGGAGGGTACAAAGGTTGGAAGAGGATGGAAAAAACAAAAGGCAGAAAATAAGAGAGTTGGAGCAGCAACTGTGCAAATATGATTCAGGGCAGATGTGAGAGGTGGAAGGTGTGTGCACGATCTTCGCAGAAAAAAATTTGTGCAGCATGTCAGATGGTGTGTGGGGTGAATAGAAAACGAAAGGGGGTGCAAGCAACAGCATGGTGGAATGAAGAGGTGAGGCAAGCTGTGGCACTAAAGAAGAACCCAGATAGTGAGTGGATGGAAAACAGAGGTATGGAGGAAGTTGAGAGACAGAAACGAGATATATATGTGTAGAGAGGAAGAGAGAGCTGAAAAGATTAGTGACAGAGAGTAACAAGAGACTGGATGAGGAACTTTAAAGAAATTGGAGTCCAAAGTGGAAGGAATGTGAGAAAATGTTTTGAAAGGAGGTAAAGAGAGTTAGGCAGGGTGATAGAGAAGATAGTAGGGGAGACAAAAACGGTAGACGGATAGTGGAGAAAGGAGGAAAAGTGAGCAGGAGGAGAGGACACTTTAAGTAACTTTTAAACATAGAGAATTAAAATAATGCGAGCAGAAGTGTCTGGGAAACGGCTTGGAGAAGGAGGGTGGTGAAAATGGAGGAAGAGATCACTAGGATGGAAGTAATGGAAGCAATGAAGAAAGTTAAAATGGGGAAAGCCCCAGGAATTGATGGAGTGTGTCGTGGAACGATGAAGAATGAGGGAGATATAGTAGTAGAATGGATGTGGAAGATGTGCAGATTGGTCTTTAAGGAAGGTATAGTTCCGGAGGATTGAAAATCAGATTTATTTACTCCCCTGTACAAAGGAAAAGGGAAAAAGAAATGTGTTGTATTCATAGGGGCATTTGTATTCTTAGTGTAGTAGGCAAAGTATAAGGTAGAATACTTACTGACAGAGTTAGGAAAATAACAGAGGAATTAGCTGGAAAAGAATTGGGAGGTTTTAGTAAGGGAAGAGGTTGTGTGGTTCAGATACTCATCTTTAGGTCTTTACTGGAAAAGTTTCTAGAGGAGGGAAAGAAGTTATGTGCGGCCTTCATGGGTTTGGAGAAAGCATATGCCAGAGCGGATAGACATTGAATGTGGAAAATACTAAGAATATATGGAGTAGTTGGAAAGTTGTAAAATGCCGTGAAGAGTATGTATGAGGGTGCTAAGGCTGCAGTATGTGTGGATGGTGATCTTAGTGAATTTTTCTGTCTGAATGTTAGATTGAAACATTGGTCATATCTTCACTGCTGTTCAGTCTGTATATGGATAGAGTTTAAATGAAATACTGTATATGGTAGGGCAGCGCACTATTGTTTGCATATGATGTTGTATTGATAAGTAAAGATGAAGAGGAACTACAAGGCTTGGTTAATGAGTTTGAATGAGTGTGTAAGAATCAGAATTAAAAGCTGAAAGGAGAGAAGAATAGAGTTATGGTCTTCGAGAGAAATGAAGTCAATGAATGTACAGTGAGGCTGGATGATGAGGCAGTGGAAAATGTGAGTGCCTTTAAGTACTTGGGTAGTGTGATGAGTAAAGATGGAAGTTCGGAGGATGAAGTGCTAGAAAGGGTAAAACAAGGAAGAAAGGTGGCTGGTTCTTTGGAAGCAGTGATAAGAAATAGGAAAGTGAGCCTGGAAGTGGAAAAGTCCCTTCAAGATAATACAGTACTGTGATACCATCTCTAACGTATGGAAGTGAAGCTTGGACATTGCTGGAAGGATACAAGTCAAGAGTGAGAGCAATGGGAATGACTTATCTGAGAGGAGCATGCAGTTACATGGACAGTTTGACAAATGAGGAAGTGATGGAGAGTTGTGGTGTGGATGTGGATGTGATAGAAAGCATTAGGAGAAATACACTGAGGTGGTTTGACCATGTGTAGAGGATGGAGAGCGAGAAACTAACGAGGAGAGTGTATGTAATTGAGGGTGAGGGGAGGGGGGGAGAGGGAGGGCGAGGCCGAGGATGAGCTGAAGGGATGAAGTGGAGAGGTATATGAGAGAGGGGTGTGTGAGCTTGAGGGGGGATGGCTGTGAAATGGCGGAGAACAGGGCGAAATGGAGGCGATTTGTTTGTTGCCACCCCTTACAGGACTGAGGCGTCTGGCAGTAGATAGATAGGCATCCTGAGATCGACTAAAGGCGAAGGTCGCGGGTCAAAGTTCAGGTGCAGGATAATCGTGCTGTGTGAGGACCTTTTCTAGTTTTATTGTGTGGTGCAGCCACCAGGGCTTGGAGTATCATTTCTGTATTATAAAAGATGCAGAAAAGAAACTTATTTTTGTTTGCCATTCTTCAAGAAAGAAACTGTTTGATATTATTGCCTTCGCAGTAAACTGTAGTACCTCCTGTTACTTACACAATAGGTTAGCTGTTATTTCACATTAAATATTATAACATATTCTGCCTACCGCCACTTTCTTTTTGATATGACATTCACAGATATTTCATCACCAGATATCGCCAAATAACACACAGTACCATGAATGAAGAGATTCTCGGAAACTAACATGACGTTTGACCCTCTAAGATTTTCAGATAATCAAGATATACGTATGCATAATTTGAAGGGAAGGTAGAGTACCGGAGGATTGGAAGTCAGATATAATAATTCCTCTGTTCAAAGAAAAAGGGGAAAAAGAAGCGTGTGGTAATCATAGGGGCAATTATTTCCTTAGTGAAATAGGAAATGCATATGGTAGGATACTTGTTGACAGAGTTAAGGAAATAAGTGATGAAATAGGTGGAGAAGAACAGGGAGATTTCACGAAGGGAAGAGGTTGTATAGATCAGATATTCATCCTAAGTTATATAGTGGAAAAGTTTCTAGGGAAAGGACTGCAGTTGTATGCGGCCTTCATGGATTTTTGTAATAGCGCATGACAAAGTGGACAGACAAGGAATGTGGACAATATTAAAAAAGTATATATAGGATAAATGAGAAGGTGCTGAACGCCATGAGCGGTATGAATGAGGGCGCCAGGGCTGCAGTATGTGTGGATGATGAGCTGGGCTATTTTTCTATCTGAATGTTGGATTGAAAAAGGGATGTGTCATGTCTCCATGGTTGTTCAATTTGTAAATGAATGGACTTATAAAAGAGGTACAGGTAGGACAGTGAATGCTGGAGTAGCCCTAATGAGAGAGAACAGCTTTTAGAAACTTCCTGCTCTGTTCCCTGCAGATGATACTGTATTGTTAAGTGAAGATGAAGAGGAACTGCAAGGCTTGTCAATGAGTTTGGTAGAGTTTGTAAGAAACGAAATCTAAAGGTGAATATAGAGAAGAGTAAAGCCGTAGTTATCGAAAAAAAAAAAAAATGAAGTCACCGAATGCAACGCGAGGCTGGATGGTGAGGATACGTAAAATGTGAGTGCATTTTAGTACTTGGGAAATGTGATGAATAAGGATGGAAGTTTGGAGGATGAAGTGCATGAAAGAGTTCAGCTTGGAAGAATGATTGCTAGTTCATTGAAAGCAGTGATAAGAAACAGGGAAGTGGGCATGGGAGTTTAAAGTCGTTGAATGACAGTATTGTGATATCCACTCTAACATAAGGATGTGAAGTTTGGACCCCGTTGAAAGGACACAGGCCAAGATGACAGCAGTGGAAATGAGTTGTCTGAGAGGAGCATGTGGAGTTACATGAAGAAACTGGCAAATGACAAAGTAAAGGAGCGTTGCGGTGTGGATGTGATAGGAAGCGTTAGGAAAAACACATTGAGGTAGTTTGACCATGTGGTGAAGGTGGAGAGTGAAAGAATAACGAAGAGAATGTGAGGGAGGTGATGGGGGGAGAAGGAAAGGGAGACCGAGGATGAGATGGAGGGATGGCGTGGAGAGGTACATGAGAGAAGGAGTGTAAGTTGGGGGGAGGGCATTGAAACTGCAGGGGACAGGGAGACGTGGAGGGGATTTGTGTTTGGCCACCACTTACAGAATTAGGGCGTCTCGCTATAGACAGATATGTAAATAATTAGGTTACATGCAGTGAACTCTCTCTCTCTCTCTCTCTCTCATTATGATATCGACGAAGACGAACGGCAGCCAGTCATACAGTGCTATACACTTCAACAGTGTTGTGTAGAGACACAGGTCCTGAGGTCCTTGAGAAGGGAAAGGAAGGCGAAAAATAATATAACTCTTAACACTAACATTATGTAACGCACACATATAGATTTACTCTCACTATTGTTTGTTTCAGCTGCCGCATTTTCTTGATGTCCTACGTATCTTCCTCCAGCTACCGGTGGATAAAAAAAAAAAAAAACTTCATTGTGGATGTTTCACAAAAGTAGGTGGCGGGCGACAGGGAAGAGACGGGCCACTGAAAGGAAGTTTATTTTTTATTTCTTATACCCTATGATGTTAGTCAAATTTTATTCTTTCTATCCTCGACGATTCGATTCTGCTGAGAGGTTTATTGAAGTTGCTGGGGTTAATACAGCCTTTATTATGGCCAACAGGAATGTGGTGGTCACCTAAATTGAATGGAATCGACTGCAGGTGACAAGAGCATATTAAAGAAATACGTCATCTGCATCTGGATGTTAATGAATATTTGAACATGTCAGCTGTGATACAGGGGAATCTCATTACCGTCCTGATCTGTCAATTTGGTGGGTTAACCAGGATCTCATTCTAAGTTACGTTAGAGACTTCGTAAACACGTGTTCATTAACGATTTATTTAACACATTACACATCCGTATTATCTAGTATATTATCTTTGCAAAATATGTAATTATCAAAACTATACAAACAGCATGCAAGGGAATGTTAAGGTCCAATATGTAAAGTACATCACTGAGGTCGAGGTGGTGCGAAGCCTACTATGCCACTTGCAATACTGTCCATGGATGATCGAAAGTCACAATGATCCCCAAATGAGGCTGCAGTGCAAACCATACAGTTTTCATTCCACCCAACCGACATTGTTAGCGTGGTTATTTAATCTCATGAAAGTCACATATTAATGATATTTCCATTCAGTGATATATAATACGGCCTTTATTTCCGTACTAATGATCTGTATTGCTTTAGGTTGAGTTTATCTCTCGGGGTATTTGAGGGAAAATAATGCCCACTAATTCCTTCCCTGTGGTGAAGAACAATTAATTGAAGTAGGAATAGTATATTAATACTCCTTCCTGATCCCATTTTACTGTACTGGTATATTAATAAGACGTCTCTCAGGCAACACCACGCTCTACTACATCACACTACATCACTCCACGGTACACTAAACTCTACATACCACTTCCTACCCCCACCACGTCACACTATATCACATACCACACCACACCACTGCCAACCACATCACACCCAAGCAAACCACAATTCATCAGACCACATCACCCGTTGCTTTGGATTCAAGCCGCCTCGTGGCTCATACAACACGGGAAGAGAGGGCGGGAAGATAGATCTGGAACTGCTCCATAAACGTGCTGGAGATCATAGACACTTGCCGTAAACTTATCACACTATTTCAGCTCATTCATTGTCGGAACAACTCTAGTCTTCTTTTCCAACTATGGACATAGGGTTAACAGCGCTTCTGTTGTCCTTAAAAACCGTGATTCTGCGCTTATATCCTACCTAGGTAAACTCTTTCGCCCCTGTCTGTCAACTTCCACCATTTCTTCTTGCTGGAAGTGTGCTCCCAGCCAACCTTTCCCAAAGATGGTTGACCATTCCCAACCTTCAAACTATAGCCTAATTGCTTTAACATGCTGTATTTCTAAAGTTTTTTAGTCTATTCTTAAAAGAATTTTAAAGCACCTTTCCTATCGTAACCATCTTTCCGATGGCCAGTATGGGTTCTGCCAAGGACACTCCACTAGCAATCTTTTCATCTTCCATTAAAACTCCTGGTTATCCTTCCTTCGGGATTTTGGAGAAATCTTTGCCATTGAGTGTTTCATATTCTAATTTTCACACTGTCCTCTTACGGTTTATATCCTTCTATCTGTGCCTTCATCCCTAGCGTTCCTTCTGGTCGTTCTTTAGCTGCTGTTATTGACAGCCATCGTTCTTCTCCTGGAGCAAGGGTCAGGAACTTATTTTTTTAAGCTGCGAATTACCCAAAAATTTATCTGAGTAAAATGAAATTACTCCCATCTAAGAAGAAAAAAAAAATGGTTACGTCTGTTAATAGTACGGCGGCTAAGCATTATCATGATACATAGTTTTACGTCTTGTTCACTAAAACTTACATCATTTATGTGAAAAATCAGTAATATACCGCCCGCATTACCTCTCATACACCATACATTACCACCTAAATATTAAGCCTTACCCATTTAGGGTAATGTACTCCTTTTCCCAGCTATGAACAGTGTTGTTCCTTGGGGCTCTATCCTATGATCAACTCCTTCCTTTTAGTTGTCAAGGACCTTATAAGCAGTGTATCTAACCGATACACTCATATGCTGATTACTCCATCCTTCACCTTTCCATCTGCTTCTCACAGCATGCATCTCAGCAGTTACTTCAACAAACAAGAGATGAGGCTATGGTGCACCCAATATCTGACTTGACTCATATCTCTGACTGGAGTAAAAGCAAACTTGTAGTCTTTAATGCAACCAGAACTTAGTTCTTACATCTTTCAACCCGTCAAAACCTGCTGCAAGAGTATCCTCTCATTTTTAACAATATCCAACTCAATCCTGCATCATCTTTGATTATACATGGAGTTTCATTCTCTCTGGATTTATTTAAGAAAGATCATATTACCTGTCTTGTATAATCTCCTTCCAAAAGATTAGGTGCGCTAAGCCGATTCCGTGCCTTCTTTGCCCCTGCATATTGGCTGACTTTATAAAGAGGTCTTACTCGCCTCTGCGTAAAGTACAACTCTCATGTGTGGGAAGGCTCCCCACATACAGCTCTTCTCAACAAGGTGGAGTCAAAGGCTTTTCATCTTATTACCTCTCCTTCTCTTAATGGCTCCCATCAACCTCTATCTCTTCACCGCACTGTTGCTTCTTCATCTCTTTTCTACCATTACTTTTAAGGTCACTGCTCTTCTGAACTGTCTGGTTCCATCCCTCCACCACTGTGGCGGGCACGTAGCACCCGTTTAGCAGCAAACTCTCATCCATTTTCTGTCCAGCTGTCTAATGACAGAGTTGGCTGTTACTTCCCGTCTTTCATGCATGCAACAGGTCAACTCTGGAACTGTCTTCTTCCGTCTGTATTTCCTAGTATTTATGAACTGCGGTCTTTTAAACGCAATGTGTAAAAGACTCTCGGAATGAACATGTCTTGAATTTAGTTTTTTATCTCCTTTTTCATTTTGGAGGGAATAATCTTGCGGGGTTCTGGCCATTGGTATTCTTTCTTCTTTATATATATATATATATATATATATATATATATATATATATATATATATATATATATATATATATATATATATATATATATATATATATATATATATATATATATATAAAGCTATGCTGTATCTTGTGAAGCAATCCCTGCGGCTACAACGAATCTCCTGCTGCCTGGCCTCAAAAGGACGAACAACAACAGAGAAGCAGACACACACACATAAAGTGCTGGGAACAGTCATACGTAATGGTCAAAAGCCAAAGTCAAAGCTCGGCCCGTGTTTGTGACTGGTAACAAGAAAACACAAACCTTTTTAAATCGATTTTAAGGAGGCTTGGTGGAGTTGTTCATGGCCAGCCAGATAGTAAATCTCTTTATTATTAAAGAAAAAAAAAAAAAATAGGCTGAAAAGTCAAAGTCACTGGGCAGGGTCAACTTAAAGGTTTTAATCCAACTCAGATCAAACTTTGTGGCCGAGTTTAGATGGCACGAGTAAAGAAAGGGATTCAGTTTTGAAACCAGTGAGAAGTCACTGTCACTGGGAAAGGTGAAGTGCCACGGTCAGTTGAATGAGTTTTGATCTGATTTGAGCTGAATTTGGTGGATGGGTTAAGGGTCAGGCAAGAACGATGGGATTCAGTTTTGAGCAATTCCAGCTATAAGCCAAGGAAATAGTGCAAGGTCAAAGTTCGGCCATGTATCCGTGTGTGAACAAAATAATTTTGAAAAGTTTTGATCTGATTTGGATCAATCGTAGTGGATGAGTTCATTCAAGAGGCTGACCTATCCTTTTTGAAAGCAAATATGTAAGGTCAAGGTCACACTGCAACGTCAGCTTAAACAGTTTCTATCTGATGCAGCCTAAACTCTGTGGATGGTTTCAGGTTAGATCAATGATAGAGTCGATTATGAGAATGCCGAAGATTAAGGTCGCAGAGAGTAGTCAAAGTCTGGGATCAGAGGACAAAGTTTTGTGTGACAATTTTGATTTGAAGGTGGAACAGCTAAAAGTTACAAGAGAATAAAATAATTCTCTTTTCAAAGAATTTTGTTGAAGGTCAGTGTCACAGGGCAGAGTTAAATACTTGACCCTTAGGCCAGTAGGGGAGTGCGTGTGATTCACTGTCCGAGTGCCTCTTCTTGTTAACTTTGCCAGTGGAATTGGAGGGGGTTATGCATTCGCCCCTGTTAGTCTGCGTTTGGTTATTTGTCCCCAAGTTGTTGATGGATATCACCGAAATTTTGTGAATATGTGTGACATGGACCAAGAAAAAGCTCATGAAAGTTTGGTGATGATCTGAGTTCGTGTCATAGTTCAAAACTTTTTTATGTTTGTTTGTTCACAAGATATCTAAAAAAAATTGCTGATGGAGTCCAATGATATTTTGTGGATATGTGGGATATGCATCAAATATGAACTTGTCAAATTTTGGTGATGATCAGAGATGTGTAGTAAAGGGGTTGGAGGAGGAATTCGCTCTCCGAATGATATTTCTCGTTTTATATGATAAAGAATCCTAAATTTTTCACAGATTTTTTACATATCCATGTTTAATATATTCTTTACACTACATGATTTTATTCAACCAACAGGGCACAGGCATTTCGAATGAGAAAGGTCATATATAGCCTTCGTTAACTTTTAGTATGAAATGTCTTTCCAGAAGTAAGTAAAATAATCTGGTGACAACGTAAGAAAACTACAAGTACTGTTATCGGGCAGAAGAGGTCAATACACGAAACATCCACCTCGAAATGAGCGGATCGTGAGTTTGAACCTCCTTCCTTTGAATATTTCAGAATGCAGGAAATATGTAGGCTAGGCATCTTTAATAAAAAAAAAAAAAACTCAAATACTAAGACTGATTTATTATTTGCTACATAATTGCAGCAAGTCAGAGAGGAAACACAGCCAATGGTTGGATTATAATGGTTAACACCCACGCAGTTGCCACTTAATGTCTTTATTATGGCTGTGGGGGATATATATATATATATATATATATATATATATATATATATATATATATATATATATATATATATATATATATATATATATATATATATATATATATTGTGTTACATAGCCTATGATTTCATCATCCTTTGTGTAATTTTAACGCCCAGTTGCTGCATGTTTGATCACGAGCGTGTTCTGCCTCAGTCCCCCCCTTCTACCTTTATAGTAGAGTAAGTCGTTCTCTCTGTTGTCCAGAGCGGGATTGTGAACTCTATTTCCCCATGGCTTTCATTTGCGCGTCCTCTTACAAGTTGTATCAGGCTCTGCCGGCCCCTATATAATGAGCTCAGTCTCTGCATCATTGCCACTTAGATCTGCTCCTCATTTTGTTCACATCTCTGTCCTCCCCTGTACAGATATTATTATTGTGAGTGCTCAAGAAGTCTCCAACCATCTAGCAGCTGTGTGTAATTTGAGTATAACTGTTGTTGCATGTTTTTCTTGTACTGTATAGCATAAGTTTAATTTGTAGGCCTAGTGAAGTTTTTGTAATTCATGTAGGGTTCTTTACGTCAGCCGTTTTTGATAATAGTTTGTATCTGTAATTATTTATCTGGCATTCACTGAGTATTATCTGGTATCTCATTTTATCAGGGCTGACTTAGATAAATTTATTCTTGCTAATTTCGTGTTAATAGAGGCTATTGCAGTTAACCATATATTTAACCTGTTTATTTGCCATTACATTATCCTTATGAGTCCTGAATGTTTTGTTGTTAGTTTGTGCATTAAACTTTAACTTGTAATTTTACCTAACTCTTTTGTTTTGAACCTGGAACTTTACGGGACAGTAGTGACTCTTAGTATTCTCACTTAAAGTGTACATTATCTTTCTCTGTTCCGTAACATAAATTTGGCGACCTCATATCAGGATATTCAGGATATTATCATAAGGATATTGTTTGATATTTTGTGACTGTGATATATTCATGATGGCTACTATTACTACACTTGATGAAGCCAAAGATTTTTTGTCAAATGTGCAAACAGTGTGTGATATAGAAAACAGAACAAAGAATGAACTTAAGCTTGTTGCTCAACAATTGGGAATTGTTGTTCGCTCTCATCATTCTAAAGATCAGATTGTTGGTATGATTAATAAAAGCTTGTTTAATGTAACTCCTCCAAATGAGCAAACGCAGATTGAATTAGCTAAGTTACAGCTAGCCCTGCAGGAGGCTTGTGCTAAGGAGGCGGAGTCTCGTGTAAAGGAGGCTGAATTTCAAGCACGTGCCAAGGAAGCTGAGTCTCAGGCTAAGGAGGCGGAATCTCAGGCTCGGATTCAGGAGGCACAGATACAGGCACAAGTTGAACTTGCTAGGATTCAGGCAGACCATGAGTATCGCATGAAACAAGGTGGAACTGGATCATCTAGCTCTGATGATTTTGATGTGGCTAAAAATGTTAAACTTGTCCCTCCTTTTAATGAATCTGATTTAACAAAGTATTTTCAGTTGTTTGAGAGGGTAGCTACAGGTTTAATTGGCCTAAGGAGTATTGGCCAGTACTCCTTCAAACTGTTCTCACCGGTAAAGCTCAAGTAACTTATGCATCTTTGCCTCAGGATCAATCTGATAATTATGATGTAGTTAAGAGCTTGATTCTTAAGGCCTATGAGCTTGTTCCTGAAACCTATAGAGTAAAATTTAGGACAACTTACAAGCAAGATAAGCAATCCCATGTTGAGTATGCAAAAATCAAAGAAGATCTGTTAGAGCAGTGGTTAAATTCTAAGAATGTGGATTCTGATTTTGGTAAATTTAAGCAGATGATTTTGCTGGAGGATTTCAAAAGGTGTATTAGTAAAGATGTAAGCCTATATCTTGATGAGAAAAGAATAGATAATTTGTCTGATGCTGCAGTTTTAGCTGATGAGTATGTTCTCACTCACAAGAGATATTTTAGAGGAAAAAGGAAAGCTGAGAGTCAGTACGTTGCCTCTACTCAGAGTACAGGTAACAGGAAAGAGAATAAGGATGATGTTTCTAAGGAAGTAAATACCAGCTTCACCTCTAGATTTCAGAAAAGTAAATGTACTTATTGTAGTAAGCTTGGTCATACTACAGAGAGATGTTTCAGGAGACAGCGTGATGTGAACAAAAAGGAGTCTTTAAATATTCAGTCAATTGGTCTAGTGTCCACTCTTGAGAGTTCCCAGAATTCTTTAACTGAGTTAACTGAACCTGCTTTGAGGGGTAACTTAAATTCTCATGATGGAGCTCCTCTTTTGAGCAGTAACGTGGGTGACACTCTCAAGAGTTCATGTGCTAATTTCCTGTCTGATGGTTTTGTCAGTCCTCTGGACAGTAATGACAGGAAATCAGTTAAAATATATCGTGATACAGGTGCTTGCCAATCCCTTATGCTGACCAGTGTTCTAGGCTCTAATTTTAATTCCTCTGATGAAACTGTAATCTTACAAGGTGTAGGGAATAATTACTTCTCTGTTCCTCTGTGCAGAGTGAATTTAGAGTCTGGTTTTGTTAATGGTTCCGTTATGGTTGGGTTGGTTGAGACACTCCCAATGTCAGGTGTAACTTTCTTACTTGGAAATGATATTGGGGGAAGTCAAGTGTGTCCAGCTCCTCAGTTGTCTAGTGAGCCAGTGGCTGTGTCCCAGGATTGTGATGTCCCTGATGTGTTCCCTGCATGTGCTGTCACTAGGGCTAAGTCTAAAGTTACTGGTGATTTAGAGGATAATGATGATGATGATGTTATCCTAGCTGACACTTTTCTTGCTAATTTGGACCACTCACCAGATGAGGCAGTACCCCGTAGTGTTGATAATTTGTCTCGTCAGAGTTGGTTGAGTTGCAGGTTGCTGACCCTGAGTTGAAAGGTCTAGCTAACTCTGCTTACAGTGAAGAAGAGTCAGCCGGTGCTTCTACTTGTTATTATGTAAAGTCAGGAGTACTTATGAGGAAGTGGAGACCCCCAACAGCATCAGCCGACTGTGAATGGGAGGTTGTACATCAAGTTGTCATCCCTCGTGTTTGTAGGCAGGATATCATTCGAGTGGCTCATGATTCCAGTTTGGCAGGACACCTTGGAGTGAGGAAGACTGTGGCACGCATTTTGAAACACTTCTACTGGCCAGGTATCTTCAGGGATGTTTCCTGGTATTGTAAGTCTTGTCACACCTGTCAAGTTGTGGGAAAGTGTAATCAGACCGAAAAGGTTGCACCTCTAGTTCCCATTCCTCCTTTTGAGGCGCCTTTCACCCGTGTGTTGGTGGATATTGTGGGCCCTCTTCCTAAGACTTCTTCAGGATTTTCTTATGTGTTGACCATGATTGATATGGCTACTCGTTATCCTGAAGCCATTCCACTTAGAAACATCTCAGCAAAGAGCGTGGTTGGGGAAGTGCTGGGGTTCTTCACAAGGTTTGGTCTGCCCAGGGAGGTGCAGTCGGGCCGGGGAAGTGATTTCATGTCAAGTGTTTTCAAGCAGTCTCTGAAAGAGTTGGGCATCACCCAGATCACGTCTTCAGCTTACCATCCCCAGACCCAAGGAGCGTTGGAGAGATATCATCAAACACTCAAATCGATGCTCAAGAAATACTGTTTGGAACATCAGAAAGACTGGGATAAAGGTCTTCCATTCGTTGTGTTTGCTGCAAGAGAATCTCCAAATGAATCACTGGGCTTCTCACCTTTTGAACTACTGTTTGGCCATGAAGTAAGAGGACCCCTTAAGCTACTCAAGGAATGCTGGCTGTCGGAGGAAGATGACGTCAACCTGCTGGAGTATGTGATGAAGTTCAAAGAACGGCTGTCCACTGCTTTGCAGCTGGCGAGAGAGAATTTGGGAGCTGCTCGGGAGAGGATGGGGACTTGGTGTGATGAGGGGTCCAGGTTGCGCCACTTTCAGCCGGGAGATCAGGTTTTGATTCTGCTACCAGTTCATGGGCAACCTCTTCAAGCCAAGTTTAGTGGTCCTTATTTCGTGGAGAAGAAACTCAGTGATGTCAACTATGTCATCGCCACACCAGATCGTAGAAAGAGCAAGCAACTATGTCACATCAACATGCTAAAGTTATATCACAGGCGGGACGAAAATAATCCAGTCTGCACTGTAGCTGTTCCACCCGAGTCTACAAGTGAAGTTCTCCCATGCAGCATGAGCCTGAGTGATAGTTTGGGGAAGAATCCTGATATCATGAATGATCTCCAGACTAAGCTTTCTCATCTACCTCCCAGGGAAAGGCAGGAGTTTTCGGCGTTGCTGCGGGAGTGCCCGCGGGTGTTCCGTGCCACTCCGGGAAGAGCTACTGTGTTGGTGCATGGTGTCGAGGTTGGGGACGCAAAGCCAGTTGGGCTGCCTCCTTGCCGTGTGAACCCGGTGAGGGTTCCTCTCATCCAGAGGGAGCTTGGCTGCCTGTTGGACCACAAGATGATTGGGCCCTGTCAGAGCGAGTGGAGTTCTCCTGTCACTCTGGTCCCTGAGCCAGGTGGGTCACATAGGCTTTGCATCGACTACAGACGTGTTGGTCAGATAGCTAAGGCAGACACTTGCCCTCTCCCTCGTGTGGAGGATTGCATGGACGAGATCGGGGGGGCTGGGTACATAGGTGGGTTTGATTTGTTAGGGGGATACTGGCAAGTACCTATGACTGAACGTGCTAGGGAGATCTCATGTTTTGTAACATTAGGAAAGACCTTTGCATGGTCTGTAATGCCATATACAGATTGTTTTAGAGTAATAAGAAATTTCCTTTGTAAATTTCTTTTTTCTTTGTGGGGAGGTGTTACATAGCCTATGATTTCATCATCCTTTGTGTAATTTTAACGCCCAGTTGCTGCATGTTTGATCACGAGCGTGTTCTGCCTCAGTCCCCCCCTTCTACCGTTATAGTAGAGTAAGTCGTTCTCTCTGTTGTCCAGAGCGGGATTGTGAACTCTATTTCCCCATGGCTTTCATTTGCGCGTCCTCTTACAAGTTGTATCAGGCTCTGCCGGCCCCTATATAATGAGCTCAGTCTCTGCATCATTGCCACTTAGATCTGCTCCTCATTTTGTTCACATCTCTGTCCTCCCCTGTACAGATATTATTATTGTGAGTGCTCAAGAAGTCTCCAACCATCTAGCAGCTGTGTGTAATTTGAGTATAACTGTTGTTGCATGTTTTTCTTGTACTGTATAGCATAAGTTTAATTTGTAGGCCTAGTGAAGTTTTTGTAATTCATGTAGGGTTCTTTATGTCAGTCGTTTTTGATAATAGTTTGTATCTGTAATTATTTATCTGGCATTCACTGAGTATTATCTGGTATCTCATTTTATCAGGGCTGACTTAGATAAATTTATTCTTGCTAATTTCGTGTTAATAGAGGCTATTGCAGTTAACCATATATTTAACCTGTTTATTTGCCATTATATTATCCTTATGAGTCCTGAATGTTTTGTTGTTAGTTTGTGCATTAAACTTTAACTTGTAATTTTACCTAACTCTTTTGTTTTGAACCTGGAACTTTACGGGACAGTAGTGACTCTTAGTATTCTCACTTAAAGTGTACATTATCTTTCTCTGTTCCGTAACAATTGCCAGACGCCTTAATCCCGTTTGGGGTGGCCACAAACAAATCGCCTCCAAGTCACCCTGTCCCCCGCCATCTCACTGCCCTGCTCCCAACTCACACACACCCTCTCTCAAATACCTCTCCACCCTATCCCTCCATCTCATCATTGGCCTCCCCCTCCCTCTTCCCCCCTCCACCTCACTCACATACACTCTCTTCGTTAGTCTTTCACCCTCCATCCTCTCCACATGGCCAAACCACCTCAGTGTGTTCCTCATAACGCTTCCTATCACATCCACATCCACACAGCCACCTGGAGAAATGTACATCGCCCACTCTGTGGAGTGAGAAAAAAAAGAAAAGATTATTGAAATGCGATGAAAATGTCATGTATTGAAAGAATAAAAGGGAAGTTACATTGGGGAATTTGTGAAAATGAAAGATGGTACTCTATTTTGGGGTAGCTCAACACTGAGTAGCGAGGCAAATTATTTTTTGTAGATCAATATATCATTTAACATGCTGGGTGGTAACCTTATAAGCAACCAACACGTGTTCCCTTGACGGAAGGTTAGTGTTCCTCCCCCGAAAATGATTTACTAAATACACAAACAAGAAGCCTCGGACCAGAATGGACAAACGTGACAACCAAGGCCCGGACAAAGGACATGGTTCCGATTGCAACATGGAATGTAAGGGGCGTTAAGGATGAGGTAAAAGAGAGAGAGAGAGAGAGAGAGAGAGAGAGAGAGAGAGAGAGAGAGAGATCGTCCAGGTGCTTGACGGTGCAAAAGTGGACATATGCATGGGCGTCCGGAGGGGGGGCAAGGGGGGGAAGTTGCCCCCCCCTTGGAATCCCAGAGTGCTTCAGTTCTTGTTCAAGGATTATTGAGTGATTTGAGTCGATTCATGCATTCAGTCACTTAATTCGTTTGATGTAAGTCATGTAACTCATGTAAGTATATGCCTATGCCTATTTGGAGTGTGTATTTTGATATAATCGCACATATATGTATAATTTCTTTTATTTTGCCTCCCTCCCCTTACAAAAAATCCTGCGGACGCCCCTGGACATATGTGAATTAATGAGACTAAAAGATAGAAGTGAGAGTGTGAGAGGCTGAGAGTATGGATGAGGTATATGTGCAGAAGTAGGTGAGAATCAGAGGACAAAAGAGGGTGTATTTATTTTTGTGTACAAGAGATGGGAGGAGAATATAAGAGAATATGGATCAGTTGGTTCAACGATTGTGTGGGTAAGATTTAAAGTATGATTATAAATATGAACAACTGTGTGTATGTATGCACCAATGCAAGATCATGGAAGCACATTGAAAGAAGAGTTCTCAACAAATTTGGAAGCATGCATGGAAAAGTTTGAGAGGAATGAGAGTGTTATTTACTGGAGATATGAATGGAAAAGTAGGGAATGTGAAGGTTGGTGTAGTAGCTGGTGAGTGGGGAGTGCCTGTAGAAGTGGATGAAAATGGCAGTGCTCGAGTGGACATTTGTGTAAGGAGGGGGTTGGGGATAGCCAATACCCTCTTTAGACACAAAATGATCCACAGGTATACATGGCGAGTGATAAGACGAGTGGGTGGTAAACTGAATGAACGGAAGGCAATGACTGATTATGTGTACAGTATGTGGATGACACAATAGGATGATATGTAATGGATGCAGGAGCACGTAGAGGTTGGGGGAGTGGACTTTCGGACCACCATGTGGTGGTGGTGAAAGTCAAGGTTCAAGTGAAAGGGAGGAATCGAAGGAGGGAAGGACAGGCTGCAGAGTACATAAAAAGAGGGATAGAATAGTTGGAAGAGGATGAAAAAAGGCAGAAAATAAGAAAAAACTGGAGGAAAAATTGCGCAAATATGATTTGGAGCAGATGGAGGAGGTGCAAGGTGTGTGCAAAATATTCAAAGAAGAAATCTGAGCAGCTCGTGAGGTAGTGTGTAGGATGAACTGAAGTCTTAAGTGGGTGCAAGGAACAGCATCGTGGAATGAAGAGGTGAGACAAGCTATGTCACAAAAGAAGAAAACATATAGTAAGTGGATGGAAAGCAGAGGCACGGAGGAAGTTGAGAGTTAAAAGAGAGAGCTGTATGTAGAGAGTAAGAAGGAGGTAAAAAGATTAGTAAGAGAGAGTAAGATGAGTGTGGATGAGGAATTTGGAAGGAATTTGAGTGTAAAGGGGAGGTAATGTAAGAAAATATTCAGAAAGGAGATTTGAAAGATAGGGTGATAAAGATGTTAGCAGATAAGTGAAAGATAAAAATGGTAGATTGATAGTTGAGAAGGGAGAAAATGTGAGCAGATGGAGAGAACACTATGAGGAACTGTTAAACATACAGAATGAATGTAAAGCTAGTATAAGTGGCTGGTGAATGGCTGGGAGAAGGAGGGAGGTGAAAAGGGAGGATGAGATAGAAGGGAGGATGAGATTAGTAGGAGGGAAGTAGTGGACGCAATGAAGAAAGTCAAAATGGGCAAGGCCCGAGGAATTGATGAAGTGTGTGGTGAAATGCTGAAGCATGGGGGAGAGATAGTATTAGAATGGATATAGAAGATGTGCAGATTGTCCTGGGAGGAAGGTAGAGTCCCGGAGGATTGAAAATTGGGTATAATTATTCCCCTGTGCAAGTGGGAAAAAGAAGTGTGTGGTAATAGTAGGGGCATTGGTCTTCTTAGTGTAACAGGAAAAATATATGTTAGGCTTCTGATTGAAAGAGTTACGGAAATAACAGAGGAATTAATTGACGAAGAACAGGGAGGTTTGGGGAAGGGACGAGGTTTTGTTGATCTGATATTCATTCTTAGATCTTGAGTGGAAAAGTTTCCAGAGAAAGGAAAGAAGTTGTATGTGACCTTCATGGATTTGGAGAAAGTATATGACAGAGTGGATAGACAAGGAATGTGGAAAAACATTAAGAATATATGGAGTAAATAGAAAGTTGTTGAATGCAGTGAAGAGTATGTGTAAAGGTGCTAAGGCTGCAGTGCGTGTGGATAATAAACTGAGTGATTTTTTAAAATCTGAATGTTGGGTTTAACCCCCACATGCCAGGCAGTATTTAACGCATTCGTCACCTCACTATGGGCAATTTCTCAGAAACAATGAAAATTACTTGTTTTCAAACCTTAATATATCGGAAAGAATAGCACTTAGGGAAACGATTTAACACCATTATACTTACCAACTTTTTCTCTTGCGAATGAAAGCATCCCCAGGTCTGTAGGTCCTTGCATGGATTAGTAATGACGTGAGGAAGTGCGAGAGAGGTGTTCGTGCGTCTGCCTGTGGTGCTGACAATAGCTTTGCCCACAGTGTGATAACTTACTCCTCTACTAGATAAACTAGACACTGTTGTATCCAAGGCATTCCTAATGGCAATATCGCTGAGCCCCTAGTGTCCTTGGAAAGAGGCTTGGCAGGGGTGGATGATGCAATTGGCTACAGGCGGTGCAGACGGAATCAGACAAAGAGGAACCTGAAGAAAGCATTGTACAACTGGCAAAGGCAAGGGACAGACTGAGCCTCGCTTCTGTGGTATAGAGGGACTCCTTCTCTACCCTTTGATGACAAGATGAAATGGCGGCCAGTTCAAATGGTGGCGGGAAGACACTAGCGTGAATAGCCAGTACCTGGCAGCCCGTGGAAACAAGATTGTGCCGTGAAAAGACGTTACCTGGCAGATCACCAATACACATAGAGATGTGGCATGTCTCCATGGTTGTTCAATATGCATGTGGATGGGGTTATAAAAGAGGTACAGTTATAAACACTAATAGAGGGACAGGGTAATATGCTACTCGAGGTCAGGTTGATCGCACACGTGTACCTCCCAAATCCCCCTGCTTACCCCCACCAAAGCACTGATTTGTCTGGCTTATGGACTGGAGATATGAAGCTTAGCTCACTCTCTTGTCTTGCCACATGTGTTGTTACTTTCATTCATCCTACTATTAGGTGTATTATCACGTGCGAAGACCTTCAGTTTCATTAAAAGTAACTGTCTAGACGTTTTAAGTAGATTTCAATAGAGTGTCCCTAAAGTATACAGTTTGATTACCAAATATTTATCCAATGTGTTCTAAGTGACATAGGCTACTAAAATTCAAGTAACAACGACAACTTATATGATTACTAGCCACATGTGTCTTTCCCCGCCTTGTCATCTGGAGAGCCACATGTTGACCCACCTACTAATCCACCTACCCATTCAGGACTCTAACACAACGCATCGACCTCACCCCAGCCACTCACCCTGCCCAGCCATGTAGGCAACCCACAAACCCACAGATTCTGACCATCCACCCTGCTAATCCACGAATGCCGCCCACCAAGTTCACTCAATACGAGACTCACTCATCTATCCACACTAAGCCCATCCAGCCACCCAACCCTCCAACCCAACAACCCACCCAGAGAACCCCGGCTACGCAATCTTCTCAGCCACCCTTGCAAACCACTATGCTCACTCACTCTTGCGGCCCACCTTGCCCACTCTTCCTGCCGGCCCACTCTGCCCACATATTCCAACAACTCATCTTGCCCATTGACCTTTGCCACCCACCCTCCCCATCCACGAATTCCACCCACCATGCTCATCCAACAATGCTATCCATCAAATCCACCCACACAACCATCTCAATCGGTAGAGAGGTGGCCTGTGGTCCAACTGGACCCAGGTTCAAATCTTCGCTGGGGCAGGGAACATTTTAGGGATTTGAATTTCGTGTAAAGCAGACTTTACCGATCTACCAGAAGACCCGCTGACATCTCGTAAAAATACCCCCGCTAATACCAATACACCAGTCCTGTATGAGACAGCCCTAGCATGTGTTCAATATGGACGGTGGGTGTTAGCGCCGAAGTGGTGACATGTATAGGTGTATGGTATGTGGGAGGACTACTGGGCCTTGGGAGCAGGCTGTGCAGCCTATGCCCAGAGTCGAACACATTAAAAAAAAAAATATGCCCATCCACTTCTCCCTGAAACTTACCCAACCTGCCCACCCACCCCACCCTGGGACCCGGTCCATTCTATTCACCCACCCCTCCCGCCAACCTACCCTGCCGCCAACCTACCCTCCCATCCACATGCCCAACCACCCTTCTTATCAAACCTTATTCACTCTCTATCTCATTCACCCATTCGAATCCGACGCATCCGCCAAACTCACCCCATGCAAACCTAACTTAGCGACCCCACCCCGTCCATCCACATAACTAGTCACTCACCCACCTAGTTTACCCCACGCACCCACTTACTAAGAGATCTACCCTTATAACCCACCCCAAGGCACTCCACCCATCTCATCCACCCTCTTATCTAACATCCTGCCCACCCACCTTGGCGATGCACTGAACCACATTACCAGTTCAACCTCGCTTACCCCACCCAACCAACCGACTGACTCCCCCCTCCCACACACAGTAAGATACAGAAACAGTAAGACAGAAACACTAAGAATAATGCATACACACACACACACACACACACACACACCGCTCGCTGGTGCAGTGGTAACGTTCTCGCTTGCCAACTGGTGGACGGGAGTTCGCGCCTCGCTCAGGTTGCGAAAAGTTTCACCGACGAAGTGGGTGGTTACTGTCCCCCTTGAGCAAGGGGAGGGGTGTGTGCTTGTGTGAAGGTCACAGCCTTGCCCTTAGATCGGACTATATGAGCTCCCAGCTCCCTTCCGGAAGGGTAAAAGCTGACAATCACGACCATCAAGTGATCCTGATCGACCCGGTGAATTACACACACACACATACACACACACACACACACACACATGCACACACATATTATGCAGACACGAACACACTCACACACACAGATTCCCGCACACACACAGACATATATACATACATTCAGACATACGCAAACACTAAACGAAGTAATATTTCATTGCGTTTTCGTATGTGTATAGGAGTATACAGTAAATGGATCTTTCGTATGTGAATGGGAGTATAAAATATAGGGATATCACGAGCATATGATTACATGTTTGGAGTTGTGTTCAGCACTTTAGCGTGAGGGGAAAGGGAAAATAACTCTTGTGGTCACTGCAACAGATAGTCACGTGTGTGCATGGTCGCAACCATACTGAACAGTATTTTGGAGGAATTAGCCTCTAACATTCTTTCAGTTTCTGCTGACATGTCATACTATGCTGGGATTGTTTTGCACTACAATGAATCGACAGGAAGATCTTACAAACTTATCAGATTTTATGCTAATATAATTGTGATGTAACTTATAAAGGATGCCGACAATAGTAATACCAAATTTCTGTCATAAGAGATTATTGGTGTGTGACACGTAAGACTGCTGGACTCCAGGCAAGAAGTTGTTTGGACTATGCAGCACTGTTTATGACCAAAGTCGGACACAAAAGAAAAAATCCAATTTCAAACTAAGTATTATGTAAAGCACACTGAAGAGGACATAAATCAACATAACTGTCAGTGATTGGTTGTATATAACACTTGCTTCCCTGTGTGAGTCAGGAATGGAAACTTACTTAGCCTAATTTAATGTGTGATGACATTTTGTAGGAAGAACTGAGATAGGCAGATGAAGCCGGCAGGAAGAGGCGGAGGGGTGGGAAACGAGGGAGTGAGATCGGGGGAGGATTTGGCGATGGTGAAGGGGGAGAATGAGATGTGGAAGTGTCCAGTACTACTGTTCTAGTAGCAGCTTGCACGGTATATTGACTCGTACTTTCGACAAATACCGTTTAATTCAGCTACATTATGAATGTATTTTCATTAGGATTCTGTGATATACTATCCAATAGGCAATAGTTTTAATGACCAAATAATTTGGTAAAATATTAAATATCATAATAATACTAGTTTCCATATCACTTGCTGTTCATACTGTTGAATAATTATACAGTCAACCATCAAATAGTAATTCGTAAGACTTGGGGCCAGTCTTTCTCGGGAAAAAACAGCCATTGAGGATGATTAGTGGGTGAAGTCGTGAAGGTTGTGTGTGTGTGTGTGTGTGTGTGTGTGTGTGTGTGTGTGTGTGTGTGTGTGTGTGTGTGTGTGTGTAGGCTTCGATAAATATACCTGACCTGTCAACTATAACCAAATCAAATGTTGAGGTTACCCTTTGTTACCAGAACATTACACATGAACTGCATTAAACATTGTCATGGCTGTGAAAGTATGCGAAAATGTATTCCAAGTTCATCACTACCACTCGTCCTCTATGCTGTTTAATTTCCTTCTTTAAGGCTGGATGGTCTCGAGTCTTTCAATGGGCTGATAATGAGTGAGAATTAAAATTACGAATTACCGTGACTGGAATATTTAACTCTTTTATTCTGGCCCTTAACTGACGAAGTTTGCTTAGAATATCATTCAGTTTACATTATTAATTGATCCACAGCAGAACGACAAGTGAGCAAAAATACTAATTCAGTTACTTATATTCTGTTAACGTCTCTAAAAAATAGGGTCCTTTCTTCTTCCATGCGTACTCCCCCTTCTGCCATATTCACATCCTCTCCCTCCTCCTTCCCTTCCTTGCCCTCCATCATGCCTAACTCCCCCCTCCCAGCTGGTCCTCGCCTTCCCCCTCCACCTAACTCGACTCTCCCCGCCCTCCCTCCTCCCTCTCTTTCCTCTACCTCCACACTCAACTACTTCATCCATGACTTCATCCAATCTCGCGCCCTTGCTGTCCACCCAACCCTCTCTCTCCTCATCTCTCCTCATCTCTCCTCCCACCGTCCGCTTTGTTTAGAAGACAGTTTTTCATTTATTGCTTTATCCTCATTGTCCTCTTTTTACTTACTCTCAAAACTTTATTTACACATCGGATAGGGAAACTACAGTTTGGATGTGTTTCCACAAGGAAATAATTTTGCTACAGGGCCCTACACTTACGACGGACTGTCGTTTCTTTCAAATTAGCCTACCCATAATACCCAGTGTGTTTATTTTACCCACATAGGGGGACTTTCCCATTCCCAGTGGACCAATATCCAATATGAAGAGTTTTTTGTCTATATCTTACGTTGTCCTGTTTCCCCATACAAGGATAACCAACCTTTTCCTCCTGGATTTACTCCCCCTTATGTGACAAATCAGTTTATCGGTATTGGGGGGGGGTGAGGAAGGATACAGTATATTCATTCCTTTATCACCAATACACACACACACACACACACACACACACACACACACACACACACACACACACACATACACACACACACATTATATCACAATATCACATTTTATATATATATATATATATATATATATATATATATATATATATGTATATATATATCATTGGAGCCCAGTGTCCAGAGTATTGGACAGAACTGGGTTTTTCAAATCTTAATAAGGTAGGGAACCCCCGGGTAGGGACCTACGAGCTTCGCGACTATTAGCCGATAGGCGGAGGGCGGTACGCTTAGTACCCTCCCAGTGCAATGCCTCGCCCAGCAACTGTGGGATCCAATAGGATATACATATATATATATATATATATATATATATATATATATATATATATATATATATATATATATATATATATATATATATATATATATATATATATATATATATATATATATATATATATATATATATATATATATATATATATATATATATATTCTGTATAAATATCCTTCATGAGGACTTTGCCTAGTCGCCCATGGACGCGCAACCCCTACAAAGGGCCTTGCTTATTCTATATGTAACTATGTTTCCCCTATGGTAGGATTTAAATATTGCCATGATGGACCTACTTTGTTTTTCTGTGCAAGGAAGGAGCCAAAGTCTCCAAGGGATGACTTGCTTTTTCCCACAAGGACCTGCTGTATATTCTTCGTGGGCCTATTCACCGGTGAACCTGTTATCCCCGTACCCAACCACTCATCACCAAACCATATAATCAGAGCACTATGTTCTGCACCAGCACGACCAAGAAGAACCAGGATAGTTCCACTCATTTGTACACACACACACACACACACACACACACACACACACACACACACACACACACACACACACACACACACACACACACACACACACACACACACACACACACACACACACACAAACACACACACACCGACACACACACACACACACACACACACACACACACACACACACACACACACACACACACACACACACACACACACACACACACACACACACACACACACACACACACACACACACACACACACACACACACACACACACACACACACACACACACACACACACACACACACACACACACACACACACACACAGAGGTTCACAAAAAACTTCACTCACTACTCATCCTCAATGTTTTCGCGAGGAAGATTGGCCCAAAGTCTTACCAATTACTTTTTGATTGTAGACTGTATAATCATTCAACAAAATGAACAGAAAGTAATAATGAAACCAGTATAGTTATGATATTAAATACTTTACCAAAGTATTCACTCATTAAAACTTTTGCCTGTTGGATAGCATATCATGGAGTCCTAATGGAAGTACATCCATAATATATCGGAATTAAAGGGTGTATGTCGAAGATATGAGTCAATATACTGTGAAAGCTGCTATCAGAACGGTACTGGACACTTCCACATTTCATCCTCCCCTTTCATCACCCCTAAATCCTCCAGCCTCTCCTTCCCTGCTTTCCCATCCCTCTGACTCTGTGTGTGTGTGTGTGTGTGTGTGTGTGTGTGTGTGTGTGTGTGTGTGTGTGTGTGTGTGAATTTTGTTTGTGTATTACTGTGTCAGTCTCTCTTTCTGTGTGTGTGTGTGTGTGTGTGTGTGTGTTGGAGTCATTTGGTTGGGTGGGTGGAGTCCATGAGGTTGAGATGGCGGGAGTGGTAGTTTAGTGCATTGCCAGGGTGGGTGAGCAGTGGTAAGGGTTGGGGAGGGGTTGTTGGGTGTCGTGTGTGGAGTGGCTTGGGGTGGGTTTTAGGAGTAGATACTGTAGGTTAGTGAGTGGATGCATTTGGTGAGCTGGGTGGGTGAGTGGCGGGCTATGTGGGTGGTTGGGAAAGGTCAGAAAGTTAGGTTTGGATGGGATGAGTTTGGTGGATGAGTGGGGTTCGAATGGGTGAATGGGATAGGGCAGTGAATGGTGTTGAGTAAGAAGGATGGTTTCGCATGTGGATGGGAGGGTAGGTCTGTGGGAGGAGTGGGTGGATAGGATGGGTGGTGGGCAGGGTGGGGGAGTGTACAGGGAGAGGTGGGAGGGTTGTGTGGGTGGATGCGATGAATGGCATTGTTGGGTGAGCAAGGTTGGTGGAATTCGTGGATGGGAAGGGTGGGTGGTAGGGATCAGTGGGCAAAATGGGTTGTTGGAATGTATGGTCAGAGTGGGTCAGCAGGATGAGTGGGCAAGGTGGGTCGAAAGAGTGAGTGGGAACGGGTGGTTGCCAGGGTGACTGAGGAGACCGCGTAGCTGCGGTGCTCTGGGTCGGTGGTTAGGTTGAGGGTTTGGGTAGCTGGATGGGTTCAGGGTGGATAGATGAGCGAATGAATGTGTTAAATGGCATATTGGGTGAGCTAGGTGGGTATCACTCATGGGTTTGGAGGGTGGATGGCCGGGCTCGGAGGGCTTGGAGGGTCGCCCAGGTAGCTGGATAGGGTAAGTGGCCTGGGTGAAGTCGGTGGGTTGTAATGTTTTGGATGGGTAGGTGGATTAGAAGGTGGGTGAATATGTGGCTCTCCAGCTGCCAAGGCAGGAGAGGGACTTCTGTGACCGTATAACTTGTCACTGTTACTTGGATTTTAGTATCGCTTAAAACACGTTGGATAAATATTTGGAAACCAAATTCAATACATTATGGCAACTTTATTGAAATCTGCTAAAACTTCGATATAATTACTTTTCGTGGAACTGAAGATGAATCTATTCATGTGATGATACATCTAATAGTAGGATAAATGAAACTAACATTACATGCGGCAAAAGGTGAGAGTGACCTATCCGCCTAACTAATCAATGCTATGGTGGGGTTAAGGAGGGGGAGATGGAGGATAGACCTGTGCGATTAACCTGACCTCTAGTAGCAGATTACCCTGTCCCTCGATTAGTGTTCATGACTGTGAAATGTAGGACAGAGGATGTTGGAGCTGCCTTAATAGGAAGGGGCAGCGTTTGGATACTTCCTGTCCTGTTGTTTGCAGATGATACTGTATTCATAAGTGAAGACGAAGAGGAACTGCAAGACTTGGTGAATGAGTTTGGGAGAGTTGCAAGAAACGGAATCTAAGAGATGAATGTCAGGAAGAGTACAGTTATTGTCTTCGAGAGAAATGAAGTCACTGAATGTACAGTTGGACACAGATTTCCCTCTTACACCTCTCTATGAGCAAACAAATCCTGTCACACCTTTACTGCACAGAGAGTATCTGTGTCTAGTCCCACCCCCAAACCTCCTACCTCCCTCGCCACTCCCATTACACACCCACCAGCACACTGTCAATCTGGCTACGGAATCAGTTTGTTTCGATGCATAATCGATGATATGAGGACGAAAGATGTTTTTATAGTTATGAATATGAAGGAATGTGATATAGATGTGGGATAAATAACTATGCTAATTTACTGGTAAACCAATGAAGCAGAATCCACGAGCACGGTTACACAGCTCCTTGAAACAGTGAACCAGTCATCCAATTACCAATATAATGCCATATTACAGGAGCAGTATTGATATTGGTATATCATAAGATAATATACACTTCTTTTTATCATTCATAAAGTAATTACCCTGTAGTAAAGTATCACAGAATGAAGGGAGGAAATAATTTTACTTGACGCTAGTTTCTGTCGTATTCAGCTTCACAGGCCACACAGACTCCTCGATACACACAAGACACCTGTGGTGTGGGTTATGAATATTAATGTTAATACAGCTATTATTGTATTCAGATGTCGGGGAAAACTGTTGGTAACAGACTTATCGATTTTTATATCATTAAAACAATCATGGATATAATAACACTTGTAAATTAAGTTTATTACTGAGCAGAAAATATAATCAGTGACCACTAGAGGTGAGAAAGATAAGTAAATGTCTAGGTAAAGTAAATAAATACATTAAGCAAATATTATACACTTATTCCACTAATACCTTGACCACTCTCCTTGTCTTTCAAAAACTTCTTTCAATCTGTCAGGTAAAGAATTTACAAGGACGCAGATTTGTTCAGATTTATTTCTACATATCTCTCACTGGGTGTTGATATGATTCATGAGTTGGTGGGGTGTTCTTTCCTGTTCCATTTTCCAGGTGTTCACCATTTGCGCCCACACATGCTTAGTCACATTCATATCCGCTCAATTGCTGGGTCACTCAAGAAGGTTAAGGTTAGCCTTTCCATCTAACCAATCCTGAACAACATGAGCCGTGTAAATGGGACATGGTCATGCATGAACAGGATAGGCCCCGCTGGGAAAGGGAAATTCCTCTGTCGAAGAGAAGAGGGTCGTATCTGAATAAATAAATAAATAAATAAATATATATATATATATATATATATATATATATATATATATATATATATATATATATCCATCTATCCATCTATCTATCTATCTGTCTATCTACTGTATCTATCTATCTATATATTGCCAGACGCCTTAATCCCGTACGGGGTGGCCACAAACAAATCGCCTCCACGTCACCCTGTTCCCCGCCATATCACTGACTTGCTCCCAACTGACATCCCCCTCTCTCATATACCTCTCCACTCCATCCCTCCATCTCATCCGCGGCCTCCCCCTCCCTCTCCCCCCCTCCACCTCACTCACATACACTCTTCTCGTCAGTCTCTCACCCTCCATCCTCTCTATATGGCCAAACCACCTCAGTGAGTTCCTCCTAACGCTTCCTATCACATCCACATCCACACCACAATTTTTTTTTTTTTTTTTTTTATGTGTCCGGCTCTGGGCATAGGCTTCACAGCCTGCTATCAAGGCCCAGCAGTCCTCCTACATACCATACACCTCTACATGTCACCACTTCGGCGCTAACATCCACCGTCCATATTGAATACATGCTAGGGCTGTCTCATACAGGACAGATGTATTGGTATTAGCGGGGGTATTTTTACGACATGTCGGCGGGTCTTCTGGTAGATCAGTAAAGCCTGATTTAATGAAATTCAAATCCTTAAACTGTTCCCTGCCCCAGCCGGGATTCGAACCTGGGTCCGGTGGGACTGCAGGCCACCTCTCTACCGATTGAGCCACCGCTTCTTTATATCCTCATTTGTCAGCCTGTCTCTCCATGTGACTCCACAGGCTCCTCTTAAATAACTCTTTTCCACTGCTCTCACTCTTGACTTGTGTCCTTCCAACAACGTCCAAGCTTCACTTCCATACGTTAGAGTTGGTATCACAGTACTGCCATGTAGTAACTTTTTCACTTCCATGCTCACTTCCTTGTTTCTTATCACTGCTTTCAAGGAACCAGCAACCTCTCTTCCTTGTTGTACCCTTTCAAGCACTTCACCCTCCAAACTTCCACCCTAACTCATTACAATCCCCAAGTACTTAAACGTACTCACATTTTCCATTTCCTCATCATCCAACCTCACTGCACATTCACTGACTTCACCTGTCTCAAAGACCATCACTTTACTCTTCCCTACATTCACCTTTAGATTCCGTTTCTTACATACTCTCCCAAACTCATCCACCAAGCCTTGAAGCTCCCCTTCGTCTTCACTTAACAACACAGAATCATCAGCAAACAACAGTACAGGGAGTTTCCAAACACTACCCTCTCTCACTAGGGCCACTCCAACATCCACTGCCCTACCTTGTACCTCTTTTATTACCCCATCCATGTACAGATTGAACAACCATGGAGACATGACACATCCCTGTGTTCAGCAACTTCCCATATACTCAATATATTCTTAATTCTTTCCACAATCCTTGTCAATCCACCCTGTCATATGTTTTCTCCAAATCCATGAAGGCCGCATACAGCTTCTTTCTCTTCTTTATATATTATATAGAAATTAAAAAAAAATGTTTCTTACGCCAGGAATCCCCAAAAGGCTAAGGCGTTGCCCCTGGGTAGAGGACTTTGGATTGAAGCGTGCAGCATTTTATGACCGGACGCTCTTCCTAATGTCTACCAATGACCCTTGGGTGGATTCGATCCCCCGACCCTTCCGTTAGAGCAGAGCGTTTTAACCCACTGAGCCACGGCTGCTATAATATATTATATAAAAATATACATCAGCATCCAATCCTACGTTGCCCCATTGGGAGCATAGGAGCCCGGGGCTAGGCAAGTTGGTCCTGACATTTAAGATGAAAGTGACCAGCCTCACTCATCCCTGAGTGGCATAACATAAGCAATAAACCCCAACCACTCCTTGGATATAAACCTTCACCAGCTCAATCCGATTGGAGCTCCGTAATTATCCACTAAACCACCAGGCGCCAAAATTTGGTTATATGGTTACCACCCAGCGTAGTAAATGGTTTCCCGGTGTACGGGAAATCATCTGGCTTGTCACTCAGTGTAGAGTCACCCATAGGCAGAAGGAAGAGGAAAGAATGAAGGAAAGAAAGACAGAAGAGAGAGTGTAAAGTCACCCGTAGGCAGAATGATGAGGAAAGAATGAAGGAAAGAAAGACATAAAAGGATGGAAGGGAAGAAGGATGGAGGAGAGGAAAGGGCAGACACTACATCGAATGAGTGGATGGTGAGCGCCCCCACCTTCCACAATAGAAATATATATATATATATATATATATATATATATATATATATATATATATATATATATATATATATATATATATATATATATATATATATATATATATATATATATATATATATGAATAAGCAATTAAACCACAATAAAATGCAGAATTACGGAAACAATAATTATGAACATTGTACTGTGTTTTGTTTGTCTGCCAACAATGGAACTTGCCATGAGTAGTGGAAGAGAAACACTTTTCGTCAGTAAAGACGATGTTGCCCCAGAACTGTAATGCCTTTTTCAGCATGACCTTGCGCAAACACAAGCCCTCCCTCCTTGTGCCGCTCCATCAAGGTCAAAATCTCTTTGTCGCTGGAGTTCTGTGGTGAATCCCCGCACTGTGTAGTCGGCGTCTTACCGTCAGCGACCGAACCTTAAGCTCAAGGTTATCACGAATGGCCACCGCATTAAGGTGGAGTCACCCTGGGCAAAAGTGGCTAATATGATAGCCTCTTTTGTGAGACGCTTTCATTTAAACTTACCTCCTGCTCTAATTAAATATTTCATTCACAGTTAAAAAACACGTTGAAAACGGATATTTAGCTCATTTGAGTCATTATCACAGCAACAAACCTCCTAGCAAGCTGAATCCCATTGATTGTTGGTCATTCGGCTCGCAAAAACGGCTAACACGTTAGCCGTTTTCTGCCCAGTGTGATGCTTGAGCCACCGCGACAATGGCATCATCTTTTGCTGGGACTGTCTTCCGTGGACCCCTTGGCCTAGCTAAGAAGAGCATAAAATTAAAATCCCTAGACATTCGGTATGCCACAGAAGCCGTTCACCCCTACATTCCTAGAAATATAATTAATATATTATATAGAAATACTTATTCTGTTTTTATTTCTCAACTTCGGTTATTCAAAGTTTACCCAAGTCGGTTAGGTTGCCACTCTCGTCCCACCTCCTTATCCACTTCACAACTGTGGGGGGTGGGAGACGCACCTACTTCTCATGCGATGGCTTGTATCGAGAGGCCATTATCACGTAGAGTGATAATACAACCTCGTAGCACCAGATTGTTGTCCATGTGATTCATCACGAGTGGTATAAACGTGTGAGCCTTCTCAGTTACCATGGTGACCACAACACCTTGGTCGAACTTCACGAAATCCAGGTGTTTGTGTATTGAGCAGAATATGATAACTGGCTTCATGTGAAGGTCATTTTGCGATATTTTACTACAGGGTAATAACTACATAATATAGATAAGTATTGATATATGCTAACATCTATACTTTCTCCTGTAAATGGCACTATATTAGTAAGTGGATGACTGGCTCACTGCTTCAAAGAGCTCGGTAACTGCGCTCGTGGATTCTCCTTCATTGGTGTTATCAGATAAATGGACGCTGTAGGAATTTAACATAACTATTTATCAAAGATCTTTATCACATTCCTTAATGTTCATAATAAAAACATCCTTCGTTCTCACATCATTGATTTTGCATCGAAACAAACTAATTCGGTAGCCAGACTGACAGTGTATGCTGATGGGTATATGGTAGGGGTGGTGAGGGAGGTAGGGGGATTGAGGGGGGGGGGTAGACACAGGTACTAGCCGCGCAGTAAGTGTGCGACAGGAATTTTGTTCACTCAGAGAGAGGTGTAACAGGGAAACCTGTGTCCAACTGTACAGTGAGATTGGCTGATGAGAAAATGGAAAATGCGACTGCTTTTAAATACCTGGGTAGTTTGATAAGGATGGAAGTTTGAAGAATGAAACGTTTGAAAGGATGGATCAAGGAAGAAAAGTTGCTGGTTCTTTGAAAGCAGTGATAAGAAACAGGGAAGTGAGCATGAAAGTAAAAAAAGTAGCTGCATGACAGTACTGTGGTACCCACTCTAAAGTATGGAGGTGAAGCTTGGACATTACTGAAAGGACACAAGTCAAGAGTGAGAAAGTAGAAATGAGTTATTGGAAAGGAGCATGTAGAGTTGCACGGAGAGACAGACTGACAAATGAAGGAGAGTTGTGGTGTGGATGTGGATGTGATGGAAAGCGTTAGGATGGAGAGAGACTAACGAGGAAAGTGCATGTGAGTGAGGTGGAGGGAGGGGGGAGAGGGAGCGGGAGAATGAGGATGAAATGGAGGAATGGAGTGGAGAGTTATATGAGAAAAAGGTGTGTGACCTGAGGAGAGGGCAATAAAATGACAGGGACAGGGTGACATGGAGACGATTTGTTTGTGGCCACCCCTTGTGGGATTGAGGCGTTTGGCATTAGATAAATAGGTAGAAATGACATGGGTTCTTTTGACCTAATCACAAACAGGAGACAAATTGTAAGTCAGGTGTGTCTAAAATCTAATCCTCTAATTGTTGAGGTTGGCCATATGAGAAATGCACGTGGAAATGTTAAGGCTAGATATACAGCAGATGTCACTGATGCATGGAAGAGATTTGGCAGAAAAACTAAACTTTGAAGATCATCACTGTTTGGAGTTTTAGAAGAACAGTGGCCGTCTCTATCAGAACCTTAAGAATGACCGGAGAGGAAATCTGAGATGAAGTAACAAAAACGAAGTTAAAAACAGTAAAAGCAGTTAAGACACTTTCGAAGGCCTTTGATTTATTTTGAGCAGTCGCAGTTATTTCGCCTAAATTCAGAAAGAAGGATGAGTAGGAATCTGTAAAATTAATAAAAATGTCGTCAGCGGAGACTCTGGCAGAATTAATAGTGGTGGTCAGAAAGGTTAATATAGGAATGATGCTTCACACCACAACAGGCACCAAGGTCAATGCAACATTCACATGATGAGGCAATGAATCACCTAAATTCTGATTTGATTTTTAATTCTGAATTTGGCAAAAGGAACCATGCTTTTAAACTTCCTATCCTCTACGTTTCTTTTTCCATGTCTATCCTTTCAATAGTATGTAACCCAGTGCTTCGTTTTATGTCAACATCATTAGTGCATCTTTATCGAGTGCTCTGTCTTGAAAATATTATGTCGCTTTCTTTACCTAATTATCTTCTCAAAAATTAAGTGCGATGAACAGACTCCATGAATACTTTAGACCTAATTAGTTATCAGTTCAGTGCAGGGGCGTTACCCTTCCTTTACTGAGTACAGCTCTCATGTATGGGAAGGTTTAACACAAGCAGTTCTTTTAAGCAGGGGTGAGCAAAGGCATTAAACCTCACCAACTCCTCCCTTTTTGTTCCCTCCCATCAGCTACTCTCTCTTCACCACAGTATTGTATTATTTTGCTTTACCATCGTAATTACTTTGCCCACTATCGTGGACTGTTTGACCGCACACTTTCCCATTTTATCGGGCATGACACACCTGTCTACCCACTCACTCTTACTCCATTTTGAGTTAAAGTATCTAACGCTAAACATAACCATTACTCTCAGCTCTGCATGTATTGTACACAACTGCTTAGTTATGGAACAGGACCTTTCAGCCTTCCTTTAACTACCACCCATAGACTTTTAAACGCAATGTTTCCAGTCATTTTCAAACCAATGGATGTTTATATGAACGTTCTACATACGTTTAGGAAGATACAGATATCTTCTACCCTCGTGTTCATTGTTGCAACATAAGAAAGCTGTTAATAAGTGATCAGATTTATGCAAATATTTCTGTTGGTTACTATGATTTTAGGAATTAAATTTTAACCAAATTTAGCTAACCTTTCAATGTAATTGATTTAGTAACTAAAGCTAATTTCTTATTTATAACCCATTTCATTGATAAGATTAAAAATAAGGCATACTGGCCAGGAAGTTAGCTGTACCTTCCAATCAGACAAGCATCCCAATGTTGGCTCCCAGTGAAGACTCACAACGTAAAGCACAATGAATTTTGTTATTGTGTCTTCGATATTTTTCCAGTCTGTGGTAAGCCTCAGGAGTTTTGAGATGTTATTGTGAGAATATGTTTTCCCTCTGATGCAGCACCAAAAGATGGAGGATTGACGTCAGAGTCGTAAGGGAAACAACAAAGAAACTGCCAGCAGCTTCAAGCTATATCCCTCACAAACTGTTGGGGGAAAATGTCTGCATTGTTGCATGGATTTCTGAAAGAAATACCATAAGCAGAACTGAAAGTCATTTAAACTTTGTGGAACTTTTCTGACAAAAATGCAGGTCGTTTGCCCAACTGGGGATGAAAATTGTACATTCTCTCTCTCTCTCTCTCTCTCTCTCTCTCTCTCTCTCTCTCTCTCTCTCTCTCTCTCTCTCTCTCTCTCTCTCTCTCTCTTTCATGTTAGATTTCGCTATAACTTCCAGAATACAGATGTCTTTTTGCCAGCACACTCACCGAACGAGAAAAGATCACTCCAACCAAAGCACCCAAGGGAACGTGACATATTATTTGTGTGTGTGTGTGTGTGTGTGTGTGTGTGTGTGTGTGTGTGTGTGTGTGTGTGTGTGTGTGTGTGTGTGTGCGCGCGTGCGGTTACGAGTTATGGTGGGGAGGATTGGACATTTTAGTTATTTTTCTGGCGCATAAAATCAGACAGACAGATGGAGGTGCTATTAACTATGAAGATCAATGGCCGGATTGAAGATCAATGGCCGGATTTAGAGCTGTGGAGGCCTTGAGCCAACAAATGGTGGTTGCCAATGTCCTATTGTTTGAAACATCTATATTATTTAAACCATGAGATACATTATGCATTTTACGTGATGAGACATTTAAAATTTCATATAAATAATTTTACTGTGGGTTTGTGGATGGAAATGCACTGCTGTCAGTGGACTGCAAAAACAGTTTGAGTTTACTTACATATTTCATATCACAATGTTCTGTAAACAGATGCACGCCTAGGGAGACAAATTTGTAGCAGCGTCACAGAACCATGATACGCTTAGTCATCTTTATTGAAGTTCCAGATGCATGACGTTTTATGAGGTACAATCTCACACACTCAGGCACCGGAAAAAAAAAAAAAAAAGAGAGAATATCAAAATAGACAGTGTGTTCTACAGCTAAGACAGGATTGGCCAGCAGAGGCAAACAATATTCGAGAAATGTGCGGATGCAACGTATTGTTGAGACGCAGAAATTACTGGAAGTTTCTCATTGTTTCTCATATTTTTTTTTTTTTTTTTGCCACGTGTCGGAGTGGCCAGTTTGTCTGGTCTTTGTGAGCGAAGGTATTTTGTAAGTTATGCATTAAATTTTGTGATCTTTTTCTCTGTAATGTTTTATATACGTGATTGTTAAATTACATTATTTCATCCCAGTTTCTATGCTAAAGAATTTAGTGTTATGCAGTGTAAGTATACTCTGGATGTTTTGGATGTCTCCGAGTTGGTAACTGTTGTAACCGTTGCCCCCTCGAGACAGCACGAGAACTTTGGAGAAGTAGTAGATGATTCTAGTACACAGGGAGCTTACATAAGGATGGGAGGGAGACTAGAGCAGTTTCAGTCAGTTTTCAGTTCAGTATGAATGTAGTTTAGTGTCAGTGCAGTTAGTGACAACTGTATAGCTCCGGTACTTGTGAAAACAATGAAGCAAAGTTGGCAAGCATAAAGTGTAGTTGCAGTTAGTGAAAACTGTATATCCCCGGTACAGTGAAGCATAGTTGGCATGCATGAAGTGTAATTGTTTGGAAAATAAAGACAGTGAATTTAAGAAGCCAGTGTTTATTTACAATGCCTGTGCTGCTCTGTGTTGTACACTGAAAGGCTGCCTCTAAGAAGAATAACTCAGTTGGCAACATCCTTCCTATACTGTTCTACTGCTGTTGGAGCCTGTGGCAGTGTGGGACAGGGACGATGCAGTGGTGTCAGAAGTGTGGATCATAAAGTGCTGCAGTAAATGTAACCTTCGACATGGAGGCAGAAGGTGTACAGACACGAGGCCAAACAAAAAAAGAGGAGGCATCACTGGCTGCAGTTATGGAGCTATTGCAAGCACGAAGTGTCCAATTACAAGCACAAAGTGTACAACTACAGGCACAAAATGAAGGACTACAGGCACAGAATGAAGGACAGAAGGAAAACAAAGAACAATTACAGGCAAAAGATGAAGGGTAGAAAGAAATTAAAATACAGTTACAGGTACAGAATGAGGGACAGAAAGAACTCAAAGAACAATTACAGGCACAGAATGAAGAACAGAAGGAATGATATGAACAGCTTCAAGAGGTATTACAGGAGCAAAAGAGAGAATCACAGCTGAGGATGCAAGAACATCTAGATGCTTTCATGGGGGAAATGAAGGAAGAGCAGCAAAAGTTGAAGGAGGAAGTATATGCTGAGCTACAGCAACAGAAGTATGAGGTAAACAATACTGTGATGGAATGCAAACAGTATCTAGATGACCAGCTGATGACATTTAGCGAGAGAATTGTGATGGAGTGAAGAAAGCATGTAGATAACCAGCTGAAGTATGTAGTCGACCATGTGAAGATAATTAGTTAGGAAATTGAGGCTGTAGAGAAAACAAAATTGCACTGCCGAGCCTCAGGCTTGTGTACAGGGAGCATATGAAATGAATGGACAGTGTATGGTGGATCTTGATGGATCCCAAGCATCTAAAGGTAGCACTGTAGGGTTGAATAATGAGAATGCAGAAGTTTTAAGTCCTGGACCTATTTGTGATGCCTCAGTTTTTAGGCCCCCAAACAGTGAAGTGCATGGCTGTAATGGGGGTACAATTAAAAAGAAACCTAAAAAATATAATGGTAGAGAATCTTGGGAACCTTACCGTGCACAGTTTGAGTTACTTGCTGATCAGAATGGTAGGAATGATAGGCAGGGGCCTGCAATGGAAATTTTAGGCCAGACATCAGTCAAGGAGAGAAACAGTTACCAGTCACTAGTAAAGTGCTGGAGCACAGATATGAGACCATGTACCAGGCTAAGGTTTTACAAAGCAATATTTGGGGCCGTGTACAGGCTCAAGGCAAATTTCTTCAGCAGCTTGCTCATGATCTGTAGAGAATGGCATACAAGGTGTTCCCTGGAGCAGCACTTAATCTGTTGGCTGTTCTTCTGAGGGACCAATTGCATCAATATTCTTGATAGTGCAGAGTTGAAAGTGCAAGTGAAGCAGGCACAGCCCAGAAGCATGCAAGAAGCACTAGCCAGGGCTCTAGAATTTGAGTCCTACATCAGGTCCAGTATGTCCACTTATCAGGCAGGTCGTAGTGCAGGATTCAAGGCAAGAAAGGGGCAGGTACATGAACCAGAAAAATTTGAAGGAAGTTGCTGGTACTGTGAAAAGCCAGGACATAGGAAAGAGGACTGCTGCAACTGGAAGAGGGAGCAGAAGACCGGAGGAGGTTGCTAGTTCTGCAGGAAGCTGGGACAAAAGAAGAATGATTGTTACAAATGGAAGAAAGAGCAAGAACAGAGCAGCAGAAAGAAATCCACAATTGTAACAAAGATGTTGCACATGTAGTGAGGTGGGACACATCAGGTCTGAGTGTCCAAAGAAGAAAAAGGAGGATAAGAAGAAGGCTGCAGAAGACCAGAAATAAGTGGAAAACTAGTGGAGGCTGGTGTTAAGGGGCAACCACCAGCTGGCTTTTCCCAAGTAGCCCCACCACCGAGAAAATGCAAGAGAACTGCAATCGACAGTGTGTGAGTAGATGGAAGAACAGATGGAAAGAAGTGTTCCCTGGTGATTGATGCAGCCTCAAAGCAGACTTTTGTAAGGCCTGATGTGTTAGATCATCGGTATCTGCCTGAGGCATCAGAGCAACTGTGTGGTGTAACTGGGCACCATGCAGAAGTGAGGGGACCCCTGGATGTCCGGACTGAAGCACCAGGGCAAGGGACTGCTCTTCCAATCTATGTGGCCAACATGGAGGATCCTTGCCTTCTTGGTCTGGACTATCTGATGTCCATGGGATGTGAGCTGGACTTCTGCTCCATTAAGCTGAAGGTTCAAGGAAACTCGGTTCCTGTTACGGCAGTAAGATGTACCAGTTCTGATGGTGAGGTGGCGAGGTGAGAGCACTCCACACCACAGTGATACCCTCAAAATTAGAACTATTGCTCCATTGCAGGGTGACTAGCTCTTCTGACAGCTGTCTAGGGATAGTGGAGCCTGATGTTCGGTGCAAGACAAAGGCCGGAGTGATGGTGGAGATAACTTTGGTTGAAACAGGTGCAGGTGAAGTGCTGGTTGTGGTGGCCAGTTTTTCCCGTGAGCCACAGAAGATCAAAGAGGGAGAAATTGTGGGACTATGCCAGGCAATGAATACTGAGTGGCATCAGAGGAAGGCCTGTAAAAGGAGTGTAGTCAAAGAAGAATGGTATCTGCCAGATCACTTACAAGCTCTATTTTCAAGGGGTTGCCAATGCCAGCATGGCTCAAAAGTGCTGAAGTTGAGGCAGCTGCTGAGAAAGTTTGCTGATGTCTTTTCCACTGGAGACATATACTTAGAGAGCACTGATCTGGTGGAGCATTGTATAGACACCTGGGATCACCTCCCAATTAAAAAGCCAACACAAAGGATGGCACCAGCTCAGTGGCAAGAAATGGAGAAGGTGATGGAGAATCTCCAAAGTCAAGGAGGGATAGAAAAGTCCAGCAGTCCTTAGGTATCAGCAGTGGTTCTGGTAAGGAAAAAGGACAGCTCAATAAGGTGCTGTGTAGATTATCGAGCCCTGAATGAAGTGACAGTGAAGGATACATACCCCTTCCCAAGAATTGATGACACCCTGGATGGTTTGTCAGGTGCCAAGTGGTTCTCCACCCTAGACATGAGGGCAGGATATGATCAGGTCAAGGCTGCAGTGAAGGACAAAGAGAAAACAGCCTTTTTCTACGGGCGGGGTTTATGGCAGTTTGAAATGATGCCATTTGGCCTATGCAATGCCCCAACTACCTTTGAGTGTCTCATGGATCACGTACTTGAAGTCCTGCACTGGCAGACAGCTCTCATCTATCTGGACAATGTAATTGTGTTTGGACGGACTTTCGACCAGGAATTGGAGAGGCTGTCGGAGGTGTTCAACAGGATCTGAGTGGCACACCTCAAGCTGAACCCCAGGAAGTGCTACTTGTTTCAGAAGGAATGAAGTACCTGAGACACATTGTATGTGAGGGCGACATCCGTACTGATCCAGAGAAGGTGGCAGCTGTGGAAAACTGGTCGGTTCCAAATTCTGTAAAGGAGCTACAGTGTTTCCTGGGCTTGTATACCTACTACCAACGTTTTGTCAAGGACTTTGCAATGATAACTTTTTTTTTTTTATGCGAGGAAGAAGGAACCAAAGGCCATGAGCCCGCAATATGAGTTCCCTCCAAGAGAAAAACAAAAAACAAGAGAGAGCCAAATTCAAGATCCATTCATTTCTAGATGCCTGGACACACTGCATTTGAAAGACTGGAGATCATAGGAAGCAGGAAATACAGACAGAGGGAGACAGTTCCAGGGTTGATCTGTTGCATAAATGAAGGACTGGGAGTAACGGTTAACTCTTGCATTAGAGAGTTAGACAGAAAAGGGATGAGAGTTTGCTGCTAGGTGGGTGCTACACGCCCATCGTAGAGGTGGAGGAATGCATGTAGACAGTTCAGAGGAGCAGTGACCATTAAAGTAGTGATAGATAAAGATGCAACAGTGCAGCGAAGAGACAGAGGTTGAAGAGAGTCAGTAAGAGGAGGAGAGTTAATGAGACGAAAAGCCTTTGATTCCACCCTATTGCGAAGAGCTGTATGTGGGGAGCCTCCCCACACATGAGAGTTGTACTCCACACAGGAGCGGATAAAACCCCTGTATAGAGTCAACAATTGTGCAGGGGTAAAGAAAGAACAGAGTCAGCATAGCACACACAATCTCTTGGAAGCAGATTTTACAAGAGATGTAATATGATCTTTCCAAGATAGGTCCCGAGTAAATGAAACCCCAAGCATATTCAAGGATGAAGCAGGATTAAGCTGAATATTATTAAACATTAGTGGGTATACCTGTGGAAGATTTTGACGGGTTGATAGGTGTGAGAACTGAGTCTTAGATGCATTAAAAACAACCAGATTATTTTTACCCAAGTCAGAGATTCGAGCCAAGTCAGACATTAGGTGTGCCATAGCCTCATTCATTGTTTGCTGAAATAACTGCTGAGATGGGCTTAGCGGGAACCGAATGGAAAGGTGAATGGTGGAGTCATCACTGTATGAGTGGATAGGGTTAGATGTACAGCTTAGAAAGTCATTGATGAATAAAAGGAAGAGAGTTGGTGATAGGACAGAGCCCTGAGGAACACCACTCTTGATAGATCTAGGAGAAGAACGATGGCCGTCTACAACAGCAGCTATACAACGACCAGAAAGGAAGCTAGAGATGAAGGCACAGATAGAAGGATAGAAACCGTAAGAGGGCAGTTTTGAAATTAAAGATTTATGCCAGACTCAACCGAAAGCCTTTGAGATGTCAAGTGCAATGGCAAAGCTTTCGCCAAAGTCCCGAAAAGAGGATGACCAGGAGTCTGAAAGGTAGGTGAGAAGATCGCCAGTGGAGCATCCCTGACGGAACACGTGTTGACGATTAGAAAGAAGGTTGTGATAGTAAAGATGCTTTAAAATTTTTCTATTGAGAATTGACTCAAAAACTTTTGAAATACAGGACATTAAAGCAATTGGACGATAGTTGGAGGGTTGGGAGTGGTCACCCTTCTTAGGGACTGGCTGAATGAGAGCAAACTTCCAGCAAGAAGGAAAGATACAAGTTGACAGACAAAGGCGAAAGAGTTTGCCCAGGCAGGGTGTAAGCACAGAAGCACAGTTCTTGAGAAGAACAGGAGGGACACCATCAGGCCCATATGCCTTGTTAGTATTGAGGCCAGTGACGGCAGAAAATACACCAGCTGAAGAAACTTTAATGTCAGCCATGAGGAAGTCAGAGGCGGGAAGTGATGGAAGAACAGCACTGGAATTGTCTAAGGTGGAGTTGGAGGAGAAAGTCTGTGTGGAAAGATCTGCTTTATCAGTAGAAGAAATAGCAACAAAACCATCAAAGTAGAAAAGAGGAGGGGAGGATGATGAGGTAAAGTTGTTAGAAAGGTTTTTGGCAAGGTGCCAGAAGGAGTGGGAAGAATTCGAGTTGGAGAGTTGAGATCATTTAGTATGGATGAAATTACTTTTAGCAGAGTGAAGAACAGACTTAGCATGATTCTGGGCAGAAACATAAAGATGATGTGATTCAGAGGTGGGTTGGCTCCGGTACCTTTTATAGGCCCTCTCCTTGTTGCGGACAGCATTAGAACAAGCATGATTAAACCATGGCTTTCTTGCATTAGTCAAAGGATATGAGAAAGGAATGTATGCTTCCATGCCCGAAAGAGTAACCTCAGTAATGCGCAAGGCACACTCAGATGGCTCCCGGCCATGGAAGCAATAATCATTCTAGGGAAAATCAAAGAAGTACTGCCTGAGGGCCTCCCAATCCGGGGCTCCAAAATGCCACAGGTGACGTTTCCCTGGAGGGTCCACAGGCCATACCAGAGTGATAGGAAAGGTTAAGATGATAAGGTTGTGATTGGAGGAGCCCAACGGAGAGAAAAGATTAAGAGTGTAAGCAGAAGGATTAGTCGTCAGGAAGAGGTCAAGTATGTTGGAGCTCTCTCCAAGGCGGTCTGGGATACGGGTAGGGTGCTATACAAGCTGCTCTAGGTCATTAAGGATAGAAAAGATGTAGGCTTGTTCACCAGGTGGATCAGTGAAAGGAGAGGAGAGCCAAAGGTGGTGGTGAACATTGAAATCTCCTAGAATGGAGATTTCATAGAAAGGAGAAATGGGTAGAATGTGTTCCATCGTAGAAGTAAGATAGTCGAAGAATTTTTGATAGTACTGTAGAATTAGGGGATAAGTAAACAGTGCAGATATATTTAGTCAGAGAATGACAGGAAAGCCGAAGCCAGAGTGTAGAGAATTCAGAAGAATCGAGTTCAGGAACACGAGAGCAAGATAAGTTGTTGCGTATATATACAAAATAGCCACCTTTGGGTTTGAAATGAGTATAGAGAAAGTAGGAGGATACAGAAAAGGGTTTGCTGTCAGTTGCCTCAGACAGCTGAGTCTCATTTAGAAAAAGGTGAGGGTTAGAGGAGGAGAGGTGGTGCTCAACAGAGCGAAAGTTAGAGGAAAGGCCGCGAATGTTGCAGAAATGAAGAAGAATAGAGTCAGACAATGGTTCGAGGCACCTCGCATCGTCACCAGGAGAGGGGCGGAAGGTGGGGTCATTTATGGTCCTCCCCCCTGGGGACTCCGAGGCTGGGTGATGAGACGCCATGTTTTTTTTTTTGAATTTTGGAAAAGGAAGTGTAGTGTGTACTGTGCATGTAGATTGGTGTAGATAGAGAAATTTGTGCTGGAGAGCATGCTGGCCTACTCTCTGTGTAACTGAGACACTGAAAAAGTTCAGCAAAGGAGAATGGTCAGGAACTAGTCCTGAAGGCTGATGAAACGGGAGCTCTAGCATTCCCTGTCATCAGCTTTCCATCCACCTCGGGAGTACTGCCCTGCTTGACTGGTGCTACAGTCTACTCTCCTCTGCACAAGTTGCTGGGAAAGAGGCAGAAGTTTGCATGGACAGCAGTGAATCAGAAAGCCTTCGACGAACTCAAGTAGCGTTGGCAAGGCGTTGGCAAGCTCTCTAGTGTTGTCGTACCCAGACAAGAGTCAGCCTTTTACCTTGGACTGTGATGCTAGTGACCATGGTATTGGTGGAGTTCTGTTCCAGAAGAAGGATGACAAAGAGCATGTGGTGGCGTATTACAGCAAGAAGCTCAGCCCACCGGAGTGGAACTACTGTGTGACCCATAAGGAGCTCTTGGCAGTGATGAAGAGCCTTGATTTCTTCCATCCCTATTTGTTTGGGTCCTACTTCATCATCAGGACAGACCGTGTGGCATTCAAGTGGCTGAAGACATTAACCCGCCCCGTCCCGTCGACGTATGGGTACATTGCAACGATTTGCATTTGCCAGTCCTGGCGACGTACCAGTACGTCGTGCAATTGCAAGGTCCCTAATTTGCACAATTTTCAATTTTCGCGCGTGATTTTTCGTATGTATACACGGGACACCTTCCTCTATTCTTCTATAAGATGCCAAGCAGGGACAATGCCTTACACCGCATAACCTCCCCCCTCCCCTCATCACGCCATTGTCTCGGCAATGGACCTGTTACCAGTGACCTGGCTAGTAAAGATATTCAGGGCCAGAGTGATTCTCCAATCGATGACAATGTGGAGGACAATGTTTACATAGCATTGGAAGAAGAAACAATCAATCAATCAATCATTTCCTGTGGCACCCTCGGGGATGCATAGGGCCTCGATGAACTCACACCACCACATCCTATCTTGTGCTAACTCCTCAAGATCTCCCCAACACTCATCTCCAGCTTCCCGTCTCATTGTCCTCACCCACGTCTCTTTTGGCCTTCCTCTACCTCTCCTACCAGGTGCCACCCACCCTGGTGTACCTCGTACTATTCCCTGTCTCCTATACACATGTCCTAGCCACTTCCATCGTGAGAATCTAACATATTCATCGATCGGCTGCACTCCCGTTATTTCTCTAATTCTACTATTTGGTATCCTTTCCCACCACTTAACTCCTAATATTCTTCTAAGTGCTTTATTTTCAAACACCAAGAATTTATTTTCCATAGTCACTGTGCTGTACCAAGACTCGTGTCCATAAATTAAGATACTCCTAACCATTACCTTATAAAGTTTGATTTTTGTATGCACAGAGAAATTGTTATTATTCCAAATATTTTTAAGCATTCCCATTGCCTGATTAGCCTTCTTTAACCTTTCCTCGAATTCAAAGTTCAAAGAACCATCCTTGGCTAAATAAGTACCTAAATATTTAAACCTATCAACTTGCTTTACAACCATACCTCCAGTTACACATTCCTGCGCATTTTCCATATTCATATTGATTATTTCAGTTTTTCCACAATTAATAACCAAACCCACCTTGCGACCTTCACTCACCAAACAGTCCAACACTCTCTGCATCTCTTCTGGCCCATCACAAATCAAAACTATATCATCTGCATAATCTAAATCCAAAAGTTTCCTGTTCTCTCCCCAAAGTATACCTGCACCGGTTTCTGTTCCAACACGTAATGATCAGGTAATGTGGCAAAAAAAGGTCAGGTATGGTGATTAGTCAGTGAGTGAAACAATGCTTAGAATGCCTTTATTACTGCTTGAAAACCAATATACTCTCATACTACATATACATTCGTACCAAGTAAATAAATAAATACCGTTTATGAGTGGATAAAATAGTTACCCTCCCATAGAACTCGTTTTCTTTGGTGCCAGCATGTTAGAAAACCTAGTCAGGTAAGGAGGAACTCCTACCTGGATTGGGTATTTTAAACCTCAGGTGAGCGATTTCTCTATGAATTTTCGATGTTTCTCACCAAAAGCAAAGATTTTAGCCAAAAAAAAAAAATTCGAAAATACCTCAGGACTGGGGGATGTCGGAGGTGCGGAAAACCTCGGGACGTGACGGGTTAAAGAATCCAGGACAACTGGCACTTTAGCTTGGGAAGCTGGATCAGGGTAACTATGAGGTGTAACACCATCCTGTTTGAGTACACGGCAGTGCTGACAGCCTGAGTCATCGCCCTTTTGACCCAGAGTGCCAGAAGTGTAGTAAAAAAGATCATAGTAAGAAATGCAGCCGTGTTGGCAGTGCCAGTGTCAGATGAAGACCTGAAAAGGATGGAGATAAAGGATGCAGATTTACAACCAGTGCTAGAGTGGCTGCAGCAGAGTACAGTGCATCCATCTTGGGAAGTGGTTTCCTGGTTCAGGCCTGTCACTAAGAGTTACTGGAGTCAGTGGGACCTTCTTCGTTTGAACAATGGATTATTGGAGCATCAATGGGAGACACCCGATGGCCTCAGCAAATATTGGCAGCTGGTAATTCCGAAGAAATGAGGTCCAAGATCTTGGATGAGTCTCATAACCAGATCACTAGTGGGCATCTGAGAGTGAAGAAAACTCTATGTCAGCTGTGACAGAGGTTGTACTGGACTGGCTTGCATCAGCACATTGAAGAGTGGTGTTGGGCCTGTGGTGTATGCTGTGCCAAGAACGGACCCAAGAAACGTGGTTGCTCCCCTCTTCAGCTGTATCAGGTGGGAGCGCTGATGGAGAGTCGTGTTGGACATTGCTGGACCTCTGTCATTCGCTGAAAGAGGAAACCGGTATATATGTGTAGCCATGGACCACTACACAATGTGGCCAGAAGCCTATGCCATCTCCAAGCAAAAGGCTTTCACTGTTGCTCAGGTGTTCAGCGACATGTTTTTCTGTCATTTTGGGATGCAACAGGAGCTACATCAGACAAGGGTAGAAACTTCGAGTCTGCTGTGTCGTGTGAGTGCTGCAAGTTACTATTGATCAGGAAGACTAGGACCACCCCACAAAGGCCACAGTCAGATGGGATGGAAGAGAATTTCAACTGGACCCTGGGACAAGAACTGGGCAAGTACTGGGTAGATGGACAAAGGCAATGGGACCAAAAATTACCTGCATTCCTGATGGCATATCGGTCTCCATCACACGAGTCTACTGGCTACACCTCTGCAAAACTGATGCTGGGCCATGAGATATGTTTACCTGTTGACTTGTTAATGGGAGGACCACCTGGTGAAGAGCTGCCTACAGACACCTCCAGCTATGCGAAGCATCTTCAGAAAAGACTGGATGAGGTACATCATCAAGGATGAGAAGCTCTAAATTTCTCAGGTGAAGTGATGAAGTGCAAGTATGATGCTAAGGCAAGTGAGGTGAACTTCAAGGATGATGACAAGGTTTGGCTATACAATCCTCATGGAAGAAAGGGCAGCCACCAAAGCTGCAGAGCCCATGAGACGGGCCTTACTTTGTGTTAGACTGCCGATCAGACATAACGTTCTGGATTCGGGGTGGCAGGAAGTCTCGCCCAAAGGTGATACATGTGAATCGTGTGTGGCAGTACCACGAGCGAAGACAGCACAGCTGGGACGTCTCCAAGGAATTGTGTTCTCCTGCAGCTGAGGATGTTTAGGAGGACCAATGAGCTGAAGTGCAAGAGGAGGATGACGGTTTCCCAAGAGAAGAAGCGCATCAGGAACAGGACCAAGACATTACAAGATTAGTGGACTGTGTGGAGGAGCAAGGAAATCATCGGAAGTGGCATAGGAGAAGACCTGATAAGTTGAAGCATTATTTTGTGTATAATTTATTGTTTAGTTTGGATTAAGGGTTATGCTTGTGTACGTTGCATAGTTTTGTCGGGACGAGAAAGGACTAGGGAGGGGGTAGTGTTGAGAAGCAAGATTTACTGGAAGTTTCTCAGTGTTTCTTGTATTGTTTTCTGCTACTTGTAAGCATTGCCAGTTTGCCTGCTGCTTGTGAGTGGAGGCCATTTGGAAGTTATGCATTAAATTTTGTGCTCTTTTTCTCTATAATGATTTATTTATGTGATTGTTTGTTAAATCATGTAATTTCATCTCATTGTATGTGCTAAAGAATTTAGAGTGTTTTTATGCAGTGTAAGTAAACTCTGGATGTTTTGCATGTCTCCGAGTTGGTAACTGTTGTAAATGTTGCCCCCTCGAGAATGCACGAGAACTTTGGAGAAGTAGCAGATGATTCTAGTTTTTAAGGAGCTTATAAAAGGATGGGAAAGAGACTAGAGAAGTTTCAGTCAGTTTGAGTGTAGTCCTGTGTTAGTGCAATGTCAGTGCAGTTAGTGAAGATTGTATAGCTCAGGTACCTGTTAAAACAGCGAAGTGAAGTTGGCAAGCATTATGTGTAATTGCAGTTAGTGAAGATTGTATCACTCAGGTACTTGTGAAAACCGTGAAGTGAAGTTGGCAGACATTAAGTGTAACAGCAGTCAGTGAAAATTGTATATCTCCGGTACAGGGAAGTGTAGTTGGCAAGCACTGAGTGTATTTTTTGGAAAATAAAGACAGAAAACTTAAGAAGCCAATGTTTATTTGCAACGCCTGTGCTGCTCTGTGTACACTGAAAGGCTGCCTCTAGGAATAACAACTCGCCGGGCAACGTCCTCCTTATACTGTTCTACTGCTGTTGGAGCCTGTGGCAGTGTGGGAGGGGGATGTAATATTATTTTTAATAATCCATTATCATATATGAAAAAGTAAGGAACTAGTTTCAATGTAAGACGAAGAAGGTGGATATGTAGCCATCAGATTGACAGAAGATTCATAGTTGTTAAATTTCAGATCTGAGTTTAAGCAAACAGACAGCCTCAAGAATGTATAAGACCCTCCAATCTCTGGCAGAGATTTTAGAATCTGCTACAATGACAATGCAAATACAAACACTAAATATATGACCTGTATCCAGGTTAAGATTTTAGTATTTTTACTACCTTTTTCACTATGTAAGTTTACATTGACACACATAAGAGACTGCAAGAAGCAAAAGGAGTAAAAAAAAAAAAAAATCCACCTGCCAGTATTCTCCTTCATTCCCTCACATAAACATTGTGGCTCCATTCCTGATAGGAAGGCCCTAGCACAACATCCACAGCTAGTTCCCGGTTGCCAAATGTACCTCAGCCACTTTATGTCTTCACAATCCACGATCCAAGCCACTAACGTACCATCGGCACCCCCCCAGAAACCACTTCAGACCAGCTCATTCTGTTTCATGCACTTCGTTCAAGTTTTTGGAAGTCTAGGCCACAGCTCAACGAAACTTTCATAACTCCATCTCTACATGTATTTCTTAGCCTACCCATCCCGCTTACATCGTTATTTCTGCCTAATACCCTCTTCACCAAAGTATCACCGCCCATTCTTTCCATGTAAACCACTTATGTACTCTCCGCTCTTTTCTTTCCCAGAAATTTTTTGCATTAACCCGCCGCATGCCGGCTATTTTTAGCCCTCTGGGTCACCCCAGTGCCGGCCATTTTTCAACCTTTTTTTTTTGGCTAAAATGATAGATTTTGATGTGGAAACAACGAATTTCGCCATTAAAATGCTCACCGAGGCTCAGAAATGAGTTTTATTGAGTCCTGCATACTCATGTACAGGTATAGCCACTCTCTTACGCTCACCACGTACGTGAGAGAAAGCCGTTTACTATGTAAGGTATACTCAGGTACTTATCCTGGGAAGATATAGCAATGTTCAGTACACTTTTATGATCACTTATTACTTCAGCATCTATCACAATTTGCGTATTTTTCTCACTGTGAATGCATTATCTTACACTTACTTGAAGATAGGTACAACCTGACTTCATTACATACAGTCCTGGCACTTACAAGAAGGTATTTACAATTTGACTTACATATATAGTCCTTACACTTACAAGAAAATATTTACAACTTACACTTACATCAAAATATTAAAAAACTGCCTTGACTATGTACAGCACTGGGTGAGGCACACAGGCAGAGTGAGGCAGAGCAAGCGTGAGGGGGTGGAAGCGAGTGAGTGTATGGCCTTGACAGCCTGGGGGATGGTAGAGGAACAGTTACCTTACATGCCTCCCAATTTTTACCCGCAAATCTTGAAAAATGCAGTTACAGTGAAGTTTATTATTTTAGATCGTTTTAAAACGGCATTGGCACTGGCCACAGCATTATGTCAGACCGTTTCAAAACGGCACTGGCACGCTGCAGGTTAACACCCACTTCTCTCACCCTATTATTCCTTACTCTACCGTCTTTATCCACATCATTATTTCATCCCCAGCACCTCAATCTTCATTCTTTCTCTTGCCTCCAAGGTTCAAAATTCACAGCCGTACAGTACTGTTAGTGCCACTCTTCCCTCAGACATTTAAACCTTTACCTGCTTCATCACTTGACCTCAATTTCCATACACCTTTAAGTGACCCCAATATGCTAGGCCTCTGGTAACACCTCCACACCCTGCCTACCATCTGGTTTCATGTCCACACCTAGATCATCAAACTATGTATCAAACTATCTGGTTCTTCCTATGCCTTTTGTGTAACCTACACATCGTCTCCTATTACCCACTCCCCCTTCTTCATGGCATCTCATCACCCTACACATGTCTACATTCACCCATAACTTCCTCTTTTCACACACCCCAGCAAACTACACTGCTTGAACAGTCATACAGACAACACTCTCTCATTGCAGTCTCAGACCAGTTTTCACCTGGAATCACTCATTCTCTTCTTTGCCCTAACTCACACGTGCCCGATTCTCCACATAAAACGATTTTTTTTGTTTAACTTCCATCTCATCTCACACATCTGCAGTACCTGCCATAATGCCTCTGCCCACCCAGTCACAGGCCTTACTCAACTCTTTTAAAGCAACATACAATGATTATCCTTCCTCTCAGCATTTCTCAGACATGTTCACAGTTAACATCTGATCTACACAACCCTAACTCGTCTAGAACCCACCTGTTACTTATCAATTACCCCCTCTGTACACGCAATATTCTACTATCACAGCCACTTCACTCCTCTGAATTTTAAAACACCGCATCTTACCTCCCTTGCCTTCAGACGGTGGCCCATTTCATGCGCTCTGCCAGTCCTTTGGTACTTCTGCCTCCAGACACACATAACAGAAACTACATAACCACTCCCCAATGCTGGCCCCTCCCTTGTTCAAGAATTCTGCTGCAGTTTGTCAGTCAATCCACTGCAGCTGCCTTTCCACATTAAATTTTCTTCAGTGCTTTCTCCAGCTCCTCATCAGTAAAGTTATAATAATATTAAGTTTAACTTCCAAGTGTTCACAATACTTACACAAGGAGGAGTGGCCGTCGTAGTCGGAGACTAGGCTTCAGTGATTTGGCCCATGAAATATGTTCTGAAAATAGGGTCGCCAAGCCAGAGCCACAGAGATCGGTAGAATTGCATTAGTAAGTGATAGATTTTCACTATATACAAAATTATAACAAAATGGCATAGACAAAGAAAAAATTTTCTACAGCACTAATTTAAGCTTTTTGAAAAAAGATCTTGAAATAGCCAGATTTCTTGTAGCAGGATGTTAAAAATTGCCGTTGAACATAGTGAATATCTCCCGATATAGCAAAAAATGGCAACACTGTTTCAATGGCCGAATTGTTAAAGCTGCACTCATACGGTCAGTATTTATTAAAAATATTCAAATACTGACTGATGATTTGAAGAATATTTTTGATAATGACATTTACTGACAGTGTGGGGTTACATTGTCAATAAAGATCCAGACTGTAAATTTTGGTCATGACGAGCACTTTTCCTGAAACTGCTGATAGCAACAGCGGATCAGTTCCCCAAACAGGAAGTTGGGATGTCATGAATGTCGCCATTTACCCTCTCATGCTTCGGACAGCTCTGGTACTCTATTCTAGCCAAGGCCACCGGACGCTATTCAGCTCAGTGAGCCACGGAAGCCAAAGTACTCGTATCATAGACTTAAATATGTTGGTTGCTAGCTATTGTATCAGTCAGTAATCGTCAAAGGGAAGTCAATCATCCTTGACACCATCACACCATCACTTCATCACCATTATTATCTTTTTTCCCCTGATTATCACTATCATCATCAACAACCACACTTTTACCTCATGTCCTCTACTATTCTAGGTGAGAGAAAGATACAGAAACACGAACGAAAAGAAGAAATCCCCCAAAATGCCAATCGAAAATAAGCTACACCTCCATTCATTTATCATTCAAGTCTTCGAAAAGTCACAGCTCCATCATTCCTAAACTGCAGGCAGCAAGCATATACTTGTTGGGATTTACGTCGTTCTCAGCGAGATGAAATGGATGTTCAATCACCCAGGCAGATAAACCTGAATCAGGCAAGTAACGTGAAATGGTATTACTGTCTGAGAGGTTTGTCCAAAATACTTAAGGTGTGAGGTGTCCGTTGTCAGTCATGAATTTAGCAATTAATACTGACTCCAAAGCTCTTTAAGCCTTGGATGAAAATTCATCAATTTGGCAGGCCAAAAGATAGGCTACTTTAGCCCACCCTTTAAATTCGCATCCGCGGAATCTTCATGAGGTCCGGATTTATGGGAGGACAAAAGGGGCAACTGCCAGGGGACTCCACCACTTTAGGGGCTTCCACTAACCATATGTTATTATATAAGACACCAGGAACCGATCCATTTGTGAGTCGAAGGGGACCCTGGCTCTCCTATTGTGATTAAGTTTTACCACAAGTGCTCTGTCCTAAGCAGTGTAAAATCATCGATAATATTTGGTTTTTGACTACCTAAAGAACCTTAGGAATATGTTGTGCAGCCGGTACTGTTCATGATGCTAAGGGGCATTTGTTTTACGATATTTCAATTGAAAAACATAAATAAACGATCTGCGCTGCTTATTTTTTTTCAATATACTGTCGATCATGTACGTCTGTATCATGCTTGTTCGTACACTAGCTTTCTTGTTTTTGTAGCTGTATATGTGAGGATAAAAGTACAGCTAATGAATCTTACACTCAACTTTGCTTAGGAGAGTTTATACCTGCAGTCTCTGGTCAGTTATTGAGGTATATCTGTTGAACTTATTTTGTTAAAACCAGTGAGAGCTCGGGTGGATTTTGTGGCAGAACCTGGATTCGTATCAAACTGGCCAGCTTTTAATATGGATGCAGTTTTGATTACTGATCTGGCAAAATCATACTGGAAAAACACACTGTAGTTTATTTCTTCTTTTTAGAATTCCAGGAAGATTTATCAGTTCTGAATAGTGTAACAACAAAGTGTAAAACATGCTTAGGAATGGGTAGCTTTCGTTGGGTAAGACTACCTGGTTAGGTTAGTTTATTGTAGATGCGATACGTCAGGGCGAAACTGTCGAGAAGTTAGATTATCATGTCATCTTAAACAGGTCAGGCCAAGTTATGTTAGGTTAGGTTGTGTCGCTTGGTTACGTTAGATTAGGTACATTTTATCAGGTCATTACGAGTAGGTAAAACAAGGTTAGGAAAGCTTTGGTTTAATATAAAGGTATGTTTTACTGGCGTTTCAGATGTTTTTGTAATGAATGTAAACTTAGTTTTGTTAGATATTAGTACATAATCTGCTGGGAAAAAAAAAAAAAAAAGATAAATTCATTCCAAAAACATAAAAAGCTCTTGGAAAAAAATTCACCTTCCAAACCTATCAGTGGCGACAAGTATGTAAAACTTGTGATGGAAGCAAGACAGAAAGAAAGAAAAAAAGATTGCATCGTGTTTCTAGTTTAATGGATTTTTTTTTTTCCACCATTCACTACGACAGGTGTCCCTTAAGCCATTTATGCTCGTCTGGCCGCAGTAAGAATTTTAAATTAATTAAATGGATGGAATGCAGCAGTTGGATGATGGAGTTCTATTAATATGTGATTCATTTTTAGTTCTAGATCTATATCTGTCAGTCACTCTATCTGTAGCGCTATCTATAACTATTTATTTATTTATTTATATAGATTGATAGATAGATTGATTGATTGACTGATAGATAGATTGATTGATTGATAGATATGGATAACTATACAGATGGACTTATTGATAGATATAAAACCAGAACAAAAAATGAGTTACGGAATATGCCCGTGGTTAAGAGACAATATAAGCAATGGCGAGCAAAGAATTGTATGAGAACATGTCGGTAGTGGCAAGATGATACAAGCAACAAAGACACCACAGATGACTAGTGGCTTAAGAGCGAAGTCAGTATCAGTGAAGAGAATAACAGTGATGATGATGATGATGATGATGATGATGATGATGATGATGATGATGAGAGAGAGAGAGAGAGAGAGAGAGAGAGAGAGAGAGAGAGAGAGAGCAAAAAACAAGAGGTGTCGGTTATGGAAGAGGCGATATATGTGAGCACACAGAGACTGTGAAATGTTGTGTGTGTGTCTGTGTGTGTGTGTGTAAGCACTCGGCATGACTAGTGATTAACTTATTCGTTTACTTTAGATGACATACTGTAGTTTTTCATTGAACTGATGCCATAACAATTTTCCCTGTGCTTAAGAAAGATATATTCTAGTGACAGTTTTAAGGAAAGGTATTAGTAAACACTCCTCTTCGAAATGCCTTGCCAAAGCTCTATAAAATCGACTGGTAACAAATATAACAAATATATGAATTGCCTGTGCTGAAGGTGTTAACGGTATGAAAACCACAGTACCCCAGAGACATTTATTTATCACTAGGACATTGCTTAACATCGTAAACTGAATAAAATCATTTAATGGTAGCTGGAACAACAAACTGTGGCGTCCTTTTCTGATGGGATTGATGAGGATTGTTTCTAGCCACTTTCTACGAAAGAATTCCCCTGACTTGATTTCACTCCTATAATCCAGTGACGTACTGCTCTTTAATCTTGTTAGTTGAAGCAATTTTATTCAGCTTTGGAGAGGTCATTCGTAATGGAAAGGATGGATACTGCCTTCAGTTAACTGTGAAAGAAGTATCCCCAAAGATGAATAATATTTCCGCAGGTAAGAGGAATATGTAAGTAAAACGAAACACCGGCTCAAAATGGCATCAAGAGGCATCGAGAACAAACTTACGTAATACATCAACAGACTGAATGGGCTATCCTTCGCCTGCAGCAAGAACGGATGAGAACGGTATCATCATACTTAAGGCTTAATGGAGTCTTGCTTCTGAGCACTACTGTACGATAGATCTCCCCCGATGGGTAAAATTGTCTGACTGAAGCAAGAAGCAAAATGATTAAGGCATCCTGGTGGTGAAATGGTTAATGCTTTGAATTATATTATGCATTTTCCACTCTATTTTTCCTATCACCAGATTACATAAACTGCCTTTGGATTAACTTTGGAACTGAAGGGGTTAGATACAGTCTTAATAAACCTTTCCTTAACATGGGGAGGAGGCTCCTAATCTAAGCAAAATCAAGTTGATCTAACAAGAATAACCTAGCACATAAACCCGTCTCCAGCTACATCCCGTAGATTTCATCCCCACCCCCAGCATGCCAACTCCTCCACCAACAAACATTTTTTTTTTTCCGTGGGACCTGTTCCACTTTGACAGATTTTCCCCCATAGACCTACTTTCCCCAGTGGACCTATTTTTTCTCATGGGGCATATTTTACATATGATCCTATTTTGCCTTACGAATTATAATTTTCCCAAGGACATATTCTCCCAGTGGACCGGCTATTCCCTATCGGTCTATTTTCCTCATAGGCCTATTATATCCATGGACCTATTTCCCACGATGGACCTGTTTCCACCACCGACCTACTATTGGTTGATGGACCTATTTCCCTCACAGTCCTATTTTCCCCATGTATGTGTTTTCGCCCTGGAACAATTTTTTCTCATAAACCTATTTTCTCCACGTGGGAAACATGGATTTTCCAAATGAACGTATTTCTCCCATGGATCTATTTTTCCCATGAACATACTTTTGGCCATTAGATCTATGCTCCTACTTAGTCGCATTTTCTCAGGAACATATGCACTACAATCCTATGTTCCCCATGGACCAATTTTTTTCATGAACCTGTTTTCCCTTAGGACCCTTTGTGTCCCAAGGACCCATTTTCACCATGGACCTGTTTTTACACATTGGATCTGTGTTCTAAGACCCAATTTCACAGGGACTTATTCCCCATGAACCCATATTTCCATATGGATATATTCGACAATGGGCTTATACACTCTGTGGACCTATTTCCCACCCCACTTTTCCACCTCCCATATACCCACATAATCATCTCATGTGTAGCGTTTTTCAAAAGCAGAATGATGACCCAAACACACACACACACACACACACACACACACACACACACACACACACACACACACACACACACACACACACACACACACACAGCAGAGTAACAGCACAGATATGACGAAATTGTAAAGGAGCAAGGACAATTTGCTCACCTGTGTTGCTGCCAGGTCAGTCAGTTAACCTCTTCCCAAATGAAGTCTTTTGTTATTTATTGTCTCCGCATCTGGACTGTTTTATTCATCTTTTTAAAGCCTCCCATATCGGGATGAGGTAATGTAATGCAAATTCAGTGCCTTGTTTAAAAAAAAAATTCTTGCAAGTTGAATAAAATCGTCTGTTGAGAGTATGAATGAGAGGAAAAAGTCCTTAGTTTAATGAATAGATGACTCATACCATTCTCTCTCTCTCTCTCTCTCTCTCTCTCTCTCTCTCTCTCTCTCTCTCTCTCTCTCTCTCTCTCTCTCTCTCTCTCTCTCTCCAGTTCAACACAGTTACGGGTAACTGATGTTCAATTTGTGTTCTACGAAGCAGAGTAATTAGTGCTGTCTGTGCGGTCATGACTTTTATTTTGTTTCATACAGCCTGACAGTTTTATTCGACACAAAAAAGTCGCACCGCAGAAAGTGCATGCGAACGTAGCAGGGTATATTAATGTTTCATCTTTGTAACTCCCAGTGTAATCCTTGGCCACTTCACTTGTATCTCCTGGTGTAATCTCTTGGCGTATCTCCTAGTGTAATTTTTTATCCACATCACTTGTATCTCCTAGTGTAATCTTCTTGTGTATTTCCTAGTGTAATCTTTAAACCCTTCACCTTTATCTCCTAGTATAATCTTTAACCGCATCACTTGTATCTCCTGGTGTAATATGCCAGCGCAGCATTTGTATCTCCTAATGTAATCTTTTACACATATTTCTCCGTGTATAATCTTTAACCGCTTCACATATATGTCCTAGTGTAATCTTCAAGTGTGTTTCCTATTATATTCTCCTAGTGTAATCTTTAAACATTCCACTTGCATCTTCTAGTGTAATCTCCTTGTGTATCTCCTATTGCAGTTTCCTAGCGTATCCCCTAATGCAGTGGTTCTTAAAATATTTCAGCCCCGATACCCCCAGATTCAATTGCGAGTCAACCTGATACCCCCTCTCTAATATTGTTACTCCTTCCACTTTCAATTTCCTGAGGAAAAAATAATAATAAGAAGAAGAGAGAATGGCTATGAACAAACAGTTGAATTCTATAGATTCATTTATCTATATTTTCAACGCAGATTGATTAGTCGTAGTTACCATACACGAAATTCTTTTTTTTTTTTTCACGATACCTTTTTGGATACCCCCAAGAAGCCATTTCGATACCTCCGAGAAGCCATTTTGATACCCCCCGGGGGTATCGAGGCACTGCTTTAAGAACACCTGCCCTAGTGTAATCTCGAAGTGTACCTCCTAGTGCAATCTTTAACCACTGCTTTCAGAAGCGTTTACTCGATTTAGGAGAGACTTGACCTGGAGGAATTAAGCATAATTTTCATTAATACGTTCAATACAAAGGGTGTTTCATGGCTTGAATAAAATCGTGCGGAATTATATAAGAAATAACTAAATAATGCGTCATCCAGCTTAAGATGTTATATCAAATTAGTGTTCATCATTTTTCCTAGTACTATCTATAAAATATAACTGATTATCGTTCCATTTCTGTATTTCTAAGTAGGACAGATAAGTATGTCAATTCTGTTTTTCCTCTCACTGTCCATAAATTCTGACACATTAACGCAGCAGTTCTATTTTACTATGAGAATCTTCAAACTGTCCGTACAAACGTAAAAACGGACTCATTTAACCCCGAGCCATAAAAACTATGTTAATATAGTCAATTTTTATTATAACTACAAAAATCATGTGGATTAAGAGCTTTCCTCCCCAAAAAGTGTCTCATGACTAACAAACTATTCCATAATAATATTTCTTAATACGACATTCACTAATACAACATAAAGTATACGTATAACACTGTGCATAGTGTTATTCTGCTCTAGAGTGACGACACTGAGGGACAAGCCAAATGATTTCCTGTAGAAAAGAAAATCATTTAATACGCTGGGTGGTAACCGCATAAGCAGCCAATAAGTGTTCCCAGCGTGTGAACAAGTGGGTTCTCGGAGGTTTAGTGCCCCTCCCCGGGAAACAACTAACTAAAAAGACAAAGAAAATGCATTGGACCAGGACTGACCAACAGGTGACGACCATGGACCGTACGATGGACATGATGAAGATTTCAACGTGGAATGTTCGCGGTGTGAATGATGAAGTAAATGAGAGAGGTTGTCCAGGTGCTTACAGATGCAAAAGTGGACATATGTGGATACTCTGAGACGAAATGGAGAGGTGAGAGTGTTTGCGACTGGGAGTATGGAGTATGGATTGAGTATATATGTAGGAGTATGAGAATGAAAGTGCAAAAGAGGGTGTATGTAATGTGTGCAAGAGATGTAGGGAGAACATAACAGAATATGGAACATTTGGTTCAAAGATTGTGTGGGTAAAGTTAAAAGTAGGAAGTGTGGCATGAGCAATTGTATGTGTATATGTGCCGACAGAAGACCATGTGAGCAGCGTGAATGAAGAGTTCTGGGTAAATGTGGAAGCATGCATGGAAAAGTCTGAGAAGAGTGAGAAAGAATTTTTGATTGGAGATATGAATGGAAAGTAGGGAATGTGAAGGTGGATGGAGAAGTTGGTAAGTGGGATGTGCCTGCAGAAGTGGATGAAAATGATGGTATTCTAGTGAACATTAATTTGTGTGGGGGGTGGGGGGGTTGGTGATAGCTAATACCATAGACACAAAATGATCCACAGGTGTACAAGGCGAGTGATGAGGAGTGTGGGTGGTGAACTGAATGATTGGAGGGCAATGATTCATTATGTGTGTGTGGATGAGAGAATGACAAGGTATGCATTAGATACTAGAGCATACAGAATTTGGGGGAGTGGACTTTCTGATCACCACATGGTGGTGGTGAAAGTCAAGGTACGAATGAGATGGATAAATACTCGTAGAAGGAGAGAAAGGCAGGAGGAAGTAGTCTGTACGAACTGGGTTCAAATGTTGCAAGAGGATGAAAAATAGGCAGAATATAAGAGAGAAGTGGAAGAGTGATCGGGTAAGTATGGTTTGGAGGAGATGGTGGAGGGGGAAGATGGATGGACGATATTCACAAAAGAAATCTGTGCAGTATTGCGGTGGTGAATGGGGTGAAGAGAATACAAAAAGGGGCTGCAAGGTACAGCATGATGGAATGAAGAGGTGTGACAAGCTGTGGTGCAAATGCCAAAAGCCTATAATGAGAGAATTGGAAACATAGGCATGGAGGAAGCTGCGAGATGGAACAGAGAGTTACATGTAGAGAAGAAGGCAGAGACGAAAAGGTTAGTAAGAAAGAGTAAGAAGAGAATGGATGAGGAATTTGGATGGAATCTGAGTTCTAAGTGGAGGGAAGGTAAGAAAATGCTTTAGAAGGAGGTAAAGAGAGTTAGACAGGGCGATAGAAAAGGTAGTAGGAAGTGAATGATAAAAATGGAAGACTGGTATCTGAGAAGAGAGAAGAAGTAAGCAGATGATCAGAACACTCTAAGGAATTGTTAAACAGAGATAATGAAAGTAGTGTGACTATAAGTGGTGGGGGAATAGCTGTGAGGAGAAGATAGATGAGAAGGGAGGAAGAGATCAATAGGATGTAAGTAATGGAAGCAGTGAAGAAACCCAAAGTTGGGAAAGCCCCAGGAATTGTTGGGGTGCATCGTGAAATACTGAAGCATGCGGGAGAGATAGTAGTGGAAAGTACATGGAAGATGTGCAGATTGCCCTGGGAGGAAGGTAGAGTCCCGGAGGATTGGAAGTCAGATATAATTATTCTCCTGTACGAAGGAAAAGTGGAAAAAGAAGAGAGTGGTTATCATAGGGGCACTCGTCTTCTTAGTGTAATAGGAAAAGTATATGGCAGGATACTTACTGAGAGAGTTAGGGAAATAACAGATGAATTAGTTGGAGAAGAACAGGGAGTTTTTGGATGGGACAAGGTTATGTAGATCACACGTTCATCTTAAGGTCTATAGTGGAAAAGTTTTTAGAAAAGTAAAAGAAGTTGTATGTGGTCTTCATGGATTTGGAGAAAGCATATGACAGAGTGGACAGACAAGGATTTTGGAAAACATTAAGAATATATGGAGGAGAGGAGCTAGTGAATGCCTTGAATGGTATGTATGGGGATGCTAAGGCTGCATTGCGTGCGGATGGTGAACTGAGTGATTTTTTCTATCTGAATGTTGGATTGAAACAAGGATGTGTCATGTCCCCATGGATGTTTAATGTGCATGTGGATGGAGTTGTAAAAGAGACACAAGGTAGGGCAATGGATGTTGGAGAGACCGTAATGAGAGAAGTCAGCATCTGGAAACTTTCTGTTCTGTTGTTTGCATATGATATTGCATTGTTAAATGGGGATCAAGGGGAACTGCATGGCTTAGTGAATGAGTTTGGGAGAATGTCTAAGAACGGAATCCAAAGGTGCATGTAAGAGAGAGTAAAGTTCTGGTCTTCGAGGGAAATGAAGTCACTGGATGCCTAGCGAGGTTCGATGGTGAGGAAATGGAAAATGTTAATACATTTAAGTACTTGGGTAATGTGATGAATAAGGATGGACGTTTGGAGAATGAAGTGCTTGAAAGGGTACAACAGGGAAAAAAGGTGGCTGGTTCTATGAAAGCAGTGACAGGGAATAGGAAAGTGAGCATGAAAAAAAAAAAAAAAAAAAAAAAGCTGCAAGATAGCATTGTGATACGAACTCTAATGTTTGGAAGCAAAGCTTGGACCTTCTTGGAAGGACACAATTCAAGAGTGAGAACAGTGGAAATTAGTTACCTGAGAGAAGCATGTGGAGTTACAGGGAGAGACTGACCGACAAATGAGGAAGCGAAGGAGGGATGTGGTGTAGATGTGGATGTGGATGTGATAGAAAACCTTAGGAGAAATACATTGAGGTGGTTTGGCCACGTGGAGAGGATGGAGAGCGAGAGACTAGCTAGCGGAGTGTATGTGATTTAGGAGGAAGGGGGGAGGGAGGGGGAGATCGAGGATGAGATGGAGGTACTGGGTGGAGTGAGGGATGTGTGAGCTGGGGAGAGGGCAGCCGAATGCAGTTGATAGGGCGCCATGGAGGCGATTTGCTTGTGACCACTCCTTACGGGATTGAGGCGTCTGGTTATATAGACAGACAGATAGACAACACAGTATAATTTTCTTCATCTAAAATTGGGCTTTAACTGCCTATACATCACTACGAAAGTTTATGTCATTGAGAATGCGTTTGAATAACTGTGAAAATTAATGACTGAGAGACTGGAGTAAGCATGTGATACTAAAGTAACTGAGTGTGAATGTTAAATCAACCGAGTGAGTGGCAAAATAAGTGTGCGTGAAGTGAAATTATGGAAACGAAACTTAATGAGTAATAAATGAGGGAAAGTTAATATGTACTACTAGCAGAGCAAGAGCACGAGACTGAATGACTGTGAGAATGAATGGAAGAGAAACTGACAATGACTGAGGGATACTGGATAAATAAACCACTGAAAGAGTGTCAGAAGATGAATGGGGTAGGTAAATGAGGAAATTATGCAGTGTGAGGGTGGTGAAAGTGGGAATGTACGAGTGAATGCTTATGGGAATAAGTGAATGGATGAGAAAGAGACCCATAGACAATGAGTGAAAGTAAGAATGAATGTTCGTGTGGGAGAATGAGACAAAGATTGAATGAAGGAGTGGGTAAGCGACTCTGGGATATAATAAATTGGAATAAATTAGTGCGAATGCCAGGAAAACCGAGTTAATGTGTATGCCTAAAAGTAAGAAAAAATGCTCGCACGCCCGTCCGTATGTGTGTGTGTGTGTGTGTGTGTGTGTGTGTGTCACTCTATGAGTAAGTGGGAGTGCCAAGGTGTGGGCTTAAGTAAAGCTGAGTATGTATAATCATGAGCATATCAAGCAGGAACTCCGCCATGACAATCTCAGGCAGGAATCCACACACAGCCATATTGAAATAATCTACTTCAGACCGATGATCTTCATTGTATCCTACCTTCAGTTTTATGAAACAACATATGCATGATTGTATCCTACCTTCAGTTTTATGAAACAACATATGCATGATAATTTCTGCATTCAGTCTTGAGAAGATTGCAAGTCACAGGGAAGGTTATAATTAATCATTGTTTACCCTGGAACGCTTTCCGAAAAAAAAAAAAAAAAAAAAAAGCCCCAAAACTATCACATGCCATGACACACATGCGACACTTAAAATACGAGATGAAATGACATGATCATTGTTGAATTGTTATGACCTCGGTTGGGGGAGGGTGGGATAGGAAGACCACTGCAGCTGGTGTATCTAAGTCAGTATTACTACGTGCGATTGCGATGTTTCGAATCAGACTGAGCTTTATATTATATTTCTTTATCATATTTACCAGTGTACAAAAGGGTCAGATATTACCATTGTTTCTAAAAATTTTATTCCTTTGCTACGAGTCGGTAAAAAATCAATCCGAGGTGATCCACTAGGCCCTTTTGAATGTAGGTTCCTCTGTGCTAAAGGATTTTAGTCAATAAGAAACCGGGATTTCGTGTAATCTAGTTCCGAGTGGCAAGTGTCCAATGAAAATGTTGGGACAGTGAATACGTAAGACTGACGGTATATTCAAACCCTTAAGCCTCGCTTGATGGCAATTATTTCACTGTTGGTAACGTAAGAATCCTGTACTAGGCTACTGCCAGAAAATTTTACCTGCAACTTGGACACTTGCAGGTATGAAAGGATTAACAGAGTGACTGGACTTAGTTTGCTCAGAAGGACAGTCTTGTGTCGGATTAATATTCACATGGTGGTTATATAATATTCGGTGGTACTGGAGGTTGACAGTCGTAACCACCTAAGGTTTACATAGAGCTGTCAGCCCGAAAAAATAGACACACTACTGTAGTTCCCATTAGATTTTTTTTTCTTGCTTCCTCTTAAAGTGATATGTTACCGGAAGGTAATATATCCTACACCAGAAATGCATAACTTATAATCATTACACTATGTCTGGAAGTGTTTGATAAGTAGAATTATAATAAAACAGATAACAACTGTCTCTTCCTGTGATCTTGGAGCTGTCAGTAGTAAATATTTTAGCTCTTACAGCCCATGGACATAGAGTCCTTTTTATTTTATTTTGGCTATGATCAAATTATTTTACCTTGCCTAATAATAATTCTTTCTAATGAAAGGGGTAAGACAGGACCTACATTAATGCATTTCAATACGCCATGTCACTTTTGTTTCCCATAACGCCATTACACCATACCTTTCTTCCCTCGAAATCCAGATCAAAGCAGTCTGTGAACCAGATACGTATAGTATCCTGCCACACATAATCCTGGAGTTATATCTACGTCAGCTGAGAATTTGTTATTTGTGTGACTACGAATGTCAGAGCGGCTTACTGAAGAGGAGCGGTCTAGTAGCTGACCAAGGATGAATGTCACGTGTTGGGAAGAGAGCTCGCCCAGGTGGATAAGGGAGTGGGGGAATAATGCTGCTCGGGAAGGATACTTGATGACTCACACCTCATTATGTTTTGAGAAAGGAACGACCATGTATCTTCTCGAGTCCCACTCTACAGTACACAATTTTCCCAAGTAAAAATTTTTCCGATATATGAGGAAAAATCAGGTAGTTTAGTTTTATGATGTATCTGACACTGTTATGGCATTCAATAGTTTCCTTAGCTATGATCAAGGTTGCATTACATATTGCATTTCAGTTTTGCTGTTACTTTTTACTCACCTGGTGTATTTTACTTCGTAACACAGGACTTTGCCAACAACAAATATTTTTGACCTACTTTCTATGTGTAATGTGAATTTCCCCCCAGAACTGTTAACCAGATGCATGGAAAGAAAATCCACAAATAATTCAAACGGAATGGTACTGTGAGTGGATCACGTGCTGGTGATATAGTATTTTTATTTTTTCTGTGTCTAACTCTAAGGATAGGCTTCGCAGCCTGCTCCCAAGGCCCAGTAGTCCTCCTACATGCCATACGCCTGTTCATCACTTCGGCGCTCACACCCACCGTCCATATTGAATACATGCTACGGCTGTCTCATACAGGACTGGTGTAATGATATTAGCGGGGGTATTTTTACGACACATCGGCGGGTCTTCTGGTTGATCGGTAAAGTCTGCTTTCATGAAATTCAAATCCTTAAACTGTTCCCTGCCTCAGCTGGGATTTGAACCTGGGTCCGGCAGGACTGCAGGCCACCTCTCTACCGATTGTATGCTTGGGTCACTTGACAGCACTATACTACAAATATTTTGGATGTCCGAGGATTCTTTGGATTGACTCTAAGGGTGGTTTTCATCGTTTTCATCACTGTTTAGAATTCAAGGTCATTCTCACGACTTTAAATTACTAGACGATGAATGTTTCACAAGTTTCTGCAAAAAATACAAACTGACTCAAACTGTGCTGGGAACACCAACCTAAAACTGTGAAATAAACCTATGTTTATCGTCCGGCGAAAATATAAATAAGGTCACACACACACACACACACACACACACACACACACACACACACAAACAGAGTGAATGAGTTATCTATGCCGTGCAGTATCCAACCCAAAACTCACACTTAATTTCAAGTGAGAACACTAGAGTTTTTTTTTTTTTTTTTTTTTCTGAGACGCGAATGTATAATCAATTCAGTTCAGCTGTCAGATGGTGTTTGAACCGACTGATACAGAAAAAAATAAAAAAACATTCTGCAATATTCTCCTTGGTATTTGTAATATGATGCAGAGTAAATTTTTGCCCTACAACGTCACTTATCAACAACAGTTAAGTAACGGGCAAGACGTAATGGGTGGCGAATATTCCCATAATGATCTACATCTTCTGGCGAATAAAATATACGGACGATAAAAATATCAGTCTCTTTAAGACTTTAGCACCAGTCGAGCAGGCCAGTACTCTCGAGGTGGATGGAAAGATGATGACAGGGAGAGCTGGAGCTCCAGTTTCATTAGCCCTCGGGACTAGGTCCCGACCTTCCCCCTTTGCTGAACTTTTTCAGTGTCTCAGTTACACAGAGAGTAGGCCAGCATGCTCTCCAATACAAGTTTCTCTAACTATCAACACCAAACTACATGCACAGTACACACCACACTTCCTTTTCAAAAAAAAAGAAAAAAAGAAATGGCGTCTAATAACATAGCCTCGGAGTCCCCAGGGGGGGGGGACCATAAATGCCCCCACCTTCTGCCCCTCTCCCAGTAACGACTCAAGATGCATGGAACCACTGTCTGACTCTCTTCTTCATTTCTGCAACATTCATGGCCTTTCCTCTAACTTTCGCTCTGTTGAGCACCACCTCTCCTTCTCTAAACATCACCTTCTTTTTCTAACAGAGACTCAACTGTTTGAGGCAACTGACAGCTGACCCTTTTCTGTATCCTCCTACTTTCTCTGTACTCATTTCAAAGCCAAAGGTGGCTGTTGTGTATATATACACAACAACTTACCTTGCTCTCGTGTTCCTGAACTCGATTCTTCTGAATTCTCTACACTCTGGCTTCGGCTTCTCTGTCATTCTCTGACTAAATATATCTGCGCTGTTTACTTATCTCCTAATTCTACTGACTATCAAAAATTCTTTGCCTATCTTACTTCTACGATGGAACACATTCTATCCATTTCTCCTTTCTCTGAAATCTCCATTCTAGGAGATTTCAATGTTCACCACCACCTTTGGCTCTCCTCTCCTTTCACTCATCCACCTGGTGAACAAGCCTACACCTTCTCTATCCTTAATGACCTAGAACAGCTTGTACAGCACCCTACTTGTATCCCTGACTGCCTTGGAGAGAGCTCCAACATACCTGACCTCTTCCTTACAATAATCCTTCTGCTTACACTGTTAATCTTTCCTCTCCGTTGGGCTCCTCCAATCACAACCTTATCACCTTAACCTGTCCTATCACTGTGGTACGGCCTGCGGACTCTCCAAAGAAATGTTGTCTGTGGCACTTTGGAGCTGCGGATTAGGAGGCCCTCAGGCAGTACTTCTTTGATTTTCCCTGGAATGATTATTGCTTCCATGGCCGGGAGCCATCTGAGTGTTCCTTGCGCATTATGGAGGTTATGCTCTCGGGCATGGAGGCATATATTCATTTCTCATATCCTTTGGCTAATGCACGAAAGCCTTGGTTTAATCACGCTTGTTCTAATGCTGTTCGCAACAAGGAGAGGGCCTATAAAAGGTACTAGAGCCAATCCACCTCTGAAGCACATCTTTTATACGTTTCTGCCCGGAATCGTGCTAAGTCTGTTCTTCGCTCTGTTAAAAATAATTTCATCCGTATTAAATGTTCTCAACTCTAACTCGAATTCTTCCCTTTCCTTGTGGCACCTTGCCAAAAACCTTTCTAACACCTTCACCTCATCATCCTTCGCTCCTCTTTTCTACTCTAATGGCTCTGTAGCTATTTCTTCTACTGATAAAGGAGATCTCTTCGCTCAGACTTTCTCCTCCAATTCCACCTAAGACGATTCCGGTATTGTTCCTCCATCACTTCCCCCCTCTGACTTACTCATGGCTGACATTAAAATTTCTTCAGGTGATGTATTTTTTACCATCACAGGCCTCAATACTAATAAGGCATATGGGCCTGATGGAGTCCCTCCTGTTGTTCTCAAGAACTGTGCTTCTGTGCTTTCACCCTGCCTAGGTAAACTCTTTCACCTTTGTCTATCAACATGTACCTTTCCTTCTTGCTGAAAGTTTGCTCTCATTCAGCCAGTCCCAAAGAAGGGTGACCATTCCCAACCCTTTAACTATCGTCCAATTGCTTTTTAACATCCTGTATCTCAAAAGTTTTTTAGTCTGTTCTTCATAGAAAAATTTTAAAGCATCTTTCCTATCACAACCTTCTTTCTGATCGTCAGTATGGGTTCCGTCAGGGACGCTCCACTGGCGATCTTCTCACCTACCTTTCAGACTGCTGGTCATCCTCCTTTCAGGACTTTGGTGAAAGCTTTGCCATTGCACTTGACATCTCAAAGGCTTTCGATCGAGTCTGGCATAAATCCTTAATTTCCAAACTGACCTCTTACTGTTTCTATCCTTCTATCTGTACCCTCATCTCTAGCTTCCTTTCTGGTCGTTCTATAGCCGCTGTTGTAGATGGCCATTGTTTTTCTCCTAGATCTATTAACAGTGGTACTCCTCAGGGCTCTGTCCTATCACCAACTCTCTTCCTTTTATTCATCAATGACTTCTAAGCTGTACATCTAACCCTATCCACTCATACACTGATGACTCCACCCTTCACCTTTCCATTCGATTCCCGCAACGTCCATCTCAGCAGTTACTTCAACAAACAAGGAATGAGGCTATGGCACACCTAATGTCTGACTTGGCTCGTACCTCTGACTTGGGTAAAAATAATCTTGTTGGTTTTAATGCATCAAAGACTCAGTTTTTGCACCTGTCAACCCAACAAAATCTTCCACAGGTATACCCATTAATGTTTAATAATATTCAGCTTAATCCTGCATCATCCTTGAACATGCTTGGGGTTTCATTTACTCTGGACTTATCTTGGAATGATCATATTACATCTCTTGTAAAATCTGCTTCCAAGAGATTGGGTGTGCTAAGCCGACTCCGTTCCTTCTTTACCTCTGCACAATTGTTGACTCTATACAGGGGTTTTATCCACCCCTGCGTGGAGTACAACTCTCATGTGTGGGGAGGCTCCCCACATGCAGCTCTTCTCAATAGGGTGGAGTCAAAGGCTTTTTGCCTCATTAACTCTCCTCCTCTTACTGACTCCCTTTAACCTCTGTCTCTTCGCCGCACTGTTGCATCATTATCGTTTTTCTATCGCTAAGTCAATGGTCACTGCTCCTCTGAACTATCTGCATGCATTCCTCCACCTCTACGACGGGTGCGTAACACCCGTCTAGCAGCAAACTCTCATCCCTTTTCTGTCCAACTCTCTAATGCAAGAGTTAACCGTTACTCCCAGTCCTTCAATTATGCAACAGGTCAACTCTGGAACTGTCTCCCTCTGTCTGTATTTCCTGCTTCCTATGATCTCCAGTCTTTCAAACGCAGTGTGTCCAGGCATCTCGAAATAATCGGATCTTGAATTTGTCTCTCTCCTGTATTTTGTTTTTCTCTTTGAAGGAACAGTTTTGCGGGCTCGTTGCCTTTGGTTCCTTCTTCCTCACAAAAATACAAAAATAAAAAAAAAAGACATCTTTTTTCTATAAGGTTTGTGTGTGTGTGTGTGTGTGTGTGTGTGTGTGTGTGTGTGTGTGTGTGTGTGTGTGTGTGTGTGTGTGTGTGTGTGTGTGTCTGTGTCTGTCTGTCTGTCTGTCTGTGTCTGTGTGTGTCTGTGTGTGTGCATTTAGCCTAACATCAGGGCTGGAAGTATCCTGGTACGCAAAGGCTGAAAAACTATCCAGTGCTAACACTTTCGCTACTGCAGATGCATCAGATGATTTAATGAAGGAAACATGAGACTATTATAGTACGTTCAAGGAAACCCACACAGCAGGAACAGGATAACCTAAGTTGGTGCAGATTTTCCAATTTATTCCCTATAATATCAGAATCTCTGCGATGCAAATAGATTACTTACAGAACCTTGAGGAAAGCGGTGGGGATGGGGGCTAGTGACGTGTGGCAGAAAGGGACCTTAGTCTAGCGTAAGCATTTAATTAATCACCCTGATATGAAGGCATAATGCCGGAATCCAGAAAACTCTGAAAAATTTTTTGGACACCTGACACCCAGAGTGATTAATGCTATCAAAAGGCTATCAGAAGGAGAAAGAAGCTGAAGAGAGTTAATACATTGCAGCTTCTAGGTCAAACCTCTGTCAATCAGGATGTGCATAAAATGCAGGTGGATTATAGAGCCATGACATGTGCAGCAGAAACTTTGCCGGGAAGCTGGAGGATGTCTGTTAAACTAATTGCTGGGAGTCCACTGCACAAAATTTAAGTTCAGGGCATTTATCTGTTTATATATATATCTACCTTTGTATGCATCTATCAGTGTAAATAAAAACAAAACATTTACGTTTTCACAAGCCTGTCTTCAGTTTTGGAAACACTATCTGTCTATCTATCTATCTATTGATCTATCTATCTATGAAGGAGAGAGGAGGTATACAGTGCAAAATCTGAGTAAAAGGCTTTTATTGGCTCTCCTAAATAGTGCGCAAAGGAAGGGTATGGTATTAAAGGTGGCAAATTAGATGGAAAGGGAGAAAAGGGATATTATAGGTGAGCAGTGGGTGAAGAACGATGAAAGAAAGGTAGTGGTGGACAGTGAAGTTTTTTAAGATGCCTGGAATGAGCGTTATAGTCTGCTGCTGAATAAGGAACTGGACTGAAACAGAGAAAGTTTGGAGTTAGCAAATCCGGTGGGGGCGGTGGCTCAATCGGTAGAGTTGGCCTGTAGTCCTGACGGACCCGGGTTCAAATCCCGCTGGGGCAGGGAACAGTTTAAGGATTTTAATTTCATAAATATCAGACTTTACTGATCTACCAGAAGACCCACCAACATGTCGTAAAACTACCCCGCTAATACCAGTTCACCAGTCCTGAATGAGACAGTCCTAGCATGTATTCAGTATGGACGGTGGGTGTTAGCGCCAAAGTGGTGACATGTGGAGGTGTGCGGTACGTCGGAGGACTACAGGGCCTTGAAAGCAGGCTGTGAAGCCTATGCCCAGAGTCTGTCGCAAAAAGAAAAAAAAATCACTGCGTAATTGAGTGGTAGGCATATCCCCAAAATTTAGGATTGGCTTTTACCTCAGACGGTTTTCGATTTGTATGTAATATTAGGAACGTGTCGCTTACGAAACTGTTTCAGCTTGGCCAGCTTGAGCATCAGATGAGCAGTGTCTTTTTTTTTTTTCTCATAATCCTTCTTAGATAGCGGTTTACTGAGCACATTACACACCAACATCCTGAAATGTATTTTTTATAAAAAATATGCTGATACTCAGACTCTCTAGTAACATAAAAGGCAGTGATATTTAATTAGCAAAAAGAAATACATAGTTTAAAGTTGTGCTACGAAGCCTCCGATACCACTATGAATAAGGGCGTAAGGTTCAGCAGATGAGGGATGCCAAACAGGCACGTTAACGCAGAAGTATATTTTCGCATCAGTCGTCCGGTGTGTAAAATTTTATCACGCAAAAAGAGTTCCGATAATTTTTGAGTGGGTGTAGGTAGGTATTCATTTGAGTCATGAGTTTTTCGTGAATGTTAGCTTGCATTAGGGGTCAGTCTTGAGCCTCTTATTGTCATTGTGCTTTAAGCTCTGTCACGAAACTTCGGAATTAGACTTCCATGGGAGATGTTGTACAGTATACTGGTGAGTTGGTGTTGACTGCAAAAAAAGGTAAGGAAGGCAGAGGAAAGATTTAGGAAGTGAAGAGACGGAACTGAACACAAAGGAATGAGAGAAAGTGCGGATAAAACAAAAGTTATGATATCTAAGGCTGGCGACGGTATTGTCAAAGCAGAGGGAGAGTGGCTATGAATGCTATGCCACAAGGGTGTGGGATATAACTCTACTGTATGTTGTGAAATATTTGTGATTAGTGAGTGCGTAAGAAAATATAGTGGGATTAAAGGCAGACTATGAGGTAATGCTTATTCGTATGTGCGATTTGTCGGGGCGAGCATGTAGAAATTGTCAGGCATGAGAGGACTGATATTGCTGGTGAGTCTAGAGTTCATTTTTGGGGGAACATATTATGTGCTAGAGGCAGGGCTCTGTGAAAAGGGTAAGGAATGGTTGGAAGGTGTTCAAGGAGCTGTTGCCTCTCCTGACAATGAGAGGGATCTTCCTCCGTGCTAAGGGATCTTTGTATGCAGCACGTGTTAGTAGTGAAATGCTGTATGGCAGTGAGACCAGGGTACTCGTAATAAAGGAAGAAGATATTCGAAGGCTCAGACGCACAGAAACGATAATGATTAGATTTTTTTTTTTAATAGGTAATGAAAGGAGAAATGAAAAACCAAGGAAAAAAAAAAAGTCAACGTGCCTGAAGGCATCCTGCATTCATAAAATATTTATAATAAGTGGATTTAATTTGAAATGGATTAAATGTTTGTGGGAAACAACTCCCAGGAAGTGAATTCCAGAGAGTAGTAGTTCTGAGGATAAATGATTTTTGATAAGCAGAAGTTCTGCATTGCGGGGGAGAGGGTGTGAGTTCATGGGCACTCCCAGCTGCCCGAGTATTTCGGGAGAAAATGTGAAGGGGAGGCACAATTGAAGCCAATTCGTTAAAGCACTTTCGGTAAAAATATCGATAAAATAATGCTAAAGACGCAGCATCTCTACGTACTGATAATGGAGGAAGGTCCTGTGTAATGGCAGGATTATTGGTTAATCTAATGGCTTTATTTTGAATTTTGTCCAACTGCCTCAATGCATCTGCTCCACATCCACTCCACAGTGGTGAACAGTATTCGTTCTGAGAACGTACATGACTTTTGTATATTGTGGCCATCTGCTCGTCAGTGAAGAACTCACGAACTCTGTACATAAGTCCCAATTTTTGGGAAGCATTTTTAGCAAGGGATTTAACATAAGGTGTCCAGCTTAGGTTGGGGTTTAGGGTAACAGCTAGGATATCAACTGTAGTGGATATGGGAATATCGACATTATTTAAATTATGTGGGAGTCTGAGGGATTCTTTCTGTTGGAGAAATTAATGTATTTAGTTTTCTGAGCATTAAATGAGACCAGATTTGTTTGTCCCCATTGATTAATTTTAGAAAGGTCCTGGTTCAGAGAAATAGCTATGTTTATTTGGGAATTTATTATATCAAATTGTGTAAAGGAGGTACTAAATGTGAAAGAACTATGAAGGGTCGAGTCATCAGCATAAGAGTGTACTGGGTTGTGAGTGACAGATAGGAGGTCATTGAAATGAATGAGAAAGAGGGTTGGTGCCAAAAGTGATCCCTGAGGTACGCCAGCATTTATGGAATGAAACTGAGAATAAACACCATCTACCATGACCCTTATTTTTCTATTCTGAAGGTAAGAAGAAATTAGAGGAACCAGTGATGCAAGGCCATAGTGTGACATCTTAGATAATAAGGCCCGGTGCCATACTGTGTCAAATGCATTTGATATATCAAATGCTATTGTGTTTCACCATGTTGGTCTATTGTTTTGTTAATCTGATGGGTAAGAATACAAAGAATGTCTTCAGTTGAACGTTCTTGTCTAAATCCATACTGCCGATCATTGATTATTTTATTGATTTCTAGATGCTTGATTATGTGTTTATTATAATTAGTGTCTCAAAAACTTTACCGAGAATGGAAGTTATTGCAATTGGTCTACAGTTTGATAGATCAGAAGTTGCTCCATTGTTGGGAAAAGGATGGATATTTGCTTCTTTCCAAGAGGCTGGAAAACTTGAGGTATAGATACATAAGCGGAAAAATTTTGCCAACACAGGAGCCAACACTGAGGAGCAATTTTTAAGTACTATTGAATGAATTTCATCTGGACCAGTAGCTTTGTCTACTGAGAAATTCTGTAATACAGCTTGTACGTATCTGGTGTGAATCATGAAAGGTGGTATTTGGGAGGAATCAAAATCAAGTACAGGAGTGTTGTGATTTTCTGTATTTAGGGTTGAGTTTGTTGAAAAAATGTCAAAAAGAAGTTTGGCTTTTCCTCGTGGGTCACTTACTAGATTTCCATTGGGGGACTGTAACGGTGGAATGGAAGAGGTGGTAGTGAAGTTAGTTTTGAATGAATTAAAGGTTGACCAGAATATTGTGTTATCATTTGGATTGTTTGCTAGTTTGTTAGCTTGTCTATGTAGAAAGTTTGATTTAGGAAGATTGATAATTGTTTTGGCATGGTTTCTGATATTTTTATAATAGTTAAAGGCTTCTTTGGTTTTCGTCCTTGTATAAGCGTTATAGGCTAGTTCTGTTACTCAAGCACAATTGTGGTCAAACCATTTAGGAGAATTACATCTTTTTCTGTAACTATGATGGGGAATGAATGTTTCCGCGCTAACTTTAATGAAATCCTGTATGTGGCCCAATGTGGATTTGCATCTTGCGAGGAAAAGGAGGTCCAAGGAATATCCATGAAAAAATTATGGAGTCCCTCCCAGTCTGCCCTGTCATAGTGCCATTTAGTCACCACGACAGGTTCAGAGCAGGAGGGTGTGGTAGATGTTAAACTGGTGGCTTGAGTCAGACAATGATCAGATCATCCGAGGGGGGACTTCACTTCGACATTATAATTATCTGAAATGATTGTTAGAAACAAGTCCAATAGGTGGGGTTTTTGATTGGGGTTGTCTGGTACACGGGTGGGTTGACTGACTAACTGGGTGAGATTAAATGAGTCTGCAAATAGCTCACACTCAAGACCAGCGTCATCAGTTCTGGCTGAATAAGTGAGCCAGTCAACATTATGGATATTAAATTCACCCAGAATAGTAATTTCTGATCCAGTATTAATGTTGAGGACACTTAGCTGTGAAGACAGAGAGTCAAATAAACTCGGCTCTGGAGGGGCATTAGGGGAGCGATAAACACAACAGAAATACTTAACTTTACCAAAAGGACTTAATTTGTATATGGAATAGTTGAAAAAAGGACAATTAAATTAAATAATATCCTGATTTAGCAAGGCAACATACGCCTCCTTTGGGTCTGGAATTTTGAATCAAGATATAACCAGGGAAATAAAATTTAGCTAAATCAGAGGTGGAGCTTACTTGTGTCTCTGTCAAAAATAGCAGATCAGGGGATTCAAACTGGAGGATTTTTTGAACAGAGTTGATGTTGGAGTGAAGTCCCCAAATATTACAAAAGAAAATTTTACTGCAATGATGAGCAGATTTAGGACGCCGCAACACTGGAGGTGGCACAGTCACTTGATGACGACCGGGAGGGCCCTGTGCAGACGATCCAGCCCTGCCGGTGGTGGTCACCCGAGAAACCACCGCACTGATTCCCAGTATAGCAGCAGCCATGGTTCTTTTCATGGGGGGAAGAACAGGGATGAGTTGTGGAATGTGAATGATACGTAATGACAAGATCGGTGTTTTATGGAGAGAGGATAACTGGTTTAAGGCAATGTAATATAACGTGGATGTGTGTGTTGTGTAAAGAGGGCACCCTGATGCCCTCTGATGTTTGAGGCAGAAGATATGTAACCTGCTACCAAGGCCTGGGAGAGAAATTGGAATCCAGGCTATTTCCTGAGTCTGCCGTTACCTTGGTGGTAGTACTTCCCTGGGTGGGGCTGCCTACCCCTACTACAGTGCATCCTTCAGTGCGAGGCCTGGATCTGAACAGGATGACAGTTGGGTGTAGAAGTGAACGTCGGGGGTTAGGATGCGAGATACAAACCGAAGAAGACGCAGGAAGAGGTCGAGTGAGACCTCAGGGATAAGAAACTAAATAGGGAAGTTGCCAGAGATCGTGCAGCATGGAGAGCCGCTATTAGATGACCAAGCATATTGGATCATTAATTAATTATATGATATAAAATCTTATATATATATATATATATATATATATAACAGAACAGAGGACGGAAAAACAAATGAATAAAAAAAAATCCATACACCAGATTACTGGCGTCCTCTATTCATAAAATATCTGCAACAGTTGGCCCTGAACAGCTGTAGGTTGGCTTCTGAGGGGAAATAACTCAGGGGGAAGCGAGTTCCAGAGAGATGCAGTTCGGCGAATAAAAGAATTCTGATAAGCAGAAGTTCTGCAATATGGCTGTGTGACATTCCAGTCATGAGCATTACCAGATGCCTATGTAACACAAGGGAAGGCATGGAGAGGTGACACAATGGACGCAACTTCATCTGAGCATTTGACATAAAAATATCTGTAAAATAATGCAAAAGAGGCAACATTCCTTCCTACTTGTAGGGGACGTAGTTTATTTATAATAGCAGGGTTACTAATAACTCCAACAGCTTTGTTCTGAATTTTGTCTAGTTGTTTTACTACACCCTTTCCACGTCCATTCCACAAAGGTGAGCAATAGTCAAGCTGAGAGCACACATGACTCTTATAAATGATACCTAACTGCTCGTCAGTGAAGAAGTTACGGACTTTGTACAATAATCCAAGTTTCTCTGAGGCAGTTTTATGAAGTGTTCTAACGTGAGAGATCCAGCTGAAGGCATTGTTAAGTGAGACACAGAGAATTTATACTTTTGGAGATGAAATATTAGTAGCATTGAAGTTTTTTTTTTTTATGCGAGGAAGAAGGAACCAAAGGCCATGAGCCCGCAGTAACAGTTCCCTCCAAGAGAAAAACAAAATACAATAGAGAGCCAAATTCATGATCCGATCATTTTGAGATGCCTGGACACACTGCGTTTGAAAACCTGGAGATCATAGGCAGCGGGAAATACAGACAGAGGGAGACAGTTCCAGAGTTGACCTGTTGCATAAATGAAAGACTGGGAGTAACGATTAACTCTTGCATTAGAGAGTTGGACAGAAAAGGGATGAGAGTTTGCTGCTAGACGGGTGCTACACGCCCGTCGTAGAGGTGAAGGAATGCAAGCAGACAGTTCAGAGGAGCAGTGACCATTAAAGTAGCGATAGAAAAGAGATATAGATGCAACAGTGTGGCGAAGATACAGAGGTTGAAGGGAGTCAGTGAGAGGAGGAGAGTTAATGAGATGAAAAGCCTTTGACTCCACCCTATTGAGAAGAGCTGTATGTGGGGAGCCTCCCCACACATGAGAGTTGTACTCCACACAGCGGTGGATAAAACCCCTGTATAGAGTCAACAATTGTGCAGGGGTAAAGAAAGAGAGGAGTCGGCTTAGCACATCCAATCTCTTGGAAGCAGATTTTACAAGAGATGTAATATGATCTTTCCAAGATAAGTCCCGAGTAAATGAAACCTCAAGCATGTTCAAGGATGATGCAGGATTAAGCTGAATATTATTAAACATTAGTGGGTATACCTGTGGAAGATTTTGTCGGGTTGATAGGTGTAAGAACTGAGTCTTAGATGCATTAAAAACAACCATATTATTTTTACCCGTCAGAGATATGAGCCAAGTCAGATATTAGGTGTGCCACAGCTCCATCCCTTGTTTGTTGAAGTAACTGTTGAGATGGGCGTTGCGGGAACCGAATGGAAAGGTGAAGGATGGAGTCATCAGCGTATGAGTGGATAGGGTTAGATGTACAGCTTAGAAGATCATTGATGAATAAATGGAAGAGAGTTGGTGATAGGACAGAGCCCTGAGGAACACCACTGTTGATAGATCTAGCAGAAGAACAATGGCCGTCTACAACAGCGGCTATAGAACGACCAGAAAGGAAGCTAACATTGAAGGCACAGATAGAAGGTATTATAAGAATCTGGCAAAATATCTCTCTATTAGTGATTAGTAAATACTTGTATTTGGGTGTACTAGCATTAAATGAGACAAGGTTGTTTTGTCCCCATTCAATGATCGTAGATAAGTCTTGATTTTTGGAGATGTTTGTACCGAGTTGAGAGTTAAAGATATTAGACTTTGTAAATGGATGTTTGAGTGTGAATGAACTGTAAAGTGTTGTGTCATCTGTATATGAATGGAAGGGATTGTGGGTGACAGATAAGAGATCATTAATATGAACCAGGAAACGGGTTGGTGCCAGAACTGATCCCTGTGGGACGCCGGTGTTAACTGAGTGGAAATTGGAATATACATCATCTATTTTTACTGAGATATGAGGAAAGCAGAGGAACTAAAGACGTTAGTTCATAGCAAGAGAGTTTGGAGGGCAGGGAACGGAGCCACACTCTGTTGAAAGCTTTAGAAATATCAAGGGCTACTGCATGAGTTTCTCCATGCTGGTCGATTGATTGATGGATGTTATGAGTCAGGAGATTGAGTATGTCAATGGTGGATCATTTGTGGGGAAAACCATATTGCATATCACTAACAGAGTTGCCGGATTCAAGAGGTTTAACTATGTGCTTATAAATTAAAATTTCGAATGCTTTACCAAGAGAAGATGTGACAGCTATTGGTCTCTAATCAAAGGGGTCAGAGGAACTTCCTTTCTTTGGAACTAGGTGGATATTGGCTTCTTTCCATGTATTAGGGAATGAAGAAGTATAGATGCATAGTCTGAATGATTTACCTAGAACACAGTCAAGTTCTGGGGAACACTTTTTCAAAACAATTGAAAGAGTTCCATCTGGGCCTGGAGCTTTGTTGGTTGGTAAATTGTCTAGGATGGATTTTAAGTATCTTGTCTGTATTTTAAGTGGAATAACTTCGGGAGAGTCAAGTTCTAGTACTGGGAGGTTCTGGCTGACTTCCTCCATGGTAGAATTTCTGGCAAATGTACTCTGAAAGATATTCGCTGTCCCAAGGGGGTCATTTTAATGTTGCCATCTGAAGATTTTAGTGGGAGAATGGATGATGATTTGTTAAAGTTATTATTGAAAGAACTGAGAGTTGACCAGAATATTCTATCGCGTTTAGGTCTGTTATGTAGTTTTCATGCTTGATTTTGAAGAACGTTTGATTTAACGGGATTTCTTACGACTTTTGCATGGTTTCTAGCAATTTTAAATTAACAGATTGATTCAGATTTCTTTTATTTCAAGTAAGAGCTATATGCAAATGACTTCTGAGCAGTTGCTCCGGCATAACTGCTATCAAACCATTTTGGAGAGTTCGATCTTTTGGTGAAATGTTACTTACTGTGAATAAGTCCATACCATATATATCCATACCATAAATCCATCCATATAATTATATATATATATATATATATATATATATATATATATATATATATATATATATATATCTTAGTGACAGGAAAATATCTTATATATATATATCTTACTGACAGGAAAATATATATATATCTTAGTGACAGGAAAATAAGAGTAAAAGTAGATGATGTATATTCGAATTTCCACTCAATTAACGCCGGCGTGCTGCAGGGACCAGTTCTGGCGCCAACCCTATTTCTGGTTCATATTAATGATCTCTTATCTGTCACTCACAATCCCATTCACTCATATGCAGATGATTCAACACTACATAGTTCATTCACACTCAGACATCCATTTACAAAGTCTAATATCTCTACCTCTCAACTCAGTACAGCCATCTCCATAAATCAAGATCTATCTACAACCAGTGAATGGGGACAAAACAACCTTGTCTCTTTTAATGCAAGTAAAATTAAATATATACAGTTTACTAATAGACAGATATTGCCAGATTCGTACATTACCTTCAGTGCTACTAATATTACTAGTGGAGAAGGGAGAAAAAGTGAGCAGATGGAGAGAACACTTTAAGGAATTGTTGAACGTAGAGGATGGAAGTAATGCGAGTATAAGTGGCTGGGGAATGGCTGGGAGAAGAAGGGAGGTGAGAAGACAGGAAGAAATCAGTAGGATAGAAGTTGTGGAAGCAATGAAGAAAGTTAAATCGGGGAAAGCCCCAGGAATTGATGGAGTGTGTGGTGAAATGCTGAAGCATGGGGGAGAGATAGTAGTAGAATGGATGTGGAAGATGTGCAGATTGGCCTGGGAGGAAGGTAGAGTCCCGGAGGATTGGAAGTCAGGTATAATTATTCCCTTGTACAAAGGAAAAGGGGAAAAAGAAGTGTGTGGTAATCATAGGGGCATTTGTCTTCTTAGTATAATAGGAAAAGTGTATGGTAGGATACTTATAGACAGAGTTAGAGAAAGAACAGAGAAATTAGTTGGAGAAGAACAGGGAGGCTTTAGGAAGGGAAGAGGTTGTGTAGATCAGATATTCATTCTTAGATCTTTAGTGGAAAAGTTTCTAGAGAAGGGAAAGAAGTTGTATGCAGCTTTCATGGATTTGGAGAAAGCATATGACAGGGTGGATAGACAAGGATTGTGGAAAGTGTTAAGAATATATGGAGTAGATGGGAAGTTGTTGAATGCTGTGAAGAGTATGTACGATGGTGCGAAGGCTGCAGTGCGTGTGGATGGTGAACTAAGTGAATTTTTCTCTTTGAAAGTTGGTTTGAAACAGGGATGTGTCATGTCTCAATGGTTGTTCAATCTGTACATGGATGGGGTAATAAAAGAGGTACAAGGTAGGGTAGTGGATGTTGGAGTGGCCCTGGTGAGAGAGGATAGTGTTTGGAAACTCCCTGTACTGTTGTTTGCAGATGATACTGTGTTGTTGAGTGAAGACGAAGGGGAGCTGCAAGGCTTGGTGGATGAGTTTGGGAGAGTGTGTAAGAAACGGAACCTAAAGGTGAATGTAGGGAAGAGTAAAGTGATGGTCTTTGAGAGAGGTGAAGTTAGTGAATGTACAGCGAGGTTAGATGGTGAGGAATTGGAAAATGTGAGTACGTTTAAGTATTTGGGTAGTGTGATGAGTAAGGATGGAGGTTTGGAGGGTGAAGTGCTTGAAAGGGTACAGCAGGGAAGAAAGGTTGCTGGTTCCTTAAAAGCAGTGATAAGAAACAGGGAAGTGAGCATGGAAGTGAAAAAGTTACTACATGACAATATTGTGATACCAACTCTAACGTACGGAAGTGAAGCTTGGACATTGTTGGAAGGACACAAGTCAAGAGTGAGAGCAGTGGAAATGAGTTATTTAAGAGAAGCCTGTGGAGTCACGTGGAGAGACAGGCTGAAGAATGAGGATATAAAGGAGCGTTGTGGTGTGGATGTGGATGTGACAGGAAGCGTTATGAGGAACATACTGAGGTGGTTTGGCCATGTGGAGAGGATGGAGGGTGAGAGACTGACGAAGAGAGTGTATGTGGGTGAGGTGGAGGGGGGAAGAGGGAGGGGGAGGCCGAGGATGAGATGGAGGGATGGGGTGGAGAGGTATATGAGAGAGGGGGGTGTGAGTTGGGAGCAGGGCAGTGAAATGGCGGGGGACAGGGCGACTTGGAGGCGATTTGTTTGTGGCCACCCCAAACGGGATTGAGGCGTCTGGCAATAGATGGACAGATAGATAGCTACTAATATTCCCATCTCCAAAAGTATTGAAATTCTTGGTGTCTCACTTAACAGTGCCCTCAGCTGGACCTATCATGTCAGTTCACTTGCTAAAACCGCCTCAAAGAAACTTGGATTATTGTACAGAGTCCGTAACTTCTTTGTCCATGAGCAGTTGGCTATAGTTTATAAGAGTCATGTGTGCTCTCAGCTTGAATATTGCTCACCCTTGTGGAATGGTTGTGGAGAGGATGCATTAAGACAAAGAGACAAAATTCAGAATAAAGCTGTTAGAATCATTAACAACCCTGCCATTACATATAAACTATCTCCCCTGCAAGTAAGAAGGAATGTTGCCTCCCTTGCATTATTTTACAGATATTTTTTTGGCAAATGCTCAGACGAAGTTGTGTCCATGGTGCCACCTCTCCATGCCTTCCCTCGTGCTACACGGGCATCTGGTAGCGCTCATGACTGGAATGTCACTCAACCATATTGCAGAACTTCTGCCAATCAGAATTCTTTCATTCCCCGAACTGCATCTCTCTGAAATTCGCTTCCCCAGAGTTGTTTTCCTCCAAATTTCAACTCACAACTGTTCAAGTCTAACTGTTACAGATATTTTATGAACAGACGACACCAGTAATCTGGTGTATGGATTATTTTTTTTTACCCATTTGTTTTTCCTTCCTCCGTTCTGTTATTTATATAATATATATCTATATATCTATATATCTATATCTATATCTATCTATCTATCTATATATATATATATATATATATATATATATATATATATATATATATATATACATACATATATATATATATATATATATATATATATATATGTACATATATATATATATATATATATATATATATATATATATATATATATATATATATATATATGTACATATATATATATATATATATATATATATATATATATATATATATGTACATATATATATATATATATATATATATATATATATATATATATATGTATGTATATATATGTACATATATATATATATATATATATATATATATATATATATATATATATATATATATATATATATATATATATATATATATATATATATATATGTACATATATATACATACATATATATATATATATATATATATATATATATATATATATATATATGTACATATATATATATATATATATATATATATATATATATATGTATATATATATATATATATATATATATATATATATATATATATATATATATATACCTAGGCTGCTCCCCCCAAGGAAAGGGAGGTAGCCGAGACAGGACGACACATTCCCCATTTACTCATCCATTCAAACACATTCATTCGCATCTTAGCCCCAAAGGGGAGAACGGACAGATCCTCACCGCACCACACCGCACAAGGGTCAACTGCGCAATGCAATCAGTGACATCCGCAGCAGGGCCCGACAGCAGAGCTGGTTTACCCCTGCCACATCATAACAGATTCATCCTCTTACCCGCACCTGATCTGAAATAGCTGATCAGACCAAATGCGGGAGAATATCCCCTCAGGGCTGCGTCATCATTTATTCATTCACAATTTCTCTCCATTTATTTCTGTCACACACAGTCACTCTTCCTTGCTCAACAGACATCCCTCTCACATCCACACATACTCCTCAGACACCTCATCTCCATTACATTCAAACTTTTCCTCTCTGCTACACCCATATTTCATGTTTCAGCCCCATATAATGCAGTCGGTACCACAACACGCTCATACAGCCTTCACTTTACATCCATTCTAAGCGAACGACATCTAAACACTTTTTTCATTCCTCCCAGCACCTTTCCTACTTCATTTATTCTAAACTTCACTTCTGCATCTATTCTTCCATCCATAGCAACATGTGACCCTAAATATTTAAAACACTCTACCTCCTCAAGCAACTCGCCATTCAAAACTATATTCATCCTCCTACCATCTACCAACCTCGTACACTTCATCACTTTACTCTTATTCTCATTTACTTTCAATTTCCTCATTTCACACACCCTTCCAAACTCCTCTACCAACTGTCTCAATCTCTTCTCTGAATCAGCCACCAGTGCAGTATCATCTGCAAAAAGCAGCTGCTTCAGATTCCACTCTCCACCATCAACATTCACCAGACTCAGACCTCCACCTAAAACTCTTGCATTCACCTCCCTTACAACACCATCCATGTAAATATTAAACAACCAAGGCGACATCACACATCCCTGTCGCAGCCCCACTCTCACAGGACACCAATCACTCACAGTATTTCCCACTCTTACACATGCTCTACTATTTAAATAAAAACTTTTCACTCCTTTTAGTAACCTACCATCAAGTCCATACAATCTTAAAACAGTCCACATAGCCTCCCTATCAATTCTATGATACGCTTTCTCTAAATTCATAAATGCCCAAAACACATCTTTGCCTTTCGCCAAATACTTTTCACACACTTGTCTATATATATATATATATATATATATATATATATATATATATATATATATATATATCTATCTTGTTACGGAACAGAGAAAGATAATGTACACTTTAAGTGAGAATACTAAAAATCACTACTGTCCCGTAAAGTTCCAGGTTCAAAACAAAAGAGTTAGGTAAAATTACAAGTTAAAGTTTAATGCTCAAACTAACAACAAAACATTCAGGACTCATAAGGATAATGTAATGGCAAAAAACAGGTTAAATATATGGTTAACTGCAATAGCCTCTATTAACTCGAAATTAGCATGAGTAAATTTATCTAAGTCAGCCCTGTTAAAATGAGATACCAGATAATACTCAGTGAATGCCAGATATATTATTACAGATAGAAAATATTATTAATGATGGCTGACAATAAGAACCTTACATAAATTACAAAAACCTTACTAGGCCTAAGAACTAACATTATGCTACACAGTACAAGAAAATAAATGCGACAACAGTTATACTCAAATTACACACAGCTGCTAGATGGCTGGAAACTTCCTGAGCACTCACATTAATAATAACTGTACAGGGGAGGACAGAGATGTGAGCAAAATGAGGAGCAGATCTAAGTGACAATAATGCAGAGACTGAGCTCATTATATAGGGGCCAGCAGAGCTTGATACAACTTGTAAGAAGGACGCGCAAATGAAGCCATGGGGGACAAAGAGCTGACAATCCTACTCTGAACAACAGAAAGGACGACTTACTCTACTATAACGGTAGAAGGGGGGACTGAGGCAGAACACGCTCGTGATCAAACATGCAGCATACTGTGTGTTAAAATTACACAAAGGATGATGAAATCATAGGCTATGTAACACCTCCTCACAAAGAAAAAGAAATTTACAAAGGAAATTTCTTATTACTCTAAAACAATCTGTCTAAAGTCTAGATAAGCAATCTGCAATAACATTTTCTTTCCCCTTGACATGTTGTATGTCTAATGAATACTCCTGAAGAAGTAGACTCCACCTTGTCAATCTCTGATTTTTATCTTTAATCATACTAAGGAATTTCAGTGGGTTATGATCGGTATAAATGACTATGGGGTCAAAACCAGAACACAAATAAAATGAAAAATGCTGTAAACCCAAAATCAAGGCCAAAAGCTCTTTCTCAATAGTTGAGTAGTTCTTTTGAGGTGGAGTGAACTTCTTACTATAATAAGATACAGGGTGTTCAATACCCTGATCATCCTCTTGCAGCAAAACAGCCCCAGCTCCTGTATCACTTGCGTCAACAGCCATCTTAAAAGGCTTAGCAAAATTTGGAGTAGCAAGCACTGGCTGACTTAATAGGATAGCTTTAAGTTTGTTGAAAGAGGATTCACAGTTATCAGTCCAGACAAATTCAACTCCCTTTTTCAGTAGGTCTGTAAGTGGTGATACAAGAATTGAAAAGTTAAGAACAAATCTCCTGTAATAACCTACCATTCCCAAAAATCTTTGTAGCTCTTTCCTACTTTTAGGTCTGGGAAGATCACTTATAACCTGAACCTTAGCTCCTGGTGGTGCAACATGTCCATCACCAATTACGTACCCAAGGTACTGAACTTTAGCTTGACCAAACTCACACTTTGATAAATTAGCTACAAGATTAGCCTGAACCAAACGCTCAAGAAATTTACTGACATGGCATAGGTGATCTTTCCAGTTGTCACTGAAGATTAATACATCATCAATATAAACAACACACCCTGCCAAACCCTCTGTTACAACATTCATGAGCTTCTGAAAAGTGGCTGGTGCATTCTTCATACCATATGGCATTACAGAACATGCAAAAGTCTTTCCTAGTGTTACAAAACATGAGATCTCCCTAGCACGTTCAGACATAGGTACTTGCCAGTATCCTTTTAACAAATCAAACTTACTTATGTACCTAGCCTTTCCGATCTTGTCTATGCAATCTTCCACGCGAGGGAGAGGGTAAGTGTCTGTTTTGGTTATCTGATTAACACGTCTGTAGTCGATGCAAAGCCGCTGTGACCCACCTGGCTTAGGGACTAGAGTGACAGAAGAACTCCACTCGCTCTGACAGGGCTCAATCATCTTGTGGTCCAACAGGTTGCCAAGCTCCTTCTGGATGAGAGGAACTTTCACTGGGTTCACACGGTAAGGAAGCAGTTTAATTGACTTTGCGTCTCCAACATCGACATCATGCATCAACACAGTGGTTCTTCCTGGAGTGGCACGGAACACTTGCGGGTACTCCTGCAGTAATGTCGAAAACTCTTGCCTTTCCTCAGGAGATAGATGAGAAAGCTTAGTCTGGAGATCATTCATGATATCAGGATTCTTCCCCAAACTATCACTCAGGCTCATACTGCATGGGAGAGCTTCACTTGCAGACTCGGGTGGAACAGCTACAGTGCAGACTGGATTATTTTTGTCCCACCTGTGATATAACTTTAGCATGTTGATGTGACATAGTTGCTTGTTCTTTCTACGATCTGGTGTGGCGATGACATAGTTGACATCACTGAGTTTCTTCTCCACGAAATAAGGACCACTAAACTTGGCTTGAAGAGGTTGCCCATGAACCAGTAGCAGAATCAAAACCTGATCTCCTGGCTGAAAGTGGCGTAACCTGGACTTCTTATCATACCAAGTTTTCATCTTCTCCTGAGCAGCTCCTAAATTCTCTCTCGCCAGCTGTAAAGCAGTGGACAGCCGTTCTTTGAACTTCATCACATACTCCAGCAGGTTGACGTCATCTTCCTCCGACAGCCAGCATTCCTTGAGTAACTTAAGGGTCCTCTTACTTCATGGCCAAACAGTAGTTCAAAAGGTGAGAAGCCCAGTGATTCATTTGGAGATTCTCTTGCAGCAAACACAACGAATGGAAGACCTTTATCCCAGTCTTTCTGATGTTCCAAACAGTATATCTTGAGCATCGATTTGAGTGTTTGATGATATCTCTCCAACGCTCCTTGGGTCTGGGGATGGTAAGCTGAAGACGTGATCTGGGAGATGCCCAACTCTTTCAGAGACTGCTTGAAAACATTTGACATGAAATTACTTCCCCGGTCTGACTGCACCTCCTTGGGCAGACCAAACTTTGTGAAGAACCCTAGCATTTCCTTAACCACGTTCTTTGCTGAGATATTTCTAAGTGGAATGGCTTCAGGATAACGAGTAGCCATATCAATCAGGGTCAACACATAAGAAAATCCTGAAGAAGTCTTAGGAAAAGGGCCCACAATATCCACCAACATACGGGTGAAAGGCGCCTCAAAAGGAGGAATGGAAACTAGAGGTGCAACCTTTTTGGTCTGATTACACTTCCCCACAACTTGACAGGTGTGACAAGACTTACAATACCAGGAAACATCCCTGAAGATACCTGGCCAGTAGAAGTGTTTCAAAATGCGTGCCACAGTCTTCCTAACTCCAAGGTGTCCTGCCAAACTGGAATCACGAGCCACTCTAATGATATCCTGCCTACAAACACGAGGGATGACAACTTGATGTACAACCTCCCATTCACAGTCGGCTGATGCTGTTAGGGGTCTCCACTTCCTCATAAGTACTCCTGACTTTATATAACAACAAGTAGAAGCACCAGCTGACTCTTCCTCACTGCAAGCAGAGTTAGCTAGACCTTTCAACTCAGGGTCAGCAAACTGCAACTCAACCAACTCTTGACGAGACAAATTATCAACACTACGGGGTATTGCCTCATCTGGTGAGTGGTCCAAATTAGCAAGAAAAGTGTCAGCTAGGATAACATCATCATCATCATTATCCTCTAAATCACCAGTAACTTTAGACTTAGCCCTAGTGACAGCACATGCAGGGAACACATCAGGGACATCACAATCCTGGGACGCAGCCACTGGCTCACTAGACAACTGAGGAGCTGGACACACTTGACTTCCACCAATATCATTTCCAAGTAAGAAAGTTACACCTGACATTGGGAGTGTCTCAACCAACCCAACCATAACGAAACCATTAACAAAACCAGACTCTAAATTCACTCTGCACAGAGGGACAGAGAAGTAATTATTCCCTACACCTTGTAAGATTACAGTTTCATCAGAGGAATTAACATTAGAGCCTAGAACACTGGTCAGCATAAGGGATTGGCAAGCACCTGTATCACGATATATTTTAACTGATTTCCTGTCATTACTGTCCAGAGGACTGACAAAACCATCAGACAGGAAATTAGCACATGAACTCTTGAGAGTGTCACCCACGTTACTGCTCAAAAGAGGAGCTCCATCATGAGAATTTAATTTACCCCTCAAAGCAGGTTCAGTTAACTCAGTTAAAGAATTCTGGGAACTCTCAAGAGTGGACACTAGACCAATTGACTGAATATTTAAAGACTCCTTTTTGTTCACATCACGCTGTCTCCTGAAACATTTCTCCGTAGTATGACCAAGCTTACTACAATAAGTACATTTACTTTTCTGAAATCTAGAGGTGGAGCTGGTATTTACTTCCTGAGAAACATCATCTTTATTCTCTTTCCTTCTACCTGTACTCTGAGTAGAGGCAACGTACTTACTCTCAGCTTTCCCTTTCTTCTCTAGAATATCTCTTGTGAGTGAGAACATATTCATCAGCTAAAACTGCAGCATCATTCAAATTATCTATTCTTTTCTCATCAAGATATAGGCTTACATTTTTATTAACACACCTCTTGAAGTCCTCCAGCAAAATCATCTGCTTAAATTTACCAAAATCAGAATCCACATTCTTAGAATGTAACCACTCCTCTAACAGATCTTCTTTGATTTTTGCATACTCAACATGGGATTGCTTATCTTGCTTATAAGTTGTCCTAAATTTTACTCTATAAGCTTCAGGAACAAGCTCATAGGCCTTAAGCATCAAGCTCTTAACTACATCATAATTATCAGATTGATCCTAAGCAAAGATGCATAAGTTACTTGAGCTTTACCGGTGAGAACAGTTTGAAGGAGTACTGGCCAATACTTTTTTGGCCAATTAAAACCTGTAGCTACCCTCTCAAACAACTGAAAATACTTTGTTAAATCAGATTCATTAAAAGGAGGGACAAGTTTAACATTTTTAGCCACATCAAAATGATCAGAGCTAGATGATCCAGTTCCACTTTGTTTCATGCGATACTCATGGTCTGCCTGAATCCTAGCTAGTTCAATTTGTTCCTGAGCCTGTATCTGTGCCTCGCGAATCCGAGCCTGAGATTCAGCCTCCTTAGCATTTGCTTGAAATTCAGCCTCTTTAACACGAGCCTCCTGCAGGGCTAGCTGTAACTTAGCTATTTCAATCTGCGTTTGCTCATTTGGAGGAGTTACATTAAACAAGCTCTTATTAATCATGCCAACAATTTGATCTTTAGAATGATGAGAGTGAACTGCAATTCCCAATTGTTGAGCTACAAGCTTAAGTTCATTCTTTGTTCTGTTTTCTACATCACACACTGTTTGCACATTTGACAAAAAATCTTTGGCTTCATCAAGTGTAGTAATAGTAGACATCATGAATAAATCACAGTCACAAAATATCAAGCAATATCCTTATGATAATATCCTGAATATCCTGATAAGAGGTCGCCAAATTTATGTTACGGAACAGAGAAAGATAATGTACACTTTAAGTGAGAATACTAAAAATCACTACTGTCCCGTAAAGTTCCAGGTTCAAAACAAAAGAGTTAGGTAAATTTACAAGTTAAAGTTTAATGCTCAAACTAACAACAAAACATTCAGGACTCATAAGGATAATGTAATGGCAAAAAACAGGTTAAATATATGGTTAACTGCAATAGCCTCTATTAACACGAAATTAGCATGAGTAAATTTATCTAAGTCAGCCCTGTTAAAATGAGATACCAGATAATACTCAGTGAATGCCAGATATATTATTACAGATAGAAAATATTATTAATGATGGCTGACAATAAGAACCTTACATAAATTACAAAAACCTTACTAGGCCTAAGAACTAACCTTATGCTACACAGTACAAGAAAAAAAATGCAACAACAGTTACACTCAAATTACACACAGCTGCTAGATGGCTGGAAACTTCCTGAGCACTCACAATAATAATATCTGTACAGGGGAGGACAGAGATGTGAGCAAAATGAGGAGCAGATCTAAGTGACAATAATGCAGAGACTGAGCTCATTATATAGGGGCCAGCAGAGCTTGATACAACTTGTAAGAAGGACGCGCAAATGAAGCCATGGGGGACAAAGAGCTGACAATCCTACTCTGAACAACAGAAAGGACTACTTACTCTACTATAACGGTAGAAGGGGGGACTGAGGTAGAGCACGCTCGTGATCAAACATGCAGCATACTGTGCGTTAAAATTACACAAAGGATGATGAAATCATAGGCTATGTAACAATCTATATATATATATATATATATATATATATATATATATATATATATATATATGGCTCAGTGGGTTAGAGCGCTCCGCTCTGACCGAAGGGTCGGAGGATCGAATCCACCCATGGGTCATTGGTTGACATCAGGAAGGGCATCCGGTCATAAAATGCTACACGCTTCAGTCCAAAAGTCCTCTACCCAGAGGCAACGCCTTAGCCCTTCGGGGATACCTGGCGTAAAACCAAATTATTTTTTTTATCTATCTATCTATCTATCTATCTATATATACTGTATATTGGGGGCACTTCGTTTGTATGTAGCATTGTTCTGTGAGATGATGAAGAAACTGAGAACAATAAAATGAGATACAGTAGTCAAGCGAACGGCGAGAGAGAGAGAGAGAGAGAGAGAGAGAGAGAGAGAGAGAGAGAGAGAGAGGAAGACTGGAAATGTTGTAGAATAATTTGGATACAAAGCTCATAACGGAAGATTAATGGAGGTGAAGTGAGGGATCACAGCAGAGCCGGAACGAAATCACACCAGACAGTCTCTTGGTATATGAAAGACAGAGAGGTGGTAAAATTCACGTAGTATCTTTACTCCATTACTTAATTTTCGCTCTCCATCCGCCGTTTTATACGAAATTTGGGAGGTGATGTTTGGGAAATGATCTGTTGTTCGACGAAACAGCCACCGACGTGCCATACAAACATTCCCGTTAATGCCGTTACACCATTCCTGAATTAGTAAGCTCTTTCATGTGTTGTATGTTGACGACGGGCATTAATGCTGGAGTGGTGATGTGTGGAGTGTGACGCGTAGGACCACTACTGGACAGTCAAGTGTTCTCAAACATGTGTAAAAAGGAATTGGCAGCATAAACGACTTCCTGGTATATCTGGTGCTGTCCAGTTATGAAATATCTAGCGCAGCTTTATACTTGTGTTTTCGGCTGTCTGCACCACAACCTTCACTGCCACCAGTCAGGCTGGTCTCTCTCTGGGGTGGGCGCAGAACTGGCTCGGCACAAATCGAGACGGTTTCGTAGCCTACTGTGTTTTGAGAAACTCAGGACTGGAACTGACAAGCTGACCTCCTTCCTTTCATACAGATAGCAGAACTGCAAGTGAGATTTAGTGGCCTCATACGTTTTTCTCATTCTAATATATTTTGTCTTATCACAGAACTTATCCAGACGGACCGCGACACAAACTCATTTAAGCCTCTCCGACACATCTGATCACCACTTTCTCATTCTCTGCCTTTCTTTTCTTGACTAGTGTGTGTGTGTGTGTGTGTGTGTGTGTGTGTGTGTGTGTGTGTGTGTGTGTGTGTGTGTGTGTGTGTGTGTGTGTGTGTGTGTGTGTGTGTGTGTGTGTGTGTGTGTGTGTGTGTGTGTGTGTGTGTGTGTGTGTGTGTGTGTGTGTGTGTGTGTGTGTGTGTGTGTGTGTGTGTGTGTGTGTGTGTGTGTGTGTGTGTGTGTGTGTGTGTGTGTGTGTGTGTGTGTGTGTGTGTGTGTGTGTGTGTGTGTGTGTGTGTGTGTGTGTGTGTGTGTGTGTGTGTGTGTGTGTGTGTGTGTGTGTGTGTGTGTGTGTGTGTGTGTGTGTGTGTGTGTGTGTGTGTGTGTGTGTGTGTGTGTGTGTGTGTGTGTGTGTGTGTGTGTGTGTGTGTGTGTGTGTGTGTGTGTGTGTGTGTGTGTGTGTGTGTGTGTGTGTGTGTGTGTGTGTGTGTGTGTGTGTGTGTGTGTGTGTGTGTGTGTGTGTGTGTGTGTGTGTGTGTGTGTGTGTGTGTGTGTGTGTGTGTGTGTGTGTGTGTGTGTGTGTGTGTGTGTGTGTGTGTGTGTGTGTGTGTGTGTGTGTGTGTGTGTGTGTGTGTGTGTGTGTGTGTGTGTGTGTGTGTGTGTGTGTGTGTGTGTGTGTGTGTGTGTGTGTGTGTGTGTGTGTGTGTGTGTGTGTGTGTGAGTGATAAACAATATTAATGCAGATGGATTATTTTTGTGTGGTTGAGACACATTTGGGAGATTTAGCATGGCTAATGCTAGACTATATTATTGAGCTGAAAGAAACACCCACCAGTGAAATGTTGAAGGATTATGATAGCAAAGGATGATCTGTTGCAGCAGCAATTTTGGAGAATATTCTGGGTTATAATATCTTTTCAACCTAATTAACTCGAGTTTACATGTCATTCTCATAAGATCCAAACCTCGCTATCAGTACAGAACATTTTCTATAACTAGTTAAAATATGGTGCTAGGGTTCAGGTGTTCATGATGGTGTTGATAAAATAATTTGTTTGTGTAATGTCGCAATCCGTAAGAAAAGATTTTAGTAAAATTTCCGTAGGCATTCCCTTCAAGACTCATAAACAACCCCCCCTCCGGCAACGCACCACCACCATCCCTCATTAGTATTCCAATACCTTCTCCCTTCATGTTGTTCGTAATCTGCCTCTTCTATCCATCCCACCATATTACACAGTCTTGCACAGCTTCGCACTCTGTATTCTTATTTTCAGCAAAATTAACATAAGATTTTGTTGTTGTTGTTGAGACTACTTATCTATATGAATACATCACTAACTAGGAATCCAGTTCTCTCCTAATCCACTAGTTACCAAATTTGATCCGTTTCCTGAAATATTGCTACACTGTGCGTTATTAATTAGAACTAGAAAGTATCGTTTATCCGGGACGGGTTTGGGAGAGAGGTGTGCATTGATTAAGGACTGTGCTTTGCTTACTCACACAAATTTGAGGGAGAATGGGTAGAAAGAAAATGAACAAAAACAAGGCTGAATGAAATGCTAGATTAAAGTTGTAGGCACATGGATAGGCGGGAGGGATGGCCGGAGGGTGCTGTGGTGTGCTCTTTTACTGCCATTCTCACTTTACTCGGTCCCTTTTAACTATGCGTGAATTTGTCACTGCACAGTTTTCAGTGCTGTGCTCTAGCATGAAATTATACTAAAATATGGTGCTGGTCACGAAGAAGTGTCATGGAATGGATATGGAGCCGCAGTATTATTCTGCCACTGAACTATATGAAATGAGCTGTGATGGGACGAATATGTCCAAATAGTAAGTTATTGAACTGTAGTGTAAAGCTGTACAACAGAATCTCAATCATCACCAAGCCTTGGATACGTACTCTATGTTCGGGGATATCTGTTACATCTTAAACTCACTACAGCAAGGATACATCACAGCTAGGGAAAATGAGAAATACAGAATATTACGGTGAACGCCACCAAAGGGGCAACTTATCGCTTGTCTCATCTGGCGAGGGGGTAACGTCCATGTCCACCTGTACATTTTCATCATTCTCCCACACCCCAGCATTCTATTCAGATTGCCTTTTCGTCCAGCCTTCTTTTGCTCTCGTACACTTTGGGTTGAACATGCTCTTTTTTTCCATGCCATGATGCTGGGGTCTACTGTTGCTGTTAGATTGTATCAGCGAAGAGAATACTTCTTAGCTATTAGCTTTATGCATTTGAGTGTTGGAGCCCCTTTTAGAAATGTCTTTCTCTCCTTTTTATGACCTTCCCTGACATTTCTTCTGGTAACAATGTTTCTCTCTTCTGTCTCTCCTCCTTGTGACTCCCTTTGGCCTTTTTTTTGTGCTAGCGATGTTTACTGTCTCCCCTGTCTCTCCTCCTTGTGCCCTGCTTGACCTTTCTCCTACTGGAGATGTTTTTTTTTTTCCTCCCCCGTCTCTTCTTGTGGCCCTCCTTGAACTTTCTACTGTTTGTCAGAAGAGATAATGGAACTGTGGTCGAAGATGCAGGAAAGGTACAGAAGAGAGGGAAGACCAAGCACAGTGAGGAGAGGAGATAGATGGGAATACAATAAATAACGTCTACACTACGGCTATGATGAAGCATTGCACTTTTCCCACGCTACACCTGCTGGTTGTGGTAAGCGGATTATGATACAGGAGAATATGTCTAATTCCTTGACCGCTAAAGGTCCCCTCTATACTGAAAAGAATCGTCAAGAGATACCACAAATAAACATTAAAATTTCATCACATTATATGGCGGTGTATGTCAGAGCGAGGAGTAATATCCAGGGGCAAGCCGGTTTAGTAGTCATGGATTGTTAATAAAGGATTGTGGCATATCACTTTAATCCGTGGACCACCAGTTCCAGGTGGACAACATTGGAAACCAACTACTGTAAGCTGGAAATCCAAGATGGCTGTCATATCCAAGAATGTTCATAAGCTGGCCATAATTTGCAATAATTTCAAGTGTAATTCAAGTTTGCTAGTTTTTTAGGGAGTAGGAATTCATTTCTGATAATTTCAAAGTAAAGTAATCTGGAGTACCTTTACCTGTAAAATCAACTACTGTAAGCTTGAAATCCAAGAGGGCTTTCATGAGTGGCACTTTTGTTGCAACATCACATTGCTGTTCCCCAGATAAGCTCTTAGAGTAAAGTTAAAATGCTGATGCAAAGGAAACGAGTAGATTGACAGGCATCAATTCTAACTCCATTACATGTGCCAAATGGGTTTATTTCAAAACTGTAACATGACAGATCAGCTCTAAATTGAATGGTATGTTACATTTCTACCCTGAAACTGAAGACCCACATCATGAAGCTGGTATAACTCGGGTATCCAATTAGTCATAAACGTGATGACAGCTACTGAAACTAAATCATTTATAGTAGATTCAATCCACCTGATCAATATTTTCAGTGATGGGCATGCTCTTGAAAATGTACATCATGATCTGGCACATGTGGAGAGAATTGGCCTGCAAGTGCTTGAAAATTCCTCAAACAAAGAAACTAAAGTTCAAGATGTCAAACTGAACATCTTCAACAAAGCCAGGCTAAAAGTGGCAATCACAAAGCTCAGCTCCCAGAAAACAGTGAATAAGTAAGAACGCTTCTTCGTATGACACAGGTTATTGCTTGTGGCAGCAGTGTTGATGTACAAAAGTACGTTGGAAATCATGAATTAAGCAATGACCTTCTATCTTTATTTAACGAGGATGGACCGTTGCGAGCATGTGGAACAAAATCAAGACTTGTGAAAGCTATAAAGGGGGAAACAGGCAGAGGCAGTTGTGAAAGGTTGCCACCGTACAACAAAGCATGTGCATTAGCGATCGTTCTGTCATTTGTGAAATATGAAGTTTTCTGCTATTGCACTTAGACACAAATACGCAATTCTCAGTGAAGTTCCAACTAATACAGTGGCCGTTCACCTGTACTTTGCTGGCTACATAAGTCCATGTACGAAGGATGCAACAAGACAGATGAGAACTATTAAGCCAAATCTGTCTATCTATATACCTAGGCTGCTTCCCCCAAGGAAAGGGAGGTAGCCGAGACAGGATGACACATTCCCAATTTACTCATCCACTCGAACACATTCATTCGCATCATAGCCCCAAAGGGGAGAAGAGACAGATCCTCACCACACCACACCGCACGAGGGTCAACTGCGCAGTGCAGTCAGTGACATCAGCAGCAGGACCCGAAAGCAGAGCTGGTTTACCCCTGCCACATCATAATAGACCCATCCCCTTACCCGCACATGACCTGATCAGCTGGTCAGACCAAATGCGGGAGAATATCCCCTCAGGGCCGCGTCATCAATTATTCATTCACAATTTCTCTCCATTTTATTCTGTCATGCACAGTCAATCTTCCTTGCTCAACAGTCATCCCTCTCGCATCCACCGCTCTCTTCACACTGTTCATCCATCCTATTCGTGGTCTTCCTCTCAGCCTTACACCTCTCACGTCAGATCTAGTTATCTTTTTCACCAATTGCTCATTATCCATTCTCTCCATATGCCCAAACCATCGCAACACCCTCTGCTCAACTCGATCAGCCATCTCCCGAACAACTCCAGTTCTCCTTCGCACTTCATCATATTTTACTCGATCCACACGCGTCACTCCACACATACTCCTCAGACACCTCATCTCAGTTACATTCAAACTTTTCCTCTCTGCTACACCCATATTCCATCATTTCAGCTCCATATAACGCAGTCGGTACCACAGCACCCTCATACAGGCTTCTCTTTACATCCATCCTAAGCGAACGACATCTAAACACTTTTTTCATTCCTCCCAGCACCTTTCCTACTTCATTCATTCTAAACTTCACTTCTGCATCTATCCTTCCATCCACAGCAACATGTGACCCCAAATACTTAAAACACTCTACCTCCTCAAGCAACTCACCATTCAAAACTATATTCATCCTCCTACCATCTACCGACCTCGTACACTTCACCACTTTACTCTTTTTCTCATTTACTTTCAATTTCCTCCTTTCACACACCCTTCCAAACTCCTCTACCAACTGTTTCAATCTTTCCTCTGAATCAGCCACCAGTGCAGTATCATCTGCAAAACAGCAGCTGCTTCTGATTCCACTCTCTACCATCAACATTCGCCAGACTCAGACCTCCACCTAACACACTTGCATTCACCTCCCTTACAACACCATCCAGCCAAATACAGTAAATACAGTAAAATACAGTATAAATACAACAAAAATATTTGATGTGTCAGACCAGTAGATAATACGAGATTCATCAGAGCTCTACAGACAAGCTCAGTTACTTGCCTCTTTGTGTAATAAGTGGTGTCAGGATGAACTCCAGTCTTCATGTCCTGGTAGCACCACAATTTAAATGGGTATTGGTTTCAATGAAGAAACAGTCAGTAACGTTGCAAAGCTGAAGTGTAATTGCAGTCTCTGCCCTTGAAACAATGCATAAAGAGGCAGACACTCGTATAACTTTGCATGCCTTGTTTAGTTTTCAAGTAGACAAAGTTGATCAGGTTAATGTTCATTCAAGTGATACAGATGTTATTGTCCTCTGTATATATTATCCATTCACCGTGTTGAAAGATCTTCCTGAACTTTGGGTCAAGACAACAACAGACAATCACCTTCCCATACATAACATTGCCAAAGCACTGCAACCACACTTCCATTTGTTGGCAGTCTATGTGGCAGGGATATCACCAGCAATCCCTTTTTTACCAGCAAAAAGGAATGGCTAGCAGGAGGTAAGAAAAATTCATCTGGATGCTTTGGAAGACTTTGGCAGTGACGGTAGTGTTATCATAACTGATGATGCCATCAGCCAGGCTAGGGGGTTACTTGTCACCGTCTACACAAAGGGTGGCGAAATGTCAGATATCATTCGCACTCAAAAACTTTTAACCAACAAGATTACTCTTCTCAAGATCCTTCCACCTACTGAGGATGCTTTTTATGCAGCATCTGAAGCGTTCTGTCTTATCAGCAATCACTAACAAGACAGTACATATTGCAAAGCCTTGCATTCCTTCGCTAGAAGTTGGACGGACAGTAAAACAAGCAGAACTTGTGCTAGTTTCAGTGACATCCCTTTCTTGTGGTTGAAGAATAGGTTGCTTAAGAAGCTGCTCATGTGCCAAACGGAATGTTCCATATTATCATGGCTGCAGATGCCGTGGATCTGCAGAGAGCTGTCCCGGAGCTCAGTACTTCCAATAGCTTGAAGATACCTGAAGCTCTGTCTCTGATTAGATTTTTTATTAATATTGTATTTCTTTTGTCTCAGTTTGAACAGGATTAACTCTGTATTGAACTAAATCTCAGTGTTAATTATTTTAGTAGTTATAATGGTTGTGTTATATCTCATCACAAAAAGTTGTTATATGGTGTAAGGATGATATGTTTAATTATTTAAATATTATAAAGGATAATATAAGAATTTATATGCATGGCATGCTAAGTTATTGATATTTCTCTGATGTGAGCTGTTTGTTCACCTAGTAAGTGAATGTAGCTAAATTTCTTAATCATTATAAGTTTGTAAACTTTCGAAAGGGGAAAAAAAAAGTGTCTGGTTCGTTTCAGTAAATTCTTGTATTTCTAAAAATATTTTGTAGTTATGAACATATGTTTTTTTACTGTGGACTGTAGCACCAGTCGAGGTGGAAGTTACTCCCAAGGTGGATAGTAAGCTGATAACAGGGTGAGCTGGAACTCCCATTTCATCAGCCCTCGGGACTAGCTTCAGACCATCCCCCTATGCTGAACATTTTCAGTATTTCAGTAACACAGAGTAGGCAAGCATGCACTCCAATACAAGCTCCTTTAACCGTCAACGCTAAGCTACATGCACATTACACACTACACTTCCTGTTCAAAATCGTACAAAAATGGCATCCTATAACCAAGCCTCGGAGTGGGGGGGGGGGAGAGGACAATCACAGCCACCACCATCCGCCCCTTTTCCGGTGACGACCAAGCGAATTGCCTGGATCTATTGTCTTCATTCTATTCTTCCTCATTCCTGCAACATTCACGGCCGTTCCTCTTTCTCGCTGTTGAGCACCATCTCTCCTCCTCAAAACCTCACCTTTTTTCCTCAATGAGACTCAGTTAAGATGACTGATAGCAAACCCTTCGTTGTGTCCTGTCAATTTCTCTGTACTCATGTCAAAACCAAAGGCGGTTGTTGTGTATATATATGCAACAGCATATGTTGCTCTCGTGTTCCCGAACTTGATTCCTCTGAATTCCCTATTTTCTGGCTTCTGCTATCCTATCATTCTCTGACTAAATATATCTGTAATGTTTACTTATCCCCTAATTCTACTGACTATGACAAATTCTTCGACTATCTTATTTCTAAGATGGAACACATCCGATCACTTTATCCTTTCCCTGAAACCTCCATTCCAGGAGATTTCATCGTTCACCACAACCATGTTTGGCTTTCCTCTCCATTCACTGATCCACCTAGTGAACAAGCCTACATCTTTTCTATCCTTAATGACCTAGAGCTCCTTGTATAACACCCTACCCTATCCCTGAACGCCTTGGAGAGAGTTCCAACATATTTGACGTCTCCTTTAAAACTAATCCTCCTCCTTACGCTGTTAATCTTTCCTCTCTGTTGGGCTCCTCCGGTAACAACCTTATCACCTTAGCCTATCCTATTGCTCCAGTAAGGCCAGTGAACCCTCCCAAGAAGCGGTGTTTGTGGACTTTGAAGTTGCTGATTGTGAAGCTCTCAGGCAGTACTTCTTTGATTATTCCTGGAATAATTGTTGCTTCCATGGCTGAGAGCCATCTGAGCGTGCCTTGCACATTATGGAGGTTATTTTCTCGAGCATGGAAGTATGCATTCCTTTCTCATATTCAATGTCAAATGCAAAAAAATCTTGGTTTAATCATGCTCGTTCTGATGCTGTCCACAACGGGGAGAAGACCTACATAAGGTGCCGGAGCCAACCAATCCCTGAATCTCATCTCTTATGTGTCTACCCATAACCGTGCTAAGTCTGTTCTTTGCTTTGCAAAAAATTATTTCATTCGTACTAAATGCTGTGAACTCTCGTACTCGATCTCTTCTCGCTTCTTCTGGCACCTTGCCAATAATCTTCTCTAACAACATTACATCATCCTTCCCTCCTCCTTTCCACTCTGATGGCTCTGAAACTGTTTCTTCTACTGATAAAGCATTACACTTTGCTTAGACTTTCTCCTCCATTTCTTCCTGAGATGAGTTCAGTGCTGTTCCTCTATCACTTCCCCCCTGTCATCCTCATGGATGACATTAAAAATTTCTCAGTTGATGTATTTTCTGCCATCACTGGCCTTAATACTAACAAGGCATATGGACCTGTTGCCCTCAGGAACTTTGCTTCTGAGCTTACACCCTGCGTAAGTAAACTCTTTCCTTTTTGTATGTCAACTTGTACCTTTCCTTCTTGTTGGAACTTTGCTTTCTTTCAGCGTGTCCGAAATGATGGTGACCATTTCCATCCCCTTAACTATCGCCCCAAAGCTTTAACATCCTGTGTTTCAAACAGTTTCCATTACTTCAGCATACAAGGGATGAGGCTGTGGCACACCTAAAGTTTGACTCGGCTCATATCTGAGACTGGGGTAAAAGTAATATTGTTTTTAATGCATCAAAAACTCAGTTTTTACGTCCCTCAACCCAACAAAATCTTTCGCAAAAGTGCCCCCTAATTCTTAACAATATCCAACTCAGTCCTGCATCATCTTCAAACATACTTCTGGTTTTATTCACTAGGGATTTATCTTGGGATGGTCATAATTATTACCCTTCTTGTATAAATTGCTTCCAAGAGATTAGGTGTGTTGAGCTGACTCCTTGCCTTCCTTACTCCTGCACAGTTGTTGACTTTATACACGGATTTTATACGCCCCTGTTTAAAGTACAACTTTCACGTGCGTGAAGGCTCCCCACATACAGCTTTTCTCAACATGGTGGGCTCAGAGTCTTTTCGTCTCATTAACTTTCTTCCTCTTATTGGCTTGCTTCCGCCTCTGATTCTTCGCCGCGTTGTTGCATTTTATCTCTTTCTGTCGCTACTTCAATGGTCACTGCTCCTATGAACTGCCTGCTTGCATCCCTCCACCAGAAGGGCTGGCACGTAGCACCCCTTCTAGCAAGAAACTCTAATCCCTTTTCCGTCCAACTCTGTAATGCATGAGTTAATCGTTACTCCCAGTCATTCATGTATGGAACAGGTCATCCCTGGAACTGTCGCCCTCTGTCTGTATTTCCTGGTGTTTATGATGTCCAGTCTTTCAAATGCAGTATCTCCATGCATTTCAAAATAATGGATCTGAAGTTTGGCACTCTGTTATATAGTTTTTGCTTTCATTTGAGTGGAGCAATTTGCGGGTTCCTTGCCTTTGGTTACTTCTTCCTTTCATTATATATATATATATATATATATATATATATATATATATATATATATATATATATATATATATATAGATATATATATATATATATATATATATATATATATATATATATATATAGAGAGAGAGAGAGAGAGAGAGAGAGAGAGAGAGAGAGAGAGAGAGAGAGAGAGAGAGAGAGAGACAGACAGACAGACAGACAGACAGATAGATAGATAGATATACATATAGATATATAGATAATATGAGTGGCCTTAAAACCACGAATAAATATGGTTACACGTGATTTGTTTGGCAAAAATCATCAAATATTAAAACAGGATTAGGAGCCATCATGGACGCCATCTTGGATTTCTAGCTTACAGAACTTGGTCTCCGAGGTTGTGCATCTGGTTATTGTTCCTGATGGTCCAGTGATTAAAATGGTCTGCCACAACATTGTACATCAACCCATATCTGGTTGCCAGAAAAAATGGCGCTTGCCGTCTGTTTACAAATTAGTAAAGGAAGTATCGACGGAATGACAGAATCGTAATGAGAGATCCTGAGAGATGAGGTAGCGAAAATCAAGGTGAGAAGAAGATATAAAACAGACGGGGAGAGAGCGTGCGAGAGGGAGAAAATACTGTAATAGGGAGTGCTTATAGAGAGGAATAAAGTTTGGAAAGAGTTATGAGGGGAGGTGAAATTGTCAGAAAAAATGTTGGGCGGGGAAAATAAATGGAAAAATAACGAGGAGGGGAAATTATCAAGGAATTTCATGGAGAAAAAAGTTGGAGGTAAGGAAAAGAAAGGAAGATTATAGAAAGGGAGAATCAAGAGAAATTACTTGGCAATGGAAGAATGACGAAGGAGGGAACATGAGGATGGGAAATACAGGAAAATATGAAGGGTTAGCTTGTTATCAGTGGTGTGTGCGGGAGCGAAGGTAAAGTTAGTGTGAGTGCTGTAGTGAGGGCAGAGTTAGTAGGAAGTGCTGGATTGAAGGCAGAGTTACTGGGGTGTGCTGGAATATGAGCGGAGGCTGTGAAAAGTGTGTGCAGTGGGAGCCCGAACATTGACAATGAGGGCAAAGGCAGTGGCAAGGGATGGCATGGTAGGGGAGTGGGAGTGAGGTCAGAGCAAGCGAAAAGAAGTATGGAGAGAGCATAGACAGCGGAAAGGTAAGTGTAATTTGGGAGGGGGACAGGGAGTTCATTTCTGTAAAATAAGCCATTTACGCAACGCGGGTTGTGTAGCTTCTTAGTATTGCTGAACGTAAACCATAGCAGACTAACCTAACCCAACCCATTCCTGACAGACTAGCATTACCTAACCTAAATAACCCTAGGAAACTAATTTAATCTAACTTAACACTAACAAGCTAACCTAACTTAACCTAAATTAAATTAACCTTAACAACCTGACTTGCCGTAACTTATATTGTACTTTCCTGGAGGGGAAATCGAGTATAGCTCGAGAATGTGAAAATGAAGGTGTAGGGAGGGAAAGGAAGTCACTCGTGGAGATGGATAGAAGACTGAAATATATCTATATCTATATCTATCTATCTACTGTATCTATTTCTTTCTCTCTCTCTCTCTCTCTCTCTCTCTCTCTCTCTCTCTCTCTACACGAGATGATGCAGTGCCTCGGGATGAGGGATAGTGTGTGTGTGTGTGTGTGGAGGAAGAGGATTACATGAAAGAGAAATATACCTCAGAGAATGGAAAGAGATAGTGGGGAGAAGCAAAGGATGTTTACGGACATTCTGCTTTCATACCTCTGCTGAAGGAATCATTCTCTGATGTGTACCATATTAAGATGATGGTTTGTTAAGATATCTGTCTTTTATGAATAGACATACATGTGATGTACCTAGGAGTAACATAAACCCTCGTCATAGTTTCAATATTAACAGTTGATACGTCGAAAGTATTAGTTAAAGATATCACTGATACACAGTTAAGTTCCAATGCATAATACGTTTAAATCACAGACACAAAGGAACACAGATTTTTTCAGACAGAGCAAATCACCTTAGTATATTTCTACCTAAATTTACATGGCGATATATAAAAATAAATTTTCTTGCCGTATCTCTGGAAACGAGTTACAGTCGTTGGCCGAAAATGTTGGAACTTTTGGTCAGAATGATTTACAGACAAAAAAGAAAAAAAAATCTTCGTCATTTATTTTTACCAATAATCGTATGGAATAAGAAATCATTATGCTGCATTGATTCTGTAACAGTGGACGTAGAAGAAAACAAGAATTAAGTAAATTTTCACATGATTTTAGAGAATGATTTAGACGTCCTAAAAATTTACACATTGTTTCTTAACGAAATGACTCATGGCTTTTCGGTTTCCGACGGTACGTTTATAAGAATTTAAGCTTAAATTGCTAAAAGTATGTTAAGCGACGATTTTTAGAGAATGGTATATTTAAGAAAATATTATTTTTTAAAGATTCCCACGTTAGAGCAAGATATCGAATACCTTGCCTACTAGAGTTTATAAGTGGTCACATTCTCTTCAACCCTTATGGTTCTTGGCCAGATTACTGTGGAGTTTTCCAACTGGTTTGGTCGCTCCAGCCCTCATTTTATACTTCAGTATTTTACTTTTAATTTCATTTGCTGCCAGTCATTACCTGGGTCTTTGCTTTCAGCATTTTGACACGTTACAGCACACATTGATAATATCTAAGTTGTAAAACTGAAAGTAAAGATGAAATACACAGTTTGGAATGATGATGAGCAACTCAAAGACGAGTCTGTAAAATGGAAGAAATGGAAATGATAAATAGTTCTGAAATATAATTTACCATCGTCTAAAAAGGGGGAAATAATTTTGCTCCCTTACAGTAATCTTAACCATAATATCCTTAGATAGATGTACTATCATATCTGGCCACATGACTGTGATCCCTATATCCTCATCATGATTGAGCCGTTTATCATGCTCAAGAGGGTGTATGAGTGTAGGTTGAGCATGAGTCAGACCAAGAGCAATGAGAAGGAACCAGGTATCAGAGAATGTGAGAAGGTGATATGTCTGAGAAGGTAGAGGTAATTCCCTTACCTTCTCTGAAATATCGAAATACTTGCAGGCGTATCTCTTAGAACCACCCCTTTCTGGATGCTGCAGCAAGAAACTGATGCAAATATTCATCAGTCTGTGTGACATTAACATTTGCTTTGTCAGTAAGGTTTAAATCGAATCAGTAAGAGGTACATCTGTTTCAGTTCAATAATGCTTCTGTAATAACATCTCGTGGATTTTGTAACAAAATGGCCTAGCATTACTCACCTGTTCATGGCTTTGCGGAAATTTGAAAAACAGATTCTTTCCTTATCCATCGAAAATCCTCAACCATTCGCTCTCTCGCCTTCAAGTTAATTTCATTTGCTGATGAGAACATGCTTTCATTTCCCTGTTTCATTTTGTTCTCGTTCTTATTACCAACGTTTGTTGCCAAGGGTCAAAAGTTTATTCCCTTATCGTTATTCCTGAAAGGTGTTCAGCATATCCCTTGGGCCGATATCTTAAGACACCATACTCAGATCTTTAAATCCAGGTATTCAAAATTATCTTATGGCCCCAAAAATATAAGGACCTACCACACGACGGGCACAGATCTACCAGGCATCAAAGGAACAATCCCAGCAAAAGCACCTGTTCTGTTCGGCTTCAAGAACCGTTATGGGAAGGGACAAGTTCGATGTGAACGTGCAATGCAGCCTGTTTGTTCTGTGATTCTTTTCGTATGAGATGCGAATACAAGGAAATGCATGATCAGTGTTCACGTGTAAAGAGTAAACTTCTGGATATATCACGCATTTGGTTACAAATGTTTCTAGTTTGGGTTGGCTAAGTAAGGTTGTCAGGTTTTAAAGTAAGCTGGGTGCAGTCAAGTTGAGTTACATCAAGCTAGATTAGGTAGAGTTAAGTTCTGCTAGGTTCAGTTAGATAAGGTTACTTTGGGCAAATTATTTAAGTTAAGGTCGAGTCCGGAAACCACCTATGACTAAGTCGACTCTAACGATGTGTGCGCCCGTCCCCTGGCTATGATCACACCAAGAGCACCATCATCACCACTGCAGCTCCCACAACCCCATCATACACGCCTCGTTCACCTCACCTTCACCACCCACGCACACATAACTCATGCAGCTTTCAAGGGCAAGATGAGTAAAGCAAGATGAGAAATGTTGTTGAAAGATGAAAATCAAGTAAAGAAATGGTAGAAAGAAAGAAAGTAAACCTTTACATTTTTCTACACTTAACCAACTACGTATGAACAGTACACAATGACACCGAAATTACAAGACAGATGACCAACAAGAGGGACTCTTATTTTATGACACACACACACACACACACACACACACACACACACACACACCTGAAAACTGCTTTGTAGGCGCCAAAGTTTTATAAAAATAGGAAATCAAAAGAAAGCAGTTATGGACTGGCAAATGTAATATATATATATATATATATATATATATATATATATATATATATATATATATATATATATATATACACAGGGTATTGCAGAAATACCTTTCAATAATCTGGGAACGAATAAATCTAACAATAACAAATGCACTGTACTATATGACTGTATGAGGGATTCTGCATAATTACCGAGATATTGGACATTTTACATTAAACAAGTAAGTCTACGGGATAAAAACGAGAAAGCAATCATCACGTCAGTTATTTTATTCTGACATGGATTTATTCGTGGTGGGTGGGGGCGCTCACCATCCACTCACTCGATGTAGTGCTGCTCTCGGGTGTCTGCCCTTTCCTCTCCTCCATCCTTCTTTCCTTCGATCCTCTTCTGTCTTTCCTGCATTCTTTCCTTGTCCTTCTGCCTACGGGTAACTTTACACTCCCTCTTCTGTCTTTCTTTCCTTCATTCATTTTTCTTCCTTCTGCCTGTGGGTGATTCTACACTGAGTGACAAGCCAAATGGTTTCCTGTACACCAGGAAACCATTTACTATGCTGGGTGGTAACCATATAACCAAATTTTGGCGCCTGGTGATTTAGTGGGTAATTACGGAGCTCCAGTCGGATTGAGCCGGTGACGGTTTATATCCAAGGGGTAGTTGGGGTTTATTTCTCACGTAATGCCACTCAGGGATGAATGAGGCTGGTCACTCATCTTAAATGTCAGGACCAAATTGCCTAGCCCTGGGTTCCTACGCTCCTCATGGGGCAACGTAGGATTGGATGATGATGATGACATGGATTTATGACATTTGGATCCCTACACTACCGCCAATAAGATGAATAATGAACCTGGAGCAGATCAATGTGCTTCATGTTTTTGAAATCGGATAAAGATACACCAAGTGTAGCCGACGTGAGAAGAGGGGAATCCACGGGTACGTACCTAACAGTGTAGAGAAAACATCAAACATGGAAACATACACTTTTGTAGAGTACACGGACACGCTTCTTACCTTAGGTGCAGTGGGAGGAAATGCATCCGAAGCAGTAAGGATGTATGGAGAACGTTATCCCAACAGGAGGCTGCCATCTCTACCTACATTTCTCTCTGTTGAGAGACGACTACGGGAAAACGGCACACTGATCACACGTCCATTAAACAGAGGATGGCCAAGTGATGGGCGACTACTTGATGCAGAAGAGGATATTCTTGATGTCATTGCAGAAGATCCGTCTACAAGCACTCATCGACTTGGTGCAAGACTTGGTATTGATCATGCAACTGTATGGCGGATTGTACACAGGAATGGCCTGCACCCATACCATCACCAAAATACCCATGCACTGAGTGAAAGTGATTATCTCCCACGAATGGTGTTCTGCCGATGACTTCTTAGTCTACAGAGAGAGAACAATGATTTTACTGCACTGGTATTGTTAACTGTTGAGGATGCATTCACAAGAGATGCCATGGTAAACGTACATAACACACCCACATGGGCAGCGGAAAATCCACATGCAACGACAATTAGGGGACATCAGGAAAGATTTTCGATCAATGTTTGGGCAGGTATTCTTGCTGGCCATTTAATCGGACCTTTTCTGCTACCTGAACGACTGATAGCCAATGAATACACTAGGTTCCTTCAGGATGATCTACTCATACTGCTTGAGGATGTGCCCTTCAGAACCCATAACCAAATGTGGTTCATGTATGATGGAGGCTCCAGCTCACTTCGCACGTCCTACGAGGGGTTACCTTAATGTTTGATACCCTGACAAGTGGCTTGGGCGTGGTGGTCCCCTTCGCCTGGCCGCATGACCTAAATCCACTTGACTTCTATCTTTGGGATCATCTGAAGAGCAGGGTGTACTCAATGCGAATAAACATCCGTGAAGCACTGTGGCACCGAGTTCAACATGGTTGCACGGAGGTCCGTAACACACAAGGGGTATTTTAACGAATTTCGCCTCATGATATAACACTTCAATAATCGACAAAAAGCCAGGCATGCTGCTCTCACACGATTTTGATATTTCTAAATTCCTCTCTTCACACAAGTGCTAAGCATGATGTTAACAACTTAAGCGAATAATAAATGCTCTGAATGTTACATGAGAAATAAGCAATCTGATCAGCCACACATAACAATATGTATATATATATATATATATATATATATATATATATATATATATATATATATATATATATATATATATATATATATATATATATATATACAGTATATATATATATAATACACACAAACTCATTTGCCAGACAAATTGTATCTTTGTATTTTGGATGGCGGATAAAGTCTACACTGTCGTCTTAAAGCTGTGGTCACTTATCAGTCCTTAAAATTAATTTTATTGTAAGATGTTAGTTAACGCCACATTCTAATTTGCAGTCTCTGGAAAGACTGGTGTTGATTGAAGGGTAGTACAAAAGTGAATAAAATCTGTGTTTCTCCAGATAGCAAAAACTAGCATCTCATTACGACTGCAATGTGTGGAAGATGAGAGTTTCACCAAGTGTGTGGAAATATTCATTTCCTCGTGTTTGGTACTGACAGCTGGTTCATAATTCCAAGAAAATTGGCCTTATGCATTACGCCGCAGTTCATCCAGACTGACAACCACAAAAATCTCTCTCTCTCTCTCTCTCTCTCTCTCTCTCTCTCTCTCTCTCTCTCTCTCTCTCTCTCTCTCTCTCTCTCTCTCTCATCAACCCGCTCCTATGTGCAATATGTCATCATATTATCATTCCAGCTTTCTTGGTTTTCTCTCCTTATTTTCTAGCAGACTGTTTGTCTTTACATGTAGCAACAAAACCAGATTCATCCGTTTGCATTGGAACTTTCAGACTAAAGTAAATTAGAATGGTCATTTATGTTTCTGCCAGGAAACAAGCGAAATCTTGTCTTTTCTTAATAGAGCCAGTTTGCTCGTCTCTGATTCCGGTAAGAGATTAAACCATGAATGTTATTTTGAACAAAAAAATTTGAGAAGAAAGTGCAGTGTGTATCGCACTGTTTTGAAAGGGTTATTTCCAGACCTTGGTGTCAGGTGCAAAGCCTTCAAGATAGGAAAAACGACTTGTCGATGTCGTGAGTACATACTGACGTCAGGGATAGGTATTCTTGGTGACAAGAGCACTCCTTGGCGTAAGGATGACGCCTTCTCGGAAAATGTGTAAGCTTCATGTCAAGCTTTGAAGGCGAAAAATCTCAGTGCTACAACTCTCTCTCGAGAGATAAGTAAGCTTTATATAAAATACACATTGCTGAGACTGTGTCCAAAGTGCATCTTGCTAATAGGATGATGCGCATCTGTTCTGTGCGCAGTGAACTGTTCACGATTTTCTCTATCCTTTGCACCTACCCAAAAACCACCATTATTTTTTCCATCTTGCTTATTGCCTTCTGTTTTTCAGTTCGATAGGTAATTTGCCACCTCTGGTATAGCCGAAATCCCTAATTCAATTTCCAGTCAGATAATGCCGGTAGAGTTCTCCCCTCCCCCCTCTTTTATTTATTTATTTATTTTTTTAGGCCGAATGTGTTTTTTCATTCTGCATTTAAATTTTCGCTCTGGATTCAGTACTAAAAAAGGTGAACGATCGTAATGGGGTCCTTCATGTTGGTCTCAAGAACTGTAGTTTTGTGTTTATACTCTGACGAAAAACCGGGTTCGTTTTCGTCTGTTGCACATTATATTCATATTGGGAGTGTGTTTCAGATCAACCTCTCCCACTGAGGAGTACTTATTTCCAAACTGATACTCCCCAGCTGATATAATCTCTAGTATATCTAGTAATTTTTACTTTACTAAGAAGAAAATGAAATGCTTCACTTTTCATTTCCTGATAATTTTCCCTTAAAGTCAGTGCGGCCTGTAACCGGAGCTCTAATGCCGACTTTTTTTTTTTCCATGCGTGATGATGGAGAAATTCCATATATACCTTCACTGCAAATTTCATTTCTGGTCTTTTTGTAGGAGCCGCAATAGATGCCCACTATTCTAATTCGACGAATAGTGGTTATCTGGGTTTTACCCTTTATCTTTTTTTTTTTTTCTAATTACTCATCAGGGACCTTACGAACTGTACACCTGTTATTATCAACTCATGTGCTAAAGATTTCACCCTTACCTCTACCCTGCCACTCGCTGTCATAACATCAGTGACAACAAAATTCACGTGATGAGGCCGTGTCACACTTAGCATGTAGTCCATCATATCTGTATGGAGAAAGAGAAGTCATCTGGGCCACCTCGTACAGCAAAACAGCACTACCACTTCCCAACACTGCAACACACAACACAACCCATTCCTTGCTCGGCAAAAGAACACACCTGTTGCATGGAGTAATGACACACCTGCTGTACGGCATAAAAGCAGCTGCCACCAGGCATAATGACACACCTGCTTGGCATACCAAAACAAGAAAAGCAATTTCACTACAAACTTTTCACGTTTATGAATATTTATTCAATCCCAAGAATAGATAAAGATAGAATTAGGCCAATCCTCCGGTTCAATAACCGAGTCCGAAAATATGACACAGTATTAGAAAAGATGAGGAGAGAATAAGGAGAGGAAGACATAGTATAAAGTGAAATAATGTGAAAGAGTAAGCTGAGGACATAAGGAAATACGACTGACATGAAGAAAGGTGCAGTTGAATTTCTTTTTTTTTTGGGGGGGGGGCATCCTTGAAGAACTCTTGGTTTGGACGTTTGACCATAGATAATCAACAAGTTTAAAGAAATTGAGCAGTTCTGCAGAATCCTCATCACCATTATAGTAATAATCGGCATCGACACCATTTTCAATCATCATGATCACAACTAGCATCAATATTATCAGCATCATTATAATTAAATATCATAATACCATTAAGATCCGATGCTGGAAGGTTCCTAAGAAACAAAAAGTAACAAAGAGTTAGAGAACCCAGGGAGTACAACACTGCGCCCTTTAATTTGTCTAAGGGCTGAACATCTGAAACTGACCTTCGAATGATTACGCTTAAAAATTGATTATTTTATTCTTGCCTCACCCAAAGTCCTTCCATCAAACATGGCCAAAGTAGAGTCAAATCCCTTTTAACTAATCTTGCCCTGGGACCTTGACTCTTAACCTCTCCCTGTGACATGGCCTTTGACACTGTTCTCCAAATCTAATCCCTTACCCTTGCCTTCGCGTGAATCCTTACATAGTGTTTACAGTCTACACCGGATAAAAACTGTTTATTCTGACGTTACTGGGTCAGACATTGACCAAGCTCTGTGACTTTGACCTTTGACCTATTGTTGTTCAAAACAATAATGAACCCTTTGACTGACCCCTGACATTTCCACCAAGTTTGGTTAAAATCAGGTGAAAACTACCTGAGCCATTTTCTTCACACACACACACACACACACACACACACACACACACACACACACACACACACACACACACACACACACACACACACACACACAACACACACACACACACACACACACACACTCACACACACACACACACACACACACACACACACACACACACACACACACATCGAGTATAATACCCGCACTCGTTTCGCTCGAACGGGTGTAACAACGTTTGGACTTTAGTGATGTAATTTTTTCACGCAGATTCATACAGTATAGTACTAGTTGCATGTTGCCACACTCTAGGGTCCCGAGGTGAAGTCTTGTAGGATCCTTGCCATGTGCAGTTAACTTTGTAATATGCTGATTTCTGGTTCTGCATTCACTCTGTTCGACTATGTGATCTCTGCTCTGGGAAGTATTAAGTTGCAATTAATCCTTTAGCATTTAATGGATTAATTTGCACTTCTTGTCACTTCCACACCACCTGATGAGGTAGGAACACAGGTGTGCATTAGATTTTTTTAATCAGTTCCCAGTGGCTTGTATAAAAACTGTGATGAGGGCGTAAAATACTGTATTGTGAATACCCTTTCCAATAATACAATTTTTATATCTCGACTCATGTTAATAAGAATTTTGGTCTATGGCTGTGATTTTATTTTCCCTCATTGTGACCTTGAGATTGATCTTACAGTGTCAATCACTACATAAAAAAATAACTCTCAACTGAACAGGATTCATTTGACACCTCTGTTATTAAAATCAATCCATAACTATGGCATGTGGATGCCCAGGGCCCTCGACTGACTCTTTGCAAATAACTTGGTCATGCCTTAATACCTACGTGTTGTCATGCTAGGGTCTGATGACAAAGTCTCGTGTGGTCCTTACGGTATGGAGTGGATTCTTTGTTATGGATTGATCTCTGGATTTGTAACCACCCTCTTAGACTACGTGTGATTTTCTCACCTGGAGATATGACGGTGCTAATCAATCCTTTAGTATATAAAATATTCCTTGGGCTTATTGCGACTTTTTAACCCCACTTAACGCTACATTCTAAGTCTATTCATTGATACCAATTTTGTGCCTACACTGTTTTAAACAAAACTTTACTGAACAGCCTTGATCCTTTTGTGGTCTTGAGTTGACTTGTGTATATATCGACCAGTAAGATGAGGACAAAACATCAGTTGGAGAGGATTCATTTCACACCTCAGGGACCAGACTAGGTTCATAATTGCGCTTGTATAGCGCAAACGAAAGGATTGATGGAAAGCTCATGCCGGCACAGACGCTAAAGGCTCTCAAGTTTGTCCTCGAAAAAAAAAAAAAAGTAAACTCCATTTACCGTAGTAGCCTCTAGACAACCAGCACCTTCTCTGAAGGGTCTAGTCCCTCTTGTAGTTCCACATCGTATTCAAGCGATAGCACTGACTCCGATGAGTATTATAAGCTGATAGTAAAGAACAAACACGCCAGGTTAGGTTTTTACAAGGACATACGAGTATTCCGTTTCCTAAAGCACAAGAGTCTGTTATACAAAGCAACACAGCAAAATGAGGTACAAGGGACTGACATTCCAGATGAACCAACACGCAGGTGAGCTCCAGTTTGATTCAGTTTTTGTTTTCAGTAGCAGTTTACCGGATTGTACAGATCCTTTTGGCTGCAAATGCAACAGCTCACTTAACGTAATTAATCAATTTACAAAGACCGTACTTCACTGTTCTTTTTTTAAACTAAAATATTGGCCAACTACTGACAAACGTTTGGGTCGTTCAAAACCATTCAGAAACTGACGAGGAACTTGCTTGTGTGGCACTACATAACCTGGGTGGAGAGATGCAGCTGCAGCATTCACCCAGGTGTCAAACCTCCTCATATTTCCTTGCACCTCGTCGTGGGGAAGAGCCATAGTCAGACCCTGGCGAGGTATTGCATACCATATGCGGATACGATTCTGCACAATGTTTGTTTTGTGATGTACCTGTAGACGGCTCCATAGAAGCAGTTGCTAACCTCCCGTCGACATGTCTGCTTGGCCAAACATATCAGGGTCATGCAACAGCAAGAACAGCAACATATAATTCAAACTGGATACATTCTACAACCAATTTCTGTTGCAGGGGGGACACAATCTGTCCGCACTCTACGGCCAGGTTGTGTTGGGAAGAATTCTGCCACCGTATTCCCTGTGTCGTACAAAGCGACTAAAAGGGGCGGGGTGAGGGGACTAGGGACCGCCTCCTCTGTTTTTTAGTTCCCATAGTGAGACAGGGCCTAGAAAGTGTTGGAGGATTGAGTTATTCCAGTACCCTGAAGATTGGGTCTGTGAATGTGCGTGGATGTAGTACGATTGAGACTGAAAGGGGAGAGAGTGGGATACTGCCTGTGAGATGAAAGTTGGATGTATTGGCTTTGAGTGAACAGAGATGAAAGGGAGAGGTGGGTCTAAGTTTGGAAGTGTAAATGGAAGGATGTCAGATGTTGATAGAGGAAGGGCGAGAGAAGATGTGCCCCTGTTAGTGAACCCGGAAGTGCAGCAGTGTTTGACTGAATGGAAGGAGGTGTCATAAAGAATGATGTGGGTGAAAGCGAAATTTAAACGCAAGTTGTGGGTATTTGTGAGTGCATATGGGCCTGGTAGTGAAAGGGAAGCAGAAGAGAGTGAGACTTTCTGGAATGATGTTGATGAGTGTCTGCAGAGTTTTGGAGCAAATGTGAAAGTGGTAATGATGGGAGATCTGAATGTTGGAGTGGGAAATGTAGCAGCTGAAGGTGTAGTTGGTATGCACGGTGTGCCTGGGTAAATGGGGAACGAATGATAGGGATGTGTGTTGAGCGAGAAATGGTGATTGGAAATACCTTGTCTGAGAAGAAGAATATTTATAAGTATACATGGGTGAGATAGGAGGGTGGTAAGGTTGTTGATAGAGCATTAATGGACTACGTGGTTGTGTCCAGGAATGTAAGAGGAAGATTGTTGGATGTGAGGGTTTTGAGAGGGGAGGGTGGAGGTATGTCTGACCACAACCTGGAGGAGGGAAAGTTTAGAGTAGGTATGAGCTGGGTGAGAGCTAGGAGAGTTAGGTGTGGCAGGAAGGTTTTGAAAGTGAGTGAGTTGGATAAAAGAGAGAAAAAGATAGAGTATCAGGAGAAATTGAAAGATGAGTGGAACTCACTGAAAGATCAGGAAAATGGCAGTGTGGAGGAGGAATGGCAGTTGTTTAAGAGTGCTGTGGTGGGGGATGCGGAAGGGGTGTGTGGTGTGAGACGAGTGGGTGGTGGTGTGAGACGAGTGGGTGGTGGTGTAAGACAGGGAAGTGAAATGGAGGTGAGAGGAAGTAAGTATGGCTGTGGCTGAGAAGAGACGTGCATCTGAAGTGTGACTGCAGAGGAAGAATGAGGTGTCACATGAGAAGTATAAGGAAAAGAGGAATAGGGCGAGAAGGGCTGTGCGTGATGCTAAAGTGAATGCATATGAAAGGTGGGGTAGGCAGTTGACTGAGAATTTTCAACACAATAAGAAAATGTTTTGATTGGAGGTGAAAATGGTGCAAAAGGGAGAATGGGAAGGAACAGCGAGTAAAAACAGAGGACGGAAGGATGTTAACTGAGATGGATGCAGTAAGGAAGAGATGGGCAGAGCATTTTGAAAAATTGTTAAATGTAGAGGAGGAAAGGGAGGCTGAAACTCTGGCAGATGGAAGTGTGCAAGTAATAAATGTGTTGGGAGAGCTGAATGATTCTTTGATCACGATGGAGGAAGTCCAGGAGGCAGTATAGAAGATGAAAGCAGGGAAAGCTGCAGGTATGGATGGGTGTGCTGTGGAATGCCTGAAAGGTGGTGGAGCGAAAATTGCTGAGTGGTTAGCAAGATTGCTGAATGTGTGTTTTGTGAGCAGTATGGTGCCGATTGACTGGACAAGTGCTTGTGTCGTTCCGTCGTTCCGTCGTATAAAGGTAAGGGTGATAAGTGTGAATGTACTACAGTAGCTTCAGAGGTATAAGTCTGTTGAGTGTTGTAGGTAAGACGTATTTTTTTTTTTTTTTTTTTTTATGCAAGGAAGAAGGAACCAAAGGCACGAGCCCGCAGTAACAGTTCCCTCCAAGAGAAAAACAAAATACAATAGAGAGCCAAATTCAAGATCCGATCATTTTGAGATGCCTGGACACACTACGTTTGAAAGACTGGAGATCATAGGCAGAAGGAAATACAGACAGAGGGAGACAGTTCCAGAGCTGACCTGTTGCATAAATGAAAGACTGGGAGTAACGGTTAACTCTTGCATTAGAGAGTTGGACAGAAAAGGGATGAGAGTTTGCTGCCAGACGGGTGCTACGCGCCCGTCGTAGAGGTGGAGGAATGCAAGCAGACAGTTCAGAGGAGCAGTGACCATTAAAGTAGCGATAGAAAAGAGATAAAGATGCAACAGTGCGGCGAAGAGACAGAGGTTGAAGGGAGTCAGTAAGAGGAGGAGAGTTAATGAGACGAAAAGCCTTTGACTCCACCCTATTGAGAAGAGCTGTATGTGGGGAGCCTCCCCACACATGAGAGTTGTACTCCACACAGGGGCGGATAAAACCCCTGTATAGAGTCAACAATTGTGCAGGGGTATAGTGTTAATTAACAGAGTTAGAGAGAGTACAGAGAGAGAGATTGGTGTTGAGCAGTGTGGCTGTAGGAGAGGGAGAGGATGCATGGATCAGGTGTTTACAGGTGTGAGAAAAGTATTAAGCGAAAGGCAAGGATGTGTTTCGGGAGTTCATGGATTTAGAGATAGCGTATGATACAAGTGATAGGGAGGATTTGTGGACTGTTTTGAGATTGTATGGACTTGATGGTAGGTTGTTAAAAGGAGTGAAAAGTTTTTATGTAAATAGTAGCGCGTGTGTAAGAGTAGCAAATACTGTGAGTGATTAGTTTCCCGTGAGAGTGGGGTTGCGGCAGGGATGTGTGATGTCGCGTTGATTGTTTAATATTTTTATGGATGGTGTTGTAAGGAAGATGAATGCGAGAGTGTTAGGTGGAGGTTTGAGTCTGGTGAATGATGCTGGTAGAGAGTGGAATCTGAATCAGTTGCTGTTTGCGGATGATACTGCACTGGTGGCTGATTTGCAGGAGAGATTGAGACAGCTTTTACAGGAGTTTGGAAAAGTGTGTAAAAGGAGGAAGTTGAGAGTAAATGAGAATAAGAGTAAAGTGATGAAGTGTACGAGGTTGGTAGTTGGTAGGGGGATTAATATAGTTCTGAATGGTTAGTTGCTTGAGAAGGTAGAGTGTTTTAAGTATTCAGGGTCACATGTTGCTATGGATGGAACAATAGATATAGTACTGAAGTTTAGAATGAATGAAGTAGGAAAGGTGCTGGGAGGAATGAAAAAAGTGTTTAAACGTCGTTCACTTAGAATGACGTAAAGAGAAGGCTGTATGAGGGTGTAATGGTAACGACTGAGTTATATGGAGCTGAAACATGGAATATGGGTGTAGCAGAGAGGAAAAGTTTGAGTGTAATGGAGATGAGGTGTCTGAGGAGTATGTGGGGAGTGAAGCGTATGGATCGAGTGAGAAATGATGAAGTGTGAAGGAGAACTGGAGTTATGAGGGAGATGGCTGATCGAGTTGAGCTGAGAGTGTTGCGATGGGCGGGCATATGGAGAGAATGGATGATGAGCGATTGGTGAAAAAGATAACTGGATCGGATGTGAGAGGTGTAAGGCTGAGAGGAAGACCACGAATATGATGAATGGACGGTATGAAGAGAGCGTTAGACGTGAAAGAGATGTCTGTTGAGCAGGGAAGAGTGGCTGCGCATGATAGGAATGACTGGAGAGAAACTGTGAATGAATAAATGGTTGTGCAGCCCTGAGGGGATATTCTCCCGCATTAGGTCTGATCAACTGATCAGGTCAGGTGCGGGTAAGGGGATGGGTCCATTATGATGTGGCAGGGGTAAACCAGCTCTGCTGTTGGGCCCTGCTGCGGATGTCAGTAATTGCACTGCGCCGTTGACCCTCGTGCATTGTGGTACGATAAGGATCTGTCCCTTCTCCCTTTGGGGCTATGATACGGATAAATGTGTGTGTATGGAGTAAATTAGGAGTGTGTCGTCCTGTTTCGGCTACCTCCCTTTCCCTGTGGGAAGCAGTCTAGATATATAGATAGATAGATAGACGATGAGCCAGGGTGTTCGGTTGATATAAATAAACAAATTAATAAATGTGTAAATAAATCTATATCTGTATCTATCTATTTATCTGTATTCATCTATATATCTATCCGTCAGTATCTATTTAGGTTATATCTTTAGTTATATCTAAAGTGCATCTGTCTATCTACATTTGTCAATCTAAATATCGTTTTCATTTTTTAAAGGCTCCAACATGCTTGCATACCTCGGCCTTGGTCACCTAATGGCGGCTTTCCATGCTGCTCGATCTCTGGCAACCTCCCTGGCTCAGTCACTTATCCCTGAGGTCACACTCAATGACCTCGCCCCAGGTCTTTTTCGGTCAACCTCCCGTAACCCTACCCCTAACGTTAACACTTCTCACACTCTTCACCCAGTTGTCATCCCCCATTCTCCCCACATGCCCAACCTATCTCAATCTATCTCTCCTAATCACAACACCAGTACACTCCAGTCCCATCCTACTTCTTAATTCCTCCATTGTAAACCTAGCCCCTCCCTCCCCCGGTCTCGCACTCAAGGACGCATTGCTCATCCACCTAATCATTGTCCTTTCTATAAGTTTGAGCCTACAATCATATATCCTCTTCCTTTACTGTCCAGATCTTACTATCATTCAGCATTACATTTCTAACACATGCCACATACAAAGATACCTTAACACGGAGGGAGAGTCCTCTCAATGTCAAGAGGGGCAATAGCTCCCTAAACTTCTTCCAACCATTCCTCGCTCTAGCCAAAGCACGTAACATGTTTCCCAAATAACAAAACTCTTCCATACACTCGAAAGACTCACTAACAAGATCAGTCCTCTAAAGCCTGACAGCCTCCACATGCCCTCCCTGACACACTGCACACATGAAATCAACATTATCTCACAGTCTACCTGTAATGCCACTACATCTCCTATGCACCCACTTATCACAAACACTACATAAGATGGAATTATATCTCACCCCCTTGTGGCAAACCGCATATGGCCACTCTAACTGTTCTTTGGCAGTAGCCTACCGCACCAGCCCTATATACCATCACCTTTGTTTTATCTGCATTTACCCCCAAGCCCTTGAGCCCCATACCATCTCTCCACTTTCTATATCTTTCCTCCTCCTCCCTTTCATTCTCTGTAATCAATACCAAATCATCGGTATACAACATCTCCCAAGGAAGACTATTTCTGAAGTCATGTGAGAGGGTTTCAGGCACCTTGATAAACAACAAGGGAATCAAGACTGACCCCTGATGTACACCTACATTCAAGGAAAACTCATCACTCAAATCTCCATACATCTTACCGGGGTGTGAGCACCCACATAAATTGCCATAACCACTCCAAACAGCCACACCTAGATCCCAAGCTTTCTCATTGCCCAATTCACCTCCTCCCTAGGGGCTCTGTCAAAGGCCTTCCCCAAATTAACAAAAAGAAAGTACAAATCTCCTTCCTTTCCTATATATTTCTTTTCCTAAAGCTGTCGAAAAGTGACTATAGCATCAGCGGTCCCTTTGCCTGGCATAAACCCAAACTGCATCTCATCAATATTTGCTCTTTCTCTAATCATACCTTCTAAAACTCTCTCCATTAGCCTACCTTCATTATCGGGGCCAAAAGCTTTGTGCCTCTATAATTTCCTCTTTCCAGGGCTTCATTATTCCCCTTGTACACATCTCCAGTCGAACTCACCAGCAAGTCACCTGGGACAACACAATTATAATCGTATTTATCAAATAAGTAACTAACCCCACTCCTATTCTTATCTTCTGAGGCCTTCTGCATTTCAACAGTCAACTCATACATAACTGGTGTCTTCCCCACCTGCATCCTGCCTATTGCGCTGTTCACATTAGCAGCATCGCTCCAAAGCCAAGGGCCAAACACTGGATCCTCTGACTCCAAACCTTCCCTGTTCCAGTTAAACTCCTCATTCAACAACCGGTTATAATGGTCTCTCCAGGCGTTTTTAATATCCCCACTGTTCACCATTACCTTACATTCATCATTTTTCACACACTGCTCAACTATGATGTCCCTGTTTTCCCCTTTTCATCTGACATGCCACTTTAAATATCCTATTCTTCCTTTCAGCATTATTTAAGTAGGTTAACCAGTAAAAGTCTGCGACTCAGATTTTGCCCTGAAAACCTCTTTCCTAGGCCTATCCTTGGCAGCCAAATATTCCTCTTTATTACCACCCCTTTCCCATTCCTGGAAAAGCCTTCTTTTCTCCCTAACTGCAGCTTCTACACCCTCATCGCACCACCAAGTTACATTATTTTTTGGGGTGGGGGGGGCTTGTCCATCCACAAACAATATCAGTAACTCTCAAGATATTGTTCTTGAGAACTCTGTACCGTTCTGTTGTATATAGATATCATCATCATCATCACCATCATCATTATCATCATCATCGTCATCATCATCATCATCATCATCATTATCATCAGCCATTACAAGTCCACTGCTGAACAAAGGTTTCCCCCAACCTTCTCCACGAATTCCTTGACTGAGCCAATGCCTGCCACGTTTTCCCTACAAAATTCTCCATCTCATCTCTCCACCTCCTCTGTGGCCTTTTTCTGTCACGTTTACAACTTCCTAGTGTCCAGTCAGTCAGCCTCTTGCTCCATCGATTATCCCATATTCATGCTGCATGGACTGCCCACCTCCATTTCTGTTCTTTTATAACTTCTACAATGTGCTTTAACTTTAGTTTGCACTCTAACCCAAATTGATCTTTTCCTTTCTCTTAAAAATATTCCCAACACTGATCTTTCCGGGGCTCTCTGAGTACGAATCAATTTATTTTCCATCGATTTTGTTAGTGTCTATGTCTCACAAACACACGTCATAGCTGGAATTATACATTCGTAATATACTTTTCGTTTCACACATATTGACATGCTACCTTTCATAATGTATCCATGTTTACCAAATGCTTTCCATCCAGTTGTAATGATTCTTATTATTTCGGTATCATGGTCTTTCGTTAAATTTAGTATTTGCCCCAAGTATTTGTACTCCTCGACTTCTTCAAGAATTTCTCCGCTTATTCTGGTGACTCTCATTGGTGTATATAGACTATACTCGTACAGTAGTTTTATTCCGGCTCATCTCTAGCCCTACTTTGAGATTTTCTCTGTTCAGGTCATTTAACATTTCTTGCAATGTAGCTACTGTTTCTGAGATTAGGACAATGTCATCTGCAAATCTTGAATGTTTCAGCTTTTCTCCATTTACAGTATGTTTATTCCTTTGTTCTACCAGTTTAGGTTTCTGAAAATACTTTCTCGGCATGCTGTAAATAATTTTGGTGAAACTATAACTCCCTGACGCACGCCCATCTCAATCTTAATTTTTTCCTAGTTTTTATGTAATATGACTGTAACAGTTCCGTCTGTATAGATGTTTTCGAGTCTTTTTACAATGTTCCCATGTACTCCTTGTTCTCCCAGTGAACTTATAATTGCTATGTGCTCCACTGAGCCAAAAGCCTCTTCGTAATCAAACCTAAGCACAGAGGTTAATTATATTCTATAGTTTTCTCAATTAGCTGATTCATTGTGTGTAGATGATCAGTAGTCGAATACCCGCAAAGGAATCCTGCCTGTTCACGAGTTTCTTCCAAATTTGTTGTTATTCTATTCGTAAAGTCTTTAGTGAAGAGTTTGTAAATGACTGATAATAAGGTAATGGGTCAATAGTTACTAAAATATTTTGAGTTACCTTTTTTGTAAAGCGAAATATCTTCAGCATTACACCAAGTTTTGCGAATTTTCTTCTTTTTTATACATTGAGTAAAAAAGTGGGTGTGCCTGTTTTGCACTTCCACTCATGCATCCAACAGAAAATCTGCCACTATTCCATCTTCTCCCGGAGCCTTCACTCTTTCATATTTTTAAGAGAAATGTTTACTTTGCTGTTACCGCAGGTATTTCACTTGTGTCAACTGAAAAGTTAGTTATTGGTACTACTGTCTTTGATGCATATAGTTCTTTTTAAAAATTTTCAACTCTCTTCATCGTCTTATCTCTGCATTTAATGACTTCACCGCTTTTGTCATTCAGTGAAATAATTTGTTATTTTCCTAGTGCCAGTTTACTTCGGACCTCCATCAGACTTTTTTTTCCTTTTCTGATGATTTCTTTGATCTGATTCACATTTCTCTTTCTTTTTTCCTCACTTTGTCTCTTTTAATTCCGCTCGTTCTGTTTCATCTTTCTTTGTTTTTACTTTTCTTTTTGTTGTTGTTGTTGTTGTCTTGAGCTCGAGTGCCTTTTCCTAACACTTCTTGGCTTTGGTTGTATTAGGTTTCCCTCTTACCTCCGATATATATATATATATATATATATATATATATATATATATATATATATATATATATATATATATATATATATATATTGTTACGGAACAGAGAGAGATAATGAACACTTCAAGTGAGAATAGTAAAATCACTACTGTCTCGCAACGTTCCAGGTTCAAAACAAAAGAGTTAGGTAAAATTACAAGTTAAAATTTAATGCTCAAACTAACAACTAAACATTCAGGACTCATAAGGATAATGTAATGGCAAAACAGGTTACATATATGGTTAACTGCAATAGCCTCTATTAACATGAATTTAGCAAGAGCAAATTTATCTATGTCAGCCCTGATAAATGAGAAAACCGGATAATGCTCAGTTAAAGGAAGATATATTATTACAGATACAAAATATTATTAATAATGGCTGACATTAAAAACTCTACATGAACCACAAAAACCCTACCAGGCCTACGAATCAACGCCCTAGGCCACACAGTACAAGAAAAATGGTAACAACACTTATACTCAAATTATACAGCAGCTAGATGGCTGGAGACTTCCTGAGCACTCACAAAAATAATAATACACTATACAGGGGAGGACAGAGATGTGAACAAAATGATGAGTAGATCTAAGTGGCAATTAATGCAAAGACTGAGCTCATTATATAGGGGCCGGCAGAGCTTGATACAACTTGTAAGAAGGACACACAAATGAAGCCACAGAGGATGAAGAGTTGACACTCCTGCTCTGAACAACAGAAAGAACGACTTTACTATAAGGGGGAGAAGGGAGGAGTGAGGTAGAACACGCAAACCTGGTCACTATGGAAGCCACGAGGCGAATCGTGATCAAACATGCAGCATACTGTACGTTAGAATTATACAAAGGATGATGAAATCATAGGCTATGTAACACCTCCCCACAAAGAAAAAGAAATTTACAAAGGAAATTTCTTATTACTCTAAAACAATCTGTCTAAAGCTAGATAAGCAATCTGCAATAACATTTTCTTTCCCCTTGACATGTTGTATGTCTAATGAATACTGCTGAAGAAGTAGACTCCACCTTGTCAATCTCTGATTTTTATCTTTAAACTTACTAAGGAATTTCAGTGGGTTATGATCGGTAATAATGACTATGGGGTCAAAACCAGAACACAAATAAAATGAAAAATGCTGTAAACCCAAAATCAAGGCCAAAAGCTCTTTCTCAATAGTTGAGTAGTTCTTTTGAGGTGGAGTGAACTTTCATACTGTAATAAGATACAGGGTGTTCAATACCCTGATCATCCTCTTGCAGCAAAACAGCCCCAGCTCCTGTATCACTTGCATCAACAGCCATCTTAAAAGGCTTAGCAAAATTTGGAGTAGTGAGCACTGGCTGACTTAATAGGATAGTTTTAAGTTTACTGAAAGAGGATTCACAGTTATCGGTCCAGACAAATTTAACTCCCTTTTTCAGTAGGTCTCTAAGTGGTGATACAAGAACTGAAAAGTTAAGAACAAATCTCCTGTAATAACCTACCATTCCCAAAAATCTTTGTAGCTCTTTCCTACTTTTAGGTCTGGGAAGATCACTTATGATCTGAGCCTTAGCTCCTGATGGTGCAACGTGTCCATCACCAATTACGTACCCAAGGTACTGAACTTTAGCTTGACCAAACTCACACTTTGATAAATTAGCTACAAGATTAGCCTAAACCAAACGCTCAAGAAATTTACTGACATGGCATAGGTGATCTTTCCAGTTGTCACTGAAGATTAATACATCATCAATATAAACAACACACCCTGCCAAACCCTCTGTTACAACATTCATGAGCTTCTGAAAAGTGGCTGGTGCATTCTTCATACCATATGGCATTACAGAACATGCAAAAGTCTTTCCTAGTGTTACAAAACATGAGATCTCCCTAGCACGTTCAGTCATAGGTACTTGCCAGTATCCCTTTAACAAATCAAACTTACTTATGTACCTAGCCTTTCCGATCTTGTCTATGCAATCTTCCACACGAGGGAGAGGGTAAGTGTCTGTTTTGGTTATCTGATTAACACATCTCTAATCGATGCAAAGCCGCTGTGACCCACCTGGCTTAGGGACTAGAGTGACAGGAGAACTCCACTTGCTCTGACAGGGCTCAATCATCTTGTGGTCCAACAGGTAGCCAAGCTCCTTCTGGATGAGAGGAACTTTCACTGGGTTCACACGGTAAGGAGGCAGTTTAATTGGCTTTGCATCTCCAACATCGACATCATGCATCAACACAGTGGTTCTTCCTGGAGTGGCACGGAACACTTGCGGGTACTCCTGCAGTAATGCCGAAAACTCCTGCCTTTCCTCGGGAGCTAGATGAGAAAGCTTAGTCTGGAGATCATTCATGATATCAGGATTCTTCTCCAAACTATCACTCAGGCTCATGCTGCATGGGAGAACTTCACTTGCAGACTCGGGTGGAACAGCTACAGTGCAGACTAGGTTATTTTCTTCCCGCCTGTGATATAACTTTAGCATGTTGATGTGACAAAGTTGCTTGTTCTTTCTACGATCTGGTGTGGTGATGACATAGTTGACATCACTGAGTTTCTTCTCCACGAAATAAGGACCACTAAACTTGGCTTGAAGAGGTTGCCCATGCACCGGTAGCAGAATCAAAACCTGATCTCCTGGCTGAAAGTGGCATAACCTGGACTTCTTATCATACCAAGTCTTCATCTTCTCCTGAGCAGCTCCTAAATTCTCTCTCGCCAGCTGTAAAGCAGTGGACAGCCGTTCTTTGAACTTCATCACATACTCCAGCAGGTTGACGTCATCTTCCTCCGACAGCCAGCATTCCTTGAGTAGCCTAAGGGGTCCTCTTACTTCATGGCCAAACAGTAGTTCAAAGGGTGAGAAGCCCAGTGATTCATTTGGAGATTCTTTTGCGGCAAATACAACGAATGGAAGACCTCTCTTGCGGCAAATACAACGAATGGAAGACCTTTATCCCAGTCTTTCTGATGTTCCAAACAGTATTTCCTGAGCATCGATTTGAGTGTTTGATGATATCTCTCCAACACTCCTTGGGTCTGGGGATGGTAAGCTGAAGACGTGATCTGGGTGATGCCCAACTCTTTCAGAGACTGCTTGAAAACAATTGACATGAAATTACTTCCCCGGTCTGACTGTACCTCCTTGGGCAGACCAAACTTGGTGAAGAACCCCAGCATTTCCTTAACCACGTTCTTTGCTGAGATATTTCTAAGTGGAATGGCTTCAGGATAACGAGTAGCCATATCAATCAGGGTCAACACATAAGAAAATCCTGAAGAAGTCTTAGGAAGAGGGCCCACAATATCCACCAACACACGGGTGAATGGCGCCTCAAAAGGAGGAATGAGAACTAGAGGTGCAACCTTTTCGGTCTGATTACACTTCCCCACAACTTGACAGGTGTGACAAGACTTACAATACCAGGAAACATCTCTGAAGATACCTGGCCAGTAGAAGTGTTTCAAAATGCGTGCCACAGTCTTCTTCACTCCAAGGTGTCCTGCCAAACTGGAATCATGAGCCACTCTAATGATATCCTGCCTACAAACACGAGGGATGACAACTTGATGTACAACCTCCCATTCACAGTCGGCTGATGCTGTTGGGGGTCTCCACTTTCTCATAAGTACTCCTGACTTTATATAATAACAAGTAGAAGCACCAGCTGACTCTTCCTCACTGCAAGCAGAGTTAGCTAGACCTTTCAACTCAGGGTCAGCAACCTGCAACTCAACCAACTCTTGACGAGACAAATTATCAACACTAGGGGGTACTGCCTCATCTGGTGAGTGGTCCAAATTAGCAAGAAAAGTGTCAGCTAGGATAACATCATCATCATCATTATCCTCTAAGTCACCAGTAAACTTAGACTTAGCCCTTGTGACAGCACATGCAGAGAACACCTCAGGGATACCACAATCCCGGGTCACAGTCACTGGTTCACCAGACAACTGAGGAGATGGACACACTTGACTTCCACCAATATCATTTCCAAGTAAGAAAGTTACACCTGACATCGGGAGTGTCTCAACCAGCCCAACCATAACGGAACCATTAACAAAACCAGACTCTAAATTCACTCTGCACAGAGGGACAGAGAAGTAATTATTCCCTACACCTTGTAAGATTACAGTTTCATCAGAGGAATTAACATTAGAGCCTAGAACACTGGTCAGCATAAGGGATTGGCAAGCACCTGTATCACGATATATTTTAACTGATTTCCTGTCATTATTGTCCAGAGGACTGACAAAACCATCAGACAGGAAATTAGCACATGAACTCTTGAGAGTGTCACCCACGTTACTGCTCAAAAGAGGAGCTTCATCATGAGAATTTAATTTACCCCTCAAAGCAGGTTCAGTTAACTCGGTTAAAGAATTCTGGGAACTCTCAAGGGTGGACACTAGACCAATTGACTGAATATTTAAAGACTCCTTTTTGTTCACATCACACTGTCTCCTGAAACATTTCTTCGTAGCATGACCAAGCTTACTACAATAAGTACATTCACTTTTCTGAAATCTAGAGGTGGAGCTGGTATTTACTTCCTGAGAAACATCTTCTTTATTCTCTTTCCTGTTACCTGTACTCTGAGTAGAGGCAACGTACTTACTCTCAGCTTTCCTTTTTTCTTTAGAATATCTCTTGTGAGTGAGAACATATTCATCAGCTAAAACTGCAGCATCAGACAAATTATCTATTCTTTTCTCATCAAGATATAGGCTAACATCTTTATGAATACACCTTTTGAAGTCCTCCAGCAAAATCATTTGCTTAAATTTATCAAAATCAGAATTTACATTCTTAGAATTTAACCACTGCTCTAACAGATCTTCTTTGATTTTTGCATACTCAGCATGGGATTGCTTATCTTGCTTATAAGTTGTCCTAAATTTTACTCTATAGGCTTCAGGATCAAGCTCATAGGCCTTGAGAATCAAGCTCTTAACTACATCATAATTATCAGATTGATCCTGAGGCAAAGATGCATAAGTTACTTGAGCTTTACCGGTGAGAACACTCTGTAGGGGTACTGGCCAATACTTTTTGGGCCAATTAAAACCTGTAGCTACCCTCTCAAACAACTGAAAATACTTTGTTAAATCAGCTTCATTAAAAGAAGGGACAAGTTTAACATTTTTAGCCACATCAAAATCATCAGAGCTAGATGATCCAGTTCCACTTTGTTTCATGCGATACTCATGGTCTGCCTGAATCCTAGCAACTTAAATTGTGCCTGTGCCTCCTGAATACGAGCCTGAGACTCAGCCTCCTTAACATGAACCTCCTGCAGGGCTAGCTGTAAATTAGCTATTTCAATCTGCGTTTGCTCATCTGGAGGAGTTACATTTAACAAGCTTTTAGTAATCATGTCAACAATTTGATTTTTAGACTGATGAGAGCGAACAGCAATTCCCAATTGTTGACAACAAGCTTAAGTTCATTCTTTGTTCTGTTTTCTACATCACACACTGTTTGCACATTTGACAAAAAATCTTAGGCTTCATCAAGAGTAGTAATACTAACATCATGAATAAATCACAGTCACAAAATATCAAGCAATATCCTTATGATATTATCCTGAATATCCTGGCGAGGTCGCCAAATTTATGTTATGGAACAGAGAGATAATGAACACTTCAAGTGAGAATACTAAAATCACTACTGTCCCGCACCGTTCCGGTTCAAAAGTAAAGAGTTAGGTAAAATTACAAGTTAAAGTTTAATGCTCAAACTAACAACTAAACATTCAGGACTCATAAGGATAATGTAATGGCAAAACAGGTTACATATATGGTTAACTGCAATAGCCTCTATTAACATGAATTTAGCAAGAGCAAATTTATCTAAGTCAGCCCTGATAAATGAGAAAACCGGATAATGCTAAGTTAAAGCAAGATATATTATTACAGATACAAAATATTATTAATAATGGCTGACATTAAAAACTCTACATGAACCACAAAAACCTTACCAGGCCTACGAATCAACGCCCTAGGTCACACAGTACAAGAAAAATGGTAACAACACTTATACTCAAATTATACAGCAGCTAGATGGCTGGAGACTTCCTGAGCACTCACAAAAATAATAATACACTATACAGGGGAGGACAGAGATGTGAACAAAATGAGGAGTAGATCTAAGTGGCAATTAATGCAGAGACTGAGCTCATTATATAGGGGCCGGCAGAGCTTGATACAACTTGTAAGAAGGACGCGCAAATGAGGCCACAAAGGAAAAAGAGTTGACACTCCTGCTCTGAACAACAGAAAGAACGACTTACTCTACTATAAGGGGGAGAAGGGGGGAGTGAGGTAGAACACGCAAGCCTGGTCACTATGGGAGCCACGAGGCGAATCGTGATCAAACATGCAGCATACTGTACGTTAGAATTATACAAAGAATGATGAAATCATAGGCTATGTAACAATATATATATATATATATATATATATATATATATATATATATATATATATATATATATATATATGACCATGTACTATGTACAATGCATTGTGTGCCATTTACTGTCGTTATCTTCTTGCTGTATATAAACTTTCAACCTGCACAATTAGATTGACTGAGATGCTGTGGCTGTGTGCTGTAAAGGGTCCCGAGGTCGAATACTTACGTATCTCCTTCAGTGTGTGTGTGTGTGTGTGTGTGTGTGTGTGTGTGTGTGTGTGTGTGTGTGTGTGTGTGTGTGTGTGTGTGTGTGTGTGTGTGTGTGTGTGTGTGTGTGTGTGTGTGTGTGTGTGTGCGTTTGTGTGTGTGTGTGTTACTTCTTGGGTTAGTCATATCAGTCATTCATTTTGGTTAATTAACCCACCTCTCCATACATGCAGGAACTGTATTATTTCTTGTTTTAAAATGCTGTTTCTGAATGTCGTGTTAGTAAACTTCCCATTGCCAAACGTTTCCTTCAGCTGAGTAAAATCGTCTAGTATTAGGAAAAATTAAAATGTTTCATTAACTATATCTTCTACATTTAAACAGTCTGTGTGTGTGTGTGTAATTCACCGGGTCGGTCAGGATCACTTGATGGTCGTGATCGTCAGCATTTTACCCTCCCGGAAGGGAGCTGAGAGCTCATATAGTCCGATCTAAGGGTAAGGCTGTGACCTTCACACACCCACACACCCGTCCCCTTGCTCAAGGGGGACAGTAACCACCCACTTCGTCAGTGAAACTTTTCGCAACCTGAGCGAGGCGCGAACTCTCATCTACCAGATGGCAAGCGAGAACGTTACCACTGCACACTGTGTGTGTGTGTGTGTGTGTGTGTTTATATGGTGTCGAAACTTGTACCTCATCCTGCTGGAGACTGGTGAGCGGATGGATGAGATGGGGGGCATGGGTTAAGTGAATGGGTGGGTGAGTGGGGTGTTGGGCAAATGAAGTGGGCAGGGTGAGTGGGTAAGTTGTTTGAATGAGGTTGGGTGGCCAGCTGAGGCAGGTGAGTGTTTAGGTTGGTGGAAAACAGATTCATGGTGATTAAGTCCATGGGGTGATGAGAAATAACTGGTTCATGGTCACAAGTGGTGTTTCTCCTTGGGGTGGAAAGTGGCCCTTCAATAAGAATATGTCCATAATGAAAACAGGCGCAGGAGAAAAATATCCAATGAGGAGAATAGGTCCTAGTGAAAAAATCTCCACATAGGGATATTAGACGATCGTGATAATAGGTCCATGGTTGAAGATATATGTATGGTGGAAGATAGGTTCATGGCGAGAAATGGGCCAAGGGATAATTGGTCCAAAGTGAAAGATAGTACCTTGGAATGAATAATTCCATATAGAAAATAACTCCTTGGGTGAAAAAAGACCCATGGAGGGAAAACAAAGGCCATGGAGTAAAATATATCCAAGGAAGAAAATGCATCCATGGGAATAATAGGTGCAAAGGCATGAACAGGTCCTTTGGGAAAAATCTATCAATGCAGGAACAGGTTTCTCGGGGGTGAAATAGGTGGACGGGTGTTGACGCTCAAGTGGTGTAACTGAAGATGGATTTATTTGCTCGTTCCACCGGTTTAGATATAGAATGTCAAATTGCACTATCTGCATTCCCACCTTGATTTCTTCAAAAGCAACTTGGGTGCAGTCAGCGAGGAGCATCGTAAACAGTTCCACCAGGATATTCTGCTGATGGAAACCAGATATCAGTGCAGGTGGAATGGGGCGATGATGGAGGATTACGTTTGGGGATTGTTGCACAATTGTCATCACAGCTACAGAAGAAAGTCAAGATCAAACGTACATTTCTAGATACTATGTGCCTTGCATTCCTTGTGATATCCTCTCTCAATAAACACTGTAAGTGAAAATATATGAGACGTATATGTATAATAAATGAACGTCTGTCGTAAGTTCCAACCCTGCTTGATTGAAAATGTTAAAAAGAAAAAAAAAACTTTGTAGTGTAAAGCCAATACAGTTAGAAAGTGCATCAGAGATTACAAAGTTATTCATCGTAGCAAGAATAAAGCTCATAATTGGATGAAAATTTAACAGTCCATCACTTTATGAATGCCAACAGTTTATATAGATTAACCAATCTTTTAGTTAAATCAACCAGCGTGTGTTGATATGGAATCACATTTAAACTGATTAGTTGTGATCATAACAAAAAACCTAACTTGTTGCCCTAGCCACGAGACTGCTTGGACACATTTCTACTGTAAGTATGAATTTGGTGAAGTTCAATTAGTATTTTGATAATAACAATCAGTTTGCTCATAGAGTCAAAGCAGTCTGAATCAAATTTCAGAAACTTTACTCTAAAAAAATGTCCGACCACCACCTTCTCCTCCTCCTCCTCCTCCTCCTCCTCCTCCTCTTCCTCCTCACCGTCATCATCATCATCATCACGATCATCATCATCATCATCATCATCATAAATGAGTTCCCAGTAATGGGTAGGAGATAAGAAACAAAAAGAGGAAAGCACAGATGTTGGAAAATATCCAAGGAATACCTTGTGAAATGGGATAAACTTCAATCAATTCAGAACCTAAGTCTCCGAAATTCTGAGCTCCTTCTCACAAGCCTAATACTCCACAGAGGTATCAAATGAACTTCATAATGTCCATAGGACAGAGACCATTTCATATACCGCCTAGTTGTATGAGGGATACAGTCTTTGTCGTGTGGACCTCCATACATACACATTTCTTTAATTAATTCACATTAACAATTTCTAAAGTACCTTATTTCCCCAACGTTCATACCTCATTTATTTATACATTCACGTACCACATTCGCTCACCGTCTTAACATACACTCTGCCTCTTATCCCTAAACTCACTCTTGTGAACAATCTTACAACCTCATTTGCAGCAAATCAATCCGTTACCTGTGACCACATCTTCTGTGTGCTCATTTCTACCCACTGGCCAACGAATTTCTTCATGTAACATCTTTTTCTGATATTTCTGTTTTTTATCCGACCCACATCACCCATGTTTTTGGATGAAGAGAGAAACCTGTACTGTACACAGGAAAAATCATCTGATAAATCACCAATATGCTGAGAATCGAACCAGGGACTCTCAGGGTAGAGCCAGGCAGCATACCACTACACCACGACCAGGTAAAAATTAACACACGTTGTCACAATCTTGTAACCAACGTCCCTCTGCCCCCACTGTGGGCATCAAGAGGATGAGTTAACCCCCTGGCACTCGGACAAGTAGATGCTTTTAATCTATCCCAAGCACTTACGGCAAGTCAGAATGAAGAGAGAAACCTGTACTGTACACAGGAAAAATCATCTGATAAATTACCAATATGCTGGGAATCGAACCAGGGACTCTCAGGTGAGAGCCGGGCAGCATACCACTATACCAGTACAAGTTTCTCTCTTCATTCTGACTTGCCGTAAGTGCTTGGGATAGATTAAAAGCATCTACTTGCCCGAGTGCCAGGGGGTTAACTCATCCTCTTGATGCCCACAGTGGGGGCGGAGGGACGTTGGTTACAAGATTGTGACAACGTGAGGTATTTAACCTGGTCGTGGTGTAGTGGTATGCTGCCTGGTTCTTCCCTGAGAGTCCCTGGTTCGATTCCCAGCATATTGGTAATTTATCAGACAAGTTTTTGGAATTCCCTTTTAACCGACCTCACATTTGATTTTTGTTACCTATGTCATTCCAAGATCTCACAGTTATATGTTCACGTGATCACATCACCTTAATGCAATCTTCTGTATCATAGTCTTAACAGTACCTGAAACTTTACTTTCTTTGGTCATTCCTATTTCCAATTTATTTGCTAATTTATTCTCTTTTCTGTTATTGCAATTCGATACTACGTCCCTCCGTTATGGTAACTTCTTATTTTAATCATTTTAGTTTTGCTGCCTCTTGACAACTTATTCGGCTGTGGAGAGACATTATGAACTGTTAGGATTAGGTCTAGCCTTCATTAACCTCTTCACTATGACAGAACCTCTACTAATCAAAATCTAATTGTCTGTGGAGGCAGCAAGAACGAAATACAAAATAATTCATTTTAATCAGAGAGTTAAGCTCTTTCACCATTTCTAGTCTCTCCCTAGTCACTAACATCTTGTATTACAAGTCACTTTCTCTCCTAACAAACACAGTTATACATTTTTACCTTCTGACCTGGTAGTTCACAAACAGTCACAAAACTCTGAACCGGTTCAAGAGATTCTGTTCCTTAGAAGCAATCAACACATCAACTTCTGATTTCCCAGATCTTAAATAGTCCACATTCGTCACCAGCTTGTTTCCCGTCTCTGAAACAGTAGCTTTGACATCTCCCGTAACTTATCCAAAAGCATGCACTGTATTACGAACAATCGCAACAACTTCAAATACCTCTCTCTCACTCTAGACAAACCGTGTACACGTGTTATCCTATTCTTGTGCATGATTTATTACCGTCAAATAGTATATGGTCTCTAGAGTATTCATCAGTTTATCTTCCACACTAGGCATAGTGAAACACCTTCCACAGCCCCTCTCTGTTCACTGTGTTAAAATCTCTTCCATCCACAACAATTTGGAGAGGTATTGGTGAAGCAGAGCAGAAGGTTGTTGGAGTGATGCTCACTCCATCTTCCAGCAGGTTAGGCTACACTGGTTCAGTCAAAATATGAGACCTTGACATTTACCTTTCAAGGTCACCCAAGGTCAAATGTAATGTTGCCAACAGAATCCTCATATATAACTTCCTGTTAGTGATTAAGAGTAAACATTTTTGTACCTCACCGTTTGCCTCCTATGACACTTTAATAAATTTGCTCCCTATCTTCATCATCCCTCCCCTCCATTCCCAGGCCTTAACCCTGGTGGATTTTCACCAAAGTCAAATTGCTTCTTTAGTTCCACGTACCCAAAACCTGTGCAAAGTTTGAGGATTGTCCATTCATTGGTACAAGAATTAATCGATGCACACACACTTACAAATGAATAAATAAATAAAAGCCGACGATCATATACACCCCTTTCGCAATGAACTGCGGGCGGGGTGAATAACTCTGTATTTATCTGTTACAATATAAATTTAGGAACAGGCTGTACTGCTACATAAGTAAAGGTGCACATAATCAGCATAGATTGTTGTACAGTTCCTAACTGGGGTAACAGGCAACATACCATGGAAGCCAATAAAGTTTGCAATAATACGTTCACTTGGCTCGAGTAAATTAAAATCTAGATATTTTCAACAATTACTTCACCCAAAAAATGTCTAAGGAGGCTAAACTTCAATTCATGCTTAGCCTATACAGTATACTGTACTGTATCTTACAAGCAAATGCATCATGTTTATGCATTTTGTCGTCAACATTTACCATTTCTAATTATATATATATATATATATATATATATATATATATATATATATATATATATATATATATATATATATATATATATATATATATATATATATATATATATATATATATATATATATATATATATAGATATATATATATATATATATATATATATATATATATATATATATATATATATATATATATATTCTATGTAAAAAGACAGTTTAGAATGGGTTAGCAATGTGTCTGGATGTCAAAAGAAAAAACAAAAAATTGCGTGCTGAAAGATCCTATCAACATACTCTTCTCGTTCGAGAGAATTAAGAGAATGAAACTGCCATAGGCAGAGTGCTTGCAGTATACTGTAGAGCTAGTCACGTCTGCTTAGGTTTCACCGATGTGTAGGCAGTAGAGCGATTGCCAGATGGATTCAATTGTGTCTGCCTAGATTTCACAGGCGTGTAGGCAGTCATTTGGCGAAATTTTTCGAGCTTCATTGCGAAGCACAGTTTAGGTTTAGGAAGCTAAAAATTGCACTGCCTGATGCGCTAGACATTTCTTTTAAATTTTGGTAAGAAAATAAATAAAGTTTTCGACATTTGAAAAAATGGAGCCTGGGCCAGCCACTGGGTCCCCATGATTTCCGGACCCACGACCATTAAGGGGTTTCAACCCCCCACCCAGCCCAGGGCCTCTGACTAATTATGAAGAAGAACAACAGGCTTCCAGAGTTTATGGATTTTTACCTTCTGATTTTTTTTTTTTTTTTTTCAGAGTGATTGGCACAAAACTGACATGAGACCAGACAAACAGAGAGGCGAAATTTTTCGCGCTTTATTGCAAAGCATAGAAAGGGTTTGGGAAGCTAATAATTGCATTGTCAGGTGCACCAGACGTTTCTTATCAATTTGGTAAGAAAAAATCTATCTATCTATCTATCTATTGCCAGACGCCTCAATCCCGTTTGGGGTGGCCACAAACAAATCGCCTCCAAGTCGCCCTGTTCCCCGCCATTTCACTGCCCTGCTCCCAACTCACATCCCCCTCTCTCATATACCTCTCCACCCCATCCCTCCATCTCATCCTCGGCCTCCCCCTCCCTCTTCCCCCCTCCACCTCACTCACATACACTCTCTTTGTCAGTCTTTCACCCTCCATCCTCTCCACATGGCCAAACCACCTCACTGTGTTCCTCATAACGTTTCCTATCACATCCACATCCACACCACAACGCTCCTTTATATCCTCATTCGTCAGCCTGTCTCTCCATGTGACTCCACAAGCTCCTCTTAAATAACTCATTTCCACTTCTCTCACTCTTGACTTGTGTCCTTCCAACAACGTCCAAGCTTCGCTTCCATACGTTAGAGTTGGTATCACAATACTGTCATGTAGTAACTTTTTCACTTCCATGCTCACTTCCCTGTTTCTTATCACTGCTCTCAAAGAACCAGCAACCTTTCTTCCCTGTTGTACCCTTTCTAGCACTTCACCCTCCAAACCTCCATCCCTACTCATCACACTACCCAAGTACTTAAACGTACTCACATTTTCCAATTCCTCACCATCCAACCTCGCTGTACATTCACTGAGTTCACCTCTCTCAAAGACCATCACTTTACTCTTCCCTACATTCACCTTTAGATTCCGTTTCTTACACTCTCTCTCAAACTCATCCACCAAGCCTTGCAGCTCCCCTTCGTCTTCACTTAACAACACAGTATCATCTGCAAACAACAGTACAGGGAGTTTCCAAACACTATCCTCTTTCACCAGGGCCACTCCAACATCCACTACCCTACCTTGTACCTCTTTTATTACCCCATCCATGTACAGATTGAACAACCATGGAGACATGACACATCCCTGTTTCACACCAACTTTCAAAGAGAAAAATTCACTTAGTTCACCATCCACACGCACTGCAGCCTTCGCACCATCGTACATACACTTCACAGCATTCAACAACTTCCCATCTACTCCATATATTCTTAACACTTTCCACAATCCTTGTCTATCCACCCTGTCATATGCTTTCTCCAAATCCATGAAAGCCGCATACAACTTCTTTCCCTTCTCTAGAAACTTTTCCACTAAAGATCTAAGAATGAGTATCTGATCTACACAACCTCTTCCCTTCCTAAAGCCTCCCTGTACTTCTCCAACTAATTTCTCTGTTCTTTCTCTAACTCTGTAAATAAGTATCCTACCATACACTTTTCCTATTATACGAAGAAGACAAATGCCCCTATGATTACCACACGCTTCTTTTTCCCCTTTTCCTTTGTACAAGGGAATAATTATACCTGACTTCCAATCCTCCGGGACTCTACCTTCCTCCCAAGCCAATCTGCACATCTTCCACATCCATTCTACTACCATCTCTCCCCCATGCTTCAGCATTTCACCACACACTCCATCAATTCCTGGGGCTTTCCCCGATTTAACTTTCTTCATTGCTTCCACAACTTCTATCCTACTGATTTCTTCCTGTCTTCTAACCTCCCTCCTTCTCCCAGCCATTCCCCAGCCACTTATACTCGCATTACTTCCATCCTCTATGTTCAACAATTCCTTAAAGTGTTCTCACCATCTGCTCACTTTTTCTCCCTTCTCCACTAGTAATCTACCATTTTTATCTTTCACTCCCCTGCTAACTTGACTTCCACCCTGTCTTACTCTTTTCACCTCTCTCCAGAACATTTTCTTACAGTCCCTCCACTTTACACTCGAATTCCTTCCAAATTCCTCATCCACTCTCTTCTTACTCTCTCTTACTAATCTTTTCACCTCTCTCTTTCTTTCTACATATAACTCTCTCTTCCGCCTCTCAACTTCTTCCACGCCTCTATTTCTCATCCATTCATTGTATGCTTTCTTCTTTTGTGCCACAGCCTGTCTCACCCCTTCAGTCCACAACGCTGTACCTTGCACCCCCCTCCGTCTTCTCTTCCTTCCACACACCACATCACATGCTGCACATATTTCTTCTGTAAATATCCTACACACACCTTCCACATCTCCCATCTGCTCCAATTCATATTTGCCCAATCGTTCCTCCACTTCCCTCTTATACTCTGCCTTTTTCTCATCTTCTTGTAACCTTTCCACTCTCCTTGCAACTACTCCTTCCTCTCGTCTTTCCCTTCTTCTATTCCTCCATCTTACTTGAATTTTAATTCTGGCCACCACCAAGTAGTGGTCAGAAAGTCCACTCCCCCAACCTCTAAAAACTCTTGCATCCATTACACATCTTCGCATCCTTTCATCCACACACACATAATCAATCATTGCCTTCCTTTCATTCAGTTCACCACCCACCCTTCTCATCACTCGCCATGTATACCTGTGGATCATTTTATGCCTGAAGATGGTATTGGCTATCACCAAACCCTCCCAGCACAAATGTCCACTAACGCACTCCCATTCTCATCTGTCTCAGCAGGCACACCCCACTCACCAACTATTCCATCCACCTTCACATTCCCAACTTTACCATTCATATCACCAGTCAAAAACACTCTCTCATTCCTTCCAAACTTTTCCATGCACACTTCTTCATTTGTCCAAAACTCTTCTCTCACTCTTCTAGCACGATCTTGCGTTGGCGCATACACACACACAATCGCCCACTTTTTTATTCCAACTTTCAACTTTACCCACACAATCCTTGACCCAACTGATCCATACTGTCCTATGCTCCTCTTCCACCTTTTACTCACAACTATACATACTCCTTCCTTTGCCCTCTCATTCTCACCTACTCCTGCACATATACCCCATCCATATTCCCATTCTCTCACACTTTCTCCTCTCCATTTTGTTTCAGTTATTCCACATACATCCACTTTCGCACCCTCAAGCGCCTGGACAATCTCTCTCTCTTTCACATCATCATTCGCTCCCCTTACATTCCAAGTTCCAATTACCATGTCCTTTGTCCGGTCCTTGGTTGTCATCGTTTGGTCAGTCCTTGTCCGAGGCTTGTTGTTTGTTTTTTTAGTTAGTTGTTTTCCGAAATATGAGAAAAGTGGTACCGGGGCCGACCACTGGATCACAATGAATTCTGGACCCACTGCCATTGAGGCGTTTCAACCTCCCACCCTGCCTAGAGCCTTTAACCTATTTTGTTGAAAAACAAAAGGTTTCTGAAGGTTTATGGATATCTACCGTCTGACATCTTTTTCTGAACGATTAACACAAAATGGTGACCTGTAGAGTGCAGACAAACAAACAAACATAGACAGACAGACAAGCAGATGGACAAACATATGGAACCTGCCAACATGCTTCCCTAATCGAAAGATTCCGGCAAGCAATGAAACTGTCATGGGCAGATTGCTTGTTGGATGGATGTGAGTGCGTCTGTCTAGTTTTCACCGGTGTGTAGGCAGTCATTTGGTGAAAAATTTCGCGCTTCACTGCGAAGCACATGAATGATTTAGGAAACTAAAAATGTTATTGCCAAGTCTGCTAGAGTTTTCTTTTCAATTTAGTAAGTAAAAAATTTGATAATCGAAATTTGAGAATATGTTTCTTGGGCTGGCCATTTGGTTCCGACGATTTCCGAACCCACAGCCAATGAAGGGGTTCAACACTCCACCCAGCCCAGGGCCTTTGACCAGTTTTGATTAAAAAAAAAAAAAAAAAAAGTAAGTCTCTTGGATTTATGGATATCTACCTTCTGATTCTTTTTTTCAGAACGATTGGTGCAAAATTGTGACCTGCTGCCATTACACTTGCACCCAGCTGATAGTTTTCTTTGATACACATTCACTCTATCGGATACGTTTATGTGAAGCTACAGAACGTGGTGAATGTTTTTTTTTTTTTTTTTTTTTAGCGTATTAGATACAGCCAGGATTCCGGGGGCTTGAATGGTGAGTGAATGGAAGCATGGCCAACTGGACTGGGCAAAAATATGGGCTTTCTGGACATTGCTACTCCTCACCCTGCCCTAAGGTGGGAAAAGAGGTCCGGATCATGATGATGATGATGATGCTTTCACAACCTCAATACTCAATTTTTTTTTTTCTCTCATACTGAACATCTTTAAAAACCAAACAAACAAACAAAAAGTTGCCAGGGAGGAAGGAAAAAACGAACCAAGCCTTTTCGTTTCCTTTCGTACAGGCAAAGATATGAAACGTATCTTTCGTAAAATGTGCTCTTTCGCTTCCGTTGAAAATTGTGAACTCTTTGACAAGGAAAGGTTTCCTTCAGGTGGATAATATCGCCTGTCGTAACCCACAATAAAATTCTCACGTATTCCTGATTCACTGAAGGGTTCATCGATATAAACTGTGACCCTTTCCCTGTGAGAATTATCAGTTGCACATTCCTAAGCTAAGAGTCAACCAATGTCTGTACTGCTACAGAAGAACTACTTTCTGAATTTTCAGAATGACGGACAGAAAGTATTCCAGCACAGTGTTTTTGCTGGTTAGTACGTTTTGCTAAAGGGAAGTGAGATCAGTCGGAAGGTGTGGACAGTGCAATGGAAGAAGACGCCTCTAGAAAAAATGAAAACTCAGTTTTGTTCAGGATCTGTTTACATGAACAGAAAATGCTATGGAGTCCCCATTCCTTGGTTTATAATTAAATTACCAAGCCATTATTGTAATAAAGGTGGTGAGTTCAAGAAAGATGGTAATGCCCTCTTAAGTATCATCATGTGATACACCACACACAATTATTAATAAGTTTGAATTCTAGATTTTCACTTGGTATTAGAAAAGAAGACAAAGGACACCTTTCATAGAAGCACCCTCCCCTCCAGTATACTAAGGAGAGAGAAAAGAATTATTTACTATTGTAAAGATCAATTACGAAAATGAAAATAATACTCCGGGTCCCATACAGGCTCAGATATTTTGTTTTATCTTCTCTCATTGTGCCAAATGAAAATCAATATTTTCTGCTTCATCCACAATAAATCAAAAATTCACTACCTACTCATTCGTATTCGCAAACCTTATTCACCAGTATAGGGTCAAGTGAGTCAATTTCAAACACTGAGCTCCTTGTTCAAGAGCTACAGTACATTAACTCTGGCTGTAACACAGTACACCAGTTTGCATCGCTGTACATTTCTGTTTCATCTCTGACTTACATCCCTTTCGATTTACTGACCCAGGCGAATAAAAAAAAAATTATGACGTCAAAGGTACTGTTATATTTTCATTTGTTTGGGTGCATATCACTGATTTTTTTTGGATGAATTTCCCATATAATTTTGACGGCTGTTAATGTTGAAGTATTCTTGATTTAAACTGACGTATACCCGCTGCTGAACTAAGAATTCCACGCACTAATTCATCTGGCTCACATGCCGCCCCAGTACAGCTAACTGCCTAGTGATCTGCTCTGACCCATTGTGTTATTTTTGAATATTCCGAGAGGACTCTGGTACGCAGTAAACTGCATGCACACCACACAAACCTCAGACACACTCCAGACACGCCACAAAAACACAAATGAGACACCATCAACACCGCCAATCCTTTACGTCCCCTCTGTGAAAAGGCCTAGACCTCTATCTTCTAGAGCAGTGCAAGGATTCACTCATTCAGCGAATGACTGAAGTATACAGTCAGAGACACGCTGGATTTGTCTCCGCGTGGGTGCTCGCTTCCACCGCTTGAGTACTATGGAAACAGTCATGCTTTCCTTAACAGTCATAAATGTATGTTTGGACTGCCGTCGAGAGAGAGAGAGAGAGAGAGAGAGAGAGAGAGAGAGAGAGAGAGAGAGAGAGAGAGAGGAGCAATAATGTTATAAGAGTCAGCCGAAAAGAGATGATCAGTGAGCTGAGAAGAGCCAGCAAATAAAAACCTGGCGGTATGGTCGGGTGAAGGACAATAAGAGATAAGGCAAGGACGAAAGGCCGTTGTTGTTTTGAATTTTCACTGGAATGAGAAATCCTAGGAGAGTGTAGTGGGGAAATGCGCTTGAACTCATATGGCAAGTGGGATATAGGAGTAAACAAAACCATAGACGCAGTGTAGCAAAACACGCAGAGTGTAGTGTAGCAAGACAGAAAGAGGGTGGTGTAGCAAGACAAAGAGTGTAGTGTAGCAAGGCAAAGAGTGTAGCGTAGTAAGACAGAGTGTGGTGTTGCAAGACAAAGCGTGTACTGTAACAAGACAGGAAACTGAAGTGTAGCATGATAGGTTGAATGTAGTGTAGCAGGGTAGGTAGAGTGTGGTGTAGCAGAATAGATGGCGTGTAGTGTGGCAGGATAGGTAGAGTGCAGTCTAGCAGGATACGAGTAGTAAGAGTGCGGTGTCGCAGGATAAGTATAGTGTAGTGTAGAAGGATCGGTAGGGTGTACTGTGGCAGGAAAAGTAGAGAGCAGTGTAGCAGGATGGATAGAGTGCAGTGCAGCAGGATTGGTCGAATGCAGTGTAGCAGGATGGATAGAGTGCAGTGCAGCAGGATTGGTCGAATGCAGTGTAGCAGGATGGATAGAGTGCAGTGCAGCAGGATTGGTCGAATGCAGTGTAGCAAGATAGTAAAGTTCAGTGTAGCAGGATAGAATGTAAATTGAAGGAGAGGCAGAATGTAGTGCAACAAGGTAGAGTGTGGTACAGCAGGACACAAAGGAGGAAGATGGCAGAAAATAAGGATACGTGGCAGTGACCAGAGTAATGAGAACCGACAATTAACTGAAGACAGGAAGTTGTTAGCTGGAAGAAAAAAGAGAGTAATTGGGAGGTAAGGTGGGTAGCTGTGAGGGGAAGAGAGAAATAATGAAGGAATGACAGAAACTGGGGGAGGAAGAGAGTAACAGGGAGAGAAAGAGAGAAATTGGTAAATGAAGAGAGCAGCTGGGAAAGAGTATAACCGGGGAAGGGGAAGAGTAACTGGGACAGGAAGAGGTCGTTGGGGCGAGTAATGCAACTGGTAAAGGAAGAGTGTAACTGAGAGAGAGAGAGAGAGAGAGAGAGAGAGAGAGAGAGAGAGAGTAACTTGGAGATAAAGAGCGGAACTGGGAGCGAAGGAGTAATTGAGAAAAAAAAAGAGAGGATATGGCAGGGAAAATGAGTAACTGGGTGGGAAAGGGATTACTTAGCAGAGGATGAGTGTAAGCGGCAGAGAATAACAGGAACTGGAAGAAAAAGAGAGCAGGTGAGAGAGAAACTGAGTAGATGTTAGAAACAGAAAGCAGCAAGTATGGAAGAAAAACTGCTGGGAAGGAAACTTTTTACCTGACAGGGAAAGAGATTTTTGTTAGTAAGAAATAAGACTGAGGATGAAAAGGAAGGTACCGTATGGATAAGATGTTGCGTAAAGGGGAAGAGACTAGTGCTGAGAGAGCGGGATAGAAACCGGAAATAGGCCTGTAGATATGGTCAATGTGAAGCGGGGAAGAAGAGACTGGGGCTGTGGATAAGGCGGGAAGGGAAAGAGGAGAGGAAGAAGAATGTCATGAGGTGTAGAAAGATATAATTTTGAGAGGGTGAATAATTTGAGAGAAGAAAAGGTTCGCTCAGACTGGAAAAGCAGAGAGGAGGAGTCGCATCAGTGGATAAACATCATTCAGAAAGGAGGTTGCAAATCGTTATTTAAAGGAAAAATAAATAAAATTTATTCTTATTACTCCTTATCGTAGTTCAGTTATTTAAAAATTATAATGTAACTTTTCTGCTGCGTTTGGTTCACCTGTGTGTTTTATTCAGGAAAACACCAGATTTTATTCGACTGAGAGAAGTCGTTGTAGATAAAGTCTTCAGGAGCCCTGCTATTAGCATACCGACGAATTTTATTGAAAACTAGACGATTTCATTTGGTGGACACGAATGTTTGATGTCAAGAAGTTAAGATTTAAAAAAGTAAGAATGGATATAAAACTATTGCTAAGAGTGGAAGGGTTTAAATCATGGACAAAGTTTCACCTTCTTTTCCTTTGGGACTAATTCATACACAGGGCATGTCTTTCTCTTCCCTCCCGGACATATAACGTCAGCGAGATTCACCTATGGCAGAGAAACATACCAAGCCTCTCTTAGTTTAGGAATATTAACTAACAAAGGAGTATGAGAAACATAAGATGGTAAGTATTAAGCGAACATTTGTCCCCGACTGCACAAAGAGAAAATATGTTGCTTAAAAGAGTAAGAAAAGTGATAAAAACAGTGCATTTAAAAAAGAAAGAACATCCGTGCCAGAAAAAAGTTTTGATGATATGAACAGGGTCGTGGAGAAAGAGAGGGAGAGTAGTGTAGGAAAAATGGGATTAGGCGACGTATTGGAAAAGCATCAGAGAAGGGTACGAGAATTATAGAATATGTAAGGATGATGGTGATATATAAATCACTGAGGGGAGGAGAAGAAGGTGAATTGGCAAAAAAGAAGACCTGGTTGTAGAGAAAGATATGAATATGGGCTGCAGGGCGAAGAGTGGGATGCGGAGAAATAGGGGAGTTTTGGTTAGAAAGACAGGAAGGTTGTGGAGAAAAGGAGGGTTGTGAAGTAAATGAGAGGGATGAGGGGGAGAAAAAGAGAATGATTGTAGAAATAATGAGAAAAAGCTTGTGGACAGAAAGAAAACAAGGTTGTATGGATAAAGGGAGGAAGGTTGTGGAATGAAAGAGTAGGATGCGATGAGACAGAGAGGAAGGCTGTGAGGAAAAGGAAAGAGTTGTGAAGAAAGGATTGAACGGGATGCGATGAGACAAAGAGGAGGGCTGTGGGGAAAAGGAAAGAGTTGTGATGAGAGGATTGCAGTTGCACTATGTGTAACTAACAGATGGGGAAGATTACTCAAAGAGGAAGTGAATAATGAGAGAGATTATTCAAGATGGGAAAAAAATGTAGACTGACGGATAAGGGAGAGTGATTACGATAAGTGAATTAGGGCGAGAGAGACTGACTAGCTGAGAGGGAGGGCCGAGGGATAAAAAAGTTAGGGACACAGAGAAGAAGAACGTCGTGGAGAGAGCCTGGTAGAGAGAAAGAGTGGAGAAGGGGAAGATGAATATACTGGAGAGAAAGTGGGGCACGGCGAAAGGAAGACGAACATGGCAGTAAGGAATCCTAGACGAGAAACGATGTGGGTCGCAGGGAGAGTAGGAAAAAAAAAAAAACTAGGAGACTTACAAAAATATTCAGAAATAATGGGTTTATTTTATACATAAGAGTGAAATGAGCATCCATAAGGGTCTCTTTACCACTGCATCCTTGATAATGGAAGACGAAACCGGTCGAGGAAGGTTAATATAAACTGGCAGCTAGACAAGAGCTTCAGAATGGGTAACGTACCAGTCTGGCTTTTGGATGTAAAATATTTTCAGAATTTAAGGAATATGCGTAAATAACCTCTGACCGACTTGCATTACCACATTGAAAGATGTGTGCTACCTTTACTATGCACTTCTACTTATATTTTTAATGTGTACTTCCATGTATGGCAACATTGCACAGGCACAAAAGCGGTTGCTGCCACTAATCCCCTTGTCGAAGTTATGAAGTTTTTTTTAGCAAGTGTACTGGTTTAACAATATACTCGGTTCCACGGAGTCTGACGCACTGATTTTGCCAGCCGAGGACAGGTGGATCTGGTAACACTGCTCGACGTACTCGGGCTGTGATTGGTGGATTTCCGTTGTGTTTGAACGTACTCAAATTGACTTTGTATATCAACCAAAGCCTCATTGATTTGTAAGATACCGGATTATACAGATACAAATTAAAGCAATGATATCTTTAATGATAAATATGTGCCTTTTAAATTACTAGAGATAAACCTGAACGACAATGATAACAAAAAGTAAGTAAAGTCGTGACTGGACGCATGCGGACAAGTCAGCGACCGTGGCGGGAATTCAGACGTTCATAGCGAGGTGGTTCCGAGGTCCTGTGAAGGCATGAATGTTTTTCCCACTACTACTACACAGTGGCACAGTCTACAGTCTGCACTATGCCCTTCATTACCTCACCTACTAATATACAACCTGACCCTAGATATGCTTGGCTTAGCTTCTAATAATTATGATTTGTGTAAGCACACACACACACACACACACACACACACACACACACACCTCACTGGGGCCAATACATGCAATTCTATTCTTAATACACATAGTGTACACACGTATTTTCATTACCTTCATAGGTAACAGTAGCTTTAAAAATCTGCATTTGTTTGTATTCATAATCAGATTCAGTAGAATTATTTCTTACATGAATAAGTTCGGTGTTTGATTTTCCATAATATTTTTGTATCATAAGAGACAGACATACAGCCGGACACCCTATCACTGGTCACAGTGCATCCTCAAGCATGTATCTCTGCCCCCTCGACAAAGAGCCGGGAAAGTAATGGATTACATCATTATAGAATGAACTGAATTTTTGTTAATGATGGAAGAAAGGAAAGTAAGATAAAAGCAAACTCCATGAGAAAATAATAGTTGAAATATGCTGCTATAATAAAACCGCGTTCAGGATAAACGAAATCAAACATAATGAAATGAATTTAAATCAGTCGCTGACTTGTCCGCATGCTTCCAGTCGCGACTTTACTTACTTTTTGTTATCATTGTCGTTCAGGTTTATCTCTAGTAATTTAAAAGGCACATATTTATCATTAAAGATATCATTGCTTTAATTTGTATCTGTATAATCCGGTATCTTACAAATCAATGAGGCCTTGGTTGATATACAAAGTCAATTTGTGCACGTTCAAACACAACGGAAATCCACCAATCACAGCCCGAGTACGTCGAGCAGTGTTACCAGATCCACCCGTCCTCGGCTGGCAAAATCAGTGCGTCAGACTCCGTGGAACCGAGTATAGTGAATATTGAAGTAACAGAAACTCGCAAAAAAAAAAAAAAAAAAAAAAAAAAGTAAAATATAAGCTATCGTTTCAGAGTATGATATAAATATACCATTGGCAATAATCAGTAATTGTGCAGTGTTTCAGAAAGCGGTTAAAAATTAAAGAATTTAACACACTCAAGAAAGAGCATAAGTTAAAAGATTCAGTGTTCAGTGCGGAAACTAATATATTTACCAATCAGTTAGGCTGTATAGAAGATACAGTGGCCTCGTGGTCTTATTGGGCCGCTCATCACTTGCCCGAATTATAATCGTCTCTGAACCACGCTCCGCTTTGGTACAAGTGATACCTGTTTCTGAGCAACCACCACCAACATCATCACAGCAACCACCACCACCACCACCATCACTGCAACCACCACCGCCATCATCACATCAACCACCACCACCATCATCATCACAGCTACCAATGACACCACTACCACCATCACAGCTACTATGACCACCACCACCTCAGCTACCATTACCACCACAACCACCAATACTACATTTACCACCACCAACACCATCATCATTAGGGCAACCATCACCACCGCAGGTACTATCACCACCACCATGATCACAACAGCTGGCACCGCCACCAGAAGAGCTATCACCAACATGAACATCACAGCTACAACCACCACCACCAACACCACCACGGCTACCATCACCACAATCATCATCACAGCTACCACCAGGACCAACAGCACCACAGCTACCACCATTTTCTGCTAAATAAAATCGTCTGTTTGTATCATCATTTAAGTAATAGACATCAGCCTACATGTTCAGTTCCCTCTCTCTCTCTCTCTCTCTCTCTCTCTCTCTCTCTCTCTCACTCTCTCTCTCCCTCTGCTATGATGGAGGAAGCTCCAAGGAATTGCCTTGACGACTTTTCCACGTGTACATTTTGTAAAACAAATGGGAACAGTTATTAAGAACCAAAACACCCCTTCAGAAGATATTAATTGATATGAAATGAAACTTGCCCATCTAGGACCCAGTGCTAAGTTTCATCAAAGTCATTTTTCAAGTTTTGGTTGAACCACACACACACACACACACACACACACACACACACACACACACACACACACACACACACACACAGGATATAGTATGTTAGATAATGTAAAGAAATGAATAAAACTAAATATGAGGAAAACTGAGCACAAAGGTAGTACTTGCTGTGGTAGGATTTTGATGAAAATCAGTAGGCTTCTGGGGTTAATGGATATCTACCTTATTAATTTTTTCCAATAACGACTGGTGCAAAATTGTGACCTTTAGAGAGCAGACAAACAGACAGACAGACAGAAAAACATACAGAACTGACAAACATGCCTGTCAAATCTGTCAGTTCAGGCCAGCAACACATACAGAACTGACCAACATTCTTGTCAACTCTATCAGTTAAGGCAAGCAACAAACATACAGAACTGACCAACATACTTGTCAAAGCGATCACTTCAGGCAAGCAACAAACATACGGAACTGACCAACATTCTTGCTGAACTAAAAGATTCTAGCAAGTAACAAACAGGGGTGCAACATACTCTACTTGTCGGTGAGAATTACGAGACTGACACTGCCATAGGCAGAGCGCTTGCAGCATAGATCCAATTTGTCTGCTTAGGTTTCACCGTTGTGTAGGCAGTAGAGCGCTTGCCAGGTGGATCCAATTACTTCTGCTTAGGTTTCACTGGCGTGTAGGCAGTCCTTTAGCGAAATTTTTCACACTTCATTGCGAAGCACAGGATCGCTTTAGGAAGCTAAAAATTACATTGGCTGGTGAGGTAGACATTTCTCATAAATTTTGGTTAAGAAAATAAAATTCAATTATCAGAATTTGAAAAAATGATGCCTGAGCCCGCCAAAGGGTCCCCACGATTTTAGGACCCACTGCCTTTAAGGGGTTTCAACCCCCCACCCAGCCCAGGGCATTTGACTAATTATGATAATGAAAACAGGCTTCCACGGTTTATGGCTTTATACCTTCTGATTTGTTTTTTTCAGAATGATTGACACTAAATCGTGACCTGTAGAGAGCAGACAAACAAACAGAGAGGCGAAATTTTTCGCGCTCTATTGCAAAGCAAGAATGGGTTTGGGAAGCTAATTTAGAGGAGTAGATGTGGATGTGGTTGAGAAGATTAGGAGAAATACACTGAAGTGGTTTGGACATGTGAAGAGAATGGAGAATGAAAGACTGACTAAGAGGGTGTATGTAGGTGAGGTGGAGGGAGGGAGAGGGAGAGGTAGACCGAGGATGAGGTGGAGGGATGGAGTTGAGAGGTATATGAGGGAGGGGGGGGTGAGTTGGGGGGAGGGTAGTCAAATGGTGGGTGACAGCGACTTGGAGGCGTTTTGTCTGCGGCCACCCTTTGTGGGATTAGGGTGTCGGGCTATAGATAGATAGATAGACTGTAGCACCAGTCGAGCAGGGCAGTAGTCCCAAGGTGGATGGAAAGCTGATGACAGGGAAAGCTGGAGCTCCCGTTTCATCAGCCCTCGGGACTAGTTCCTGACCATCCCCTTTTGCTGAACTTTTTAAGTGTCTCAGTAACACAGAGAGTAGGCCAGCATGCTCTGCAATACAAGTTTCTCTAACTATCAACGCCAAACTACATGCACAGTACACACTACACTTCCTTTTTCCAAAATTCAAACGAAATTATGGCTCCAATATACATAGCCTCGGAGTCCCCAGGGGGAGGGACCATAAATGCCCCACCTTCCACCCCTCTCCCTGTGACGACTCGAGCTGCCTGGAACCACTGTCTGATTCACTTCTTCATTTCTGCAACATTCGTGGCCTTTCCTCTAAATTTCGCTCCTCCTCGAAACCTCACCTTCTTTTCCTAACGGAGACTCAGCTGTCTGAGGCAACTGACAGCAAACCCATCTCTGTATCCTCCTACTTTTTGTATACTCATTTCAAAACCGAAGGTTGCTGTTGTGTATATATACGCAACAACCTATCTTGCTCTCGTGTTCCTGAACTCAGTTCTTCTGAATTCTCTACACTCTGGCTTCGGCTTTCCTGTCATTCTCTTACTAAATATGTCTGTTCTGTTTACTTATCCCCTAATTCTACTGACCTTCAAAAATTCTTCGACTATCTTACTTCTACGATGTAACACATTCTATCTGTTACTCTTTTCTCTGAAATCTCCATTCTAGGAGATTTCAATGTTCACCACCACCTTAGACTCTCCTCTCCTTTCACTGATCCACCTGGTGAACAACCTGTCACGAGTCGGCTCGTGACATTAGATTTAGTGGGAAACCGTGAACTCTAGTAGAATCCCAGTGTTTATCGTTCAGTTAACCGCTTACCCGGTCGGGAGTGTTTTTCAGGCAATTTTTCAATGTGTCATAAATGATCGTCTTTGTGCAAGACATTAGCACTTCCGCTGAGCGATTTATTGTGGGCATATTTCGCTCATTCTAGCCGTTAGTAATGCGGCTGGACATTTGCCTCTTTCCCACGATTCGAAGTCAGTCAAGGTTTGAACGCCACGGAAGCAGGTAGTGTGTGGCAGTGTCCTTCCTACGACGCAGTTCCCACCGCCGCCGTATTCCCACTTAGCTGTGATTGGCGAGAGACTTAGCGAGTGCAGTGTCCTTCCAGTAATGACGTCCAGTCATCTGCTTTGTCCACTTTTCTGACCAGTATTTTCTTTTTGTTTTTTTCTAGGTTTAAGAGTTAGCGTTTGAGTGAGTGAGTGAGTGCAATCTCCTTAGTTTGAATTCATTTTGAAATGTAACGTAAATTTATTTCTTTGTAATCAATAAATTTAACAGTTCTTTTTCTCGAGCTTAATGTAATGTAAACTCGTGTTTTATTTTCCATATTAAGCTTATCTGAGTTGCAGCTCCTAGCTTGCATAAATGCTTTGCTATTCATAACTGGTATTTAGGCCAGTCCTTTCGTATTAAGCTTAAAATCCGTTGTGCCATCTAGGAGTTAATGCACTAGCAAGAATCTGATATCTTTAATAGCATTAGTTATTGACTGTCAGAGGTGAAGTCACTTTCTCCAGAGGCTAACAGTACTAATAAACAGCAATTGTGAGGAATTAGTCTCTGCTGAGTACTGTCGAGAAAGTTTATAAATTCTCGTCCTTAGAGAATTGGCGAAGCAAGTCAGAATAAAGTAATCATTGCTTGATTTTTAGCAAGGCAATTCATTGTCCCTGTTATCAGTATAATTGAATAATTATCCTTTAATATTCCCTACACTTAAAAAACCCTGTGACACAAGCCTACACCTTTTCTATACTGAATGACCTAGAGCAGCTTGTACAGCACCCTACCCGTATCCCTGACCGCCTTGGAGGGAGTTCCAACATACCTGATCTCTTCTTTACAACTAATCCTTCTGCTTACACTGTTAATCCTTTCTCTCCGTTGGGCTCCTCTGATTAGAACCTTATCACCTTAACCTCTCCTATCGCTCCAGTATGGCCTGTGGACCCTCCAAAGAAACATCGTCTGTGGCACTTTGGAGCTGCAGATTGGGAGGCCCTCAGGTAGTACTTCTTTGATTTTCCCTGGAATGATTATTGCTTTCATGGCCAGGAGCCATCTGAGTGTGCCTTGCGCATTACGGAGGTTATTTTCTCTGTAATGGAAGCATACATTCCTTTCTCATATCCTTTGACTAATGCACGAAAGCCTTGGTTTAATCACGCTTGTTCTAATGCTGTCCACAACAAGAGGGCCTATAAAAGGTACCGGAGCCAACTCTCCCCTGAATCACATCTTTTTTACGTTTCTGCTTGGAATCGTGCTAAGTGTGTTCTTTGTTAAAAATGATTTCATCCGTACTAAATGCTCTCAACTCTCCAACTCGAATTCTTCCCTCTCCTTCTGGCACCTTGCCAAGAACCTTTCTAACAACTTTACCTCATCATCCTTCCCTCCTCTTTTCTACTCTGATGGTTCTGTAGCTATTTCTTCTACTGATAAAGCAAATCTCTTAGTTTAGACTTTCTCCTCTAATTCCACCTTAGACGATTCTGGTGCTGTTCCTCCATCACTTCCCCCCCTGTGACCTCCTCATGGCTGACATTAAAATTTCCTCAGCTGATGTATTTTCTCCCATCGCAGGCCTCAATACTAATAAGGCATATGGGCCTGATGGAGTCCCTCCTGTTGTTCTCAAGAACTGTGCTTCTGTGCATACACCCTGCCTAGGCAAAGTCTTTTGCCTCTGTCTGTCAACTTGTATCTTTCTTTCTTGCTGGAAGTTTGCTGTCATTCAGCCAGTCCCAAAGAAGGGTGACCATTCCCAACCCTCTAACCATCGTCCAATTGCTTTAACATCCTGTATCTCAAAAGTTTTCGAGTCAATTCTTAATAGAAAAATTTTAAAGTATCTTCCAATCAGAACCTTCTTTCTGTTCGTCAGTATGGGTTCCGTCAAGGACGCTCCACTGGCGATCTTCTCGCCTACCTTTCAGAATCCTGGTCATCCTCCTTTCGGGACTTTGGTGAAAGCTTTGCCATTGCACTTGACATCTCAAAGGCTTTCGATCGAGTCTGGCATAAATCTTTGATTTCCAATTTGCCCTCTTATGGTTTCTATCCTACTATCTGTGCCTTCATCTATATCTTCCTTTCTGGTCGTTCTATAGCTGCTGTTGTAGACAGCCATCGTTCCTCTCCTAGATCTATCAACAGTGGAGTTCCTCAGGGCTCTGTCCTATCACCAACTCTCTTCCTTTTATTCATCAATGACCTTCTAAGCTGTACATCTTACCCTATCCACTCATATGCTGATGACTCCACTCTTCACCTTTCCATTCGGTTCCTGCAACGTCCATCTCAGCAGTTACTCCATCAAACAAGGGATGAGGCTATGGCACACCCAATGTCTAACTTGGCTCGTACCTGTGACTTGCGTAAAAATAATCCGGTTGTTTTTAATGCATCAAAGACTCAGTTCTTACACCTATCAACCTGACAAAATCTTCCACAGGAGTACCCACTAATGTTTAATAATATTCAACTCAATCCTGCATCATCCTTGAACATGCTTGGGGTTTCATTTACTCGAGACTTATCCTGGAAAGATCATATTACATCTAAAATCTGCTTCCGAGAGATTAGGTGTGCTAAGCTGACTCCGTTCATTCTTTACCCCTGCACAATTGTTGACTCTATACTTGGGTTTTATCCCCCCCTGTGTGGAGTACAACTCTCATGTGTGGAGGGGTTCCCCACATACAGCTCTTCTCAATAGGGTGGAGTCAAAGGCTTTTCGTCTCATTAACTCTCCTCCTCTTATAGACTCCCTTCAACCTCTGTCTTTTCGCGGCACTGTTGTATCTTTATCTCTTTTCTCTCTCTACTTCAGTAGTCACTGCTGCTCTGAACAGTCCGCTTGCATTCCTCCACCTCTATGACGGGCGCATAGTACCCACTTAGCAGCAAACTCTCCTCCCTTTTCTGTTCAGCTCTCTAATGCAAGAGTTAACCGTCACTCCCAGTCCTTCATTTATGCAACAGGTCAACTCTGGAACTGTCTCCCCATGTCTTTATTTCCTGCTTCCTATGATCTCCAGTCTTTCAAACGCAGTGTGTCCAGGCATCTCGTTTACAGATCAGTAAATTAGTGACTTCATGGTGTATAATAATTCTTCTTTCTGCTTTTTCTGTAAATAAATTCCATGCTTGTTTATTTTAACAGTTTTTTTTCTTTTCCCGACGGTTTTACAGATTATGTCGTCGGTGTGAGAAAGACTTTCTTTTTACCATCCTTTTATTTTACACGGTTAGATATCACTCGAATTAGCTTACTGTTTCAGCTTATTGTTTCAATAGATCACCTGGTCATGGGCGACAAGGCCTCCTGTTATTTGTACTTCCTATATATTCCTGTGAATGCTACAGCGTCTACATCATCAGAATCTGCCTAAGATCAACTGCCAAAACTGCCATTACACTTACACCCAGCTAGTAGTTTTTTTTTTTTTTTAATACGCTTTCACAACCTCAGTAATCACCTTTTTTTTTTCCTTAATACCCGACATTTTCAAAAAAAAAAAAAAGTCGGGGAAGAAGGAAAAACGAACCAAGTCTTTACGTTTCCTTTCGTACAGGCAAAAGTATGAAACGTATCTTTTGTAAAATGTGCTTTTTCGCTCCTGCTGAAAATTGTGAACTCATTCACAAGGAAAGGTTTCCTTCAGGTGGATAATATAACCTGTCGTTATCCACAATAAAATTTTCACGTATTCCTGATTCACTGAAGGGTTCACTGGTATAAATTGTGACCCTTTCCCTGTGAGAATTATCAGTTGCATATTCCTAAGTTAGCGTCCATCAGTATCTGTACTGCTACAATAGAACTACTTTCTGAATTTTCAGAATGACGGACAGAAAGTATTCCAGCACAGTGTTTTTGCTGGTTAGTACATTTTGCTAAAGGAAAGTGAGATGAGTCGGAAGGTGTGGACAGTGCAATGGAAGAAGACGCCTCTAGAAAAAATGAAAACTCAGCTTTGTACAGGATCTGTTTACATGGACGGCAAAATGCTACGCAATCCCTATTCCTTGGTTCATAGGTATATTATCAAGCTATTATTGTAATAAAGGTGGTGAGTTCAAGAAAGTGGGTAATGCCCTCTTAAGTATCATCATCTGATACACCACACACAATTATTAATAAGTTTGACTTCCAGATTTTCACTGGGTATTAAAAAACAAGACAAAGGACACCTTTCATAGACGCACCCTCCCCTCCAGTATTTGGAGAGAGAAAATAATGATTTTACTATTTTAAAGATCAATTGCGAAGATGAAAACAATACTCTGTCACATACAGGCTCATATATTTTTTTCATTTTCTCTCATTGTGCTAAAGGAAAATCAATATTTTCTTCTTCATCCACAGTAAATGAAATATTCACTACTTACTAATTCGTACTCGCTAACCTTATTCACCAATATAGGGTCAAACGAGTCAGACACTGAGCTTCTTGTTCATGAACCACAAAACCTTAATTCTGGCTGTAACACAGTACACCACTTCGCATCGCTGGACATTTCTGTTTCATCTCTTACTTAAATCCCTTTCGATTTACTGACCCAGGAGAAAAAAAATAATGGTGACGTCACAGGTGCTATTATATCTTCATGTGTTTGGGTGCATGGGTGTGAATAATATTAATACCAAGTTCTTTGCAATCCATGCGTCAGTGGGTGATCGTGAGCCATTCGTGCAGTGGTGCAGTGGTGTGACAGGTATGTGTATCTGGGCAGTCTGTTCACAAGCGACGGGACCCTGTCGTCCGCCATTACTGCCCACGCACAAGCAAAAATGTGCCACATTTTGAAATTTGTGTCGTTTTTGGAAAAAATAATATAGACATACCATTTTATGTTAAAAAGAAAATGTTTGAAGCAGCCTTAATGTCAACCATCCTATATGGCTGTGAGTCCTGGTTCAATGGGAACTTGAGGCCAATGGAAAAATTGTATAACTGGGTTATTAAACAGCTGCTGGGAGCTCATATGACAGTGTGCACGGACGTTTGTTACGTGGAACTCGGGTGCTCGCCACTGAAATCTTTAGTACTAGCAAGGCAGAGGAAGCTTTTCCAGCGACTGTGGGGGCGAGGCGCGGTATGCCCGATGACCCGTGGGTGCACGCCGTCAGGCTGACCATGGCGGCTAACACACCAACAAGTAAACACATTAAGAGTTTAATTAATAATTCTGTTGATGTTAAAGTCAGCATTGAATCTTCAAAGCAATCAATTTCTAACTCTACATCTTTTAGAAGGCCAATTTATAACGTGTTGAACCCCACCTTAACAGTTCACGAGATCTATAAATGTCGTGGTAAAACTAGTGAGGTACACAGAATAGCATTTAGTCGGCTGCGGGTAATCATTCATAATCTGGCGATTGAGACGGGCCATTGGAATCAGCGTGGACGGGGACGTCTCCCGGTAGCAGAGCGGCTCTGTCCATGTGGTGCTGTGCAGAGTTGCATGTACTGGAGGTGTGTCCACTGACTTAGCACATACGTACAAGATATAACTTTACTTCCTGGACTCAAATCATTGGTGACGATGCTCAGTTTCCTATTGAGGAGATAGTGTATAAGGTCCATTCCTGTTTTGGCTAGTGTATACTATAATGTTTATCATAACCTATATTATTTAAAGTGTATTTAATTCATTTTGTATGCTCTTATTCTAACCGTGATATACTGTATCACTGGGATTTTTTGTTTTTCGTAAAGAACGTGATTGGTCAAATTGAAGTTACGTTACTAATCAGAAGTGTAATGATTTCCATCTTTCGTTAAGGCTACATAGATGCACTGATTAGCCTTTTAATACTTCGCATGTTTTGTGGACCATAATTGCTAATATTTGATGTGCTGTTTATCATGTTAAGGTTTATTGTTGCTTGAAATCTTGTATGTGTAACTGGATATTGTGGTTAATAAATACTTACTGACTTGCTAACTTACTGTGTGTGTGTGTGTGTGTGTGTGTGTGCGGAGAAAGAGAAAGAGAGAGAGAGAGAGAATTTGTGTGTATGTGTGTGTGTGTGTGTGTGTGTGTGTGTGTGCGCGCGCGCGGAGGGGGGCGGGGAGAGAGAGAGAGAGAGAGAGAGAGAGAGAGAGAGAGAGAGAGAGAGAGAGAGAGAGTGACTTGGAGACAACGAGCGGAACAGGAAGCGAAAGAGTATATGAGAGAGAAAGAGGGGATACGGTAGGGAAAGTGAGTAACTAGGTGGGAAAGAGAGTACTTAGTGGAGGATGAGTGCAAGAGGCAGAGAGTAACCGGTACTGGGAGGGAAAGAGAGCGGATGGGAGAGAAACTGAGTACCTTAGAGACAGAGAGCAGCATGTACGGAAGAAGGATTCCTGGGAATGAAACATTTTACGTGATAGGGGAAGAGATTTTGTTGGTATAAGACTGAGGAAGGGAAGGAAGATACCGTATGGAATAAGATGCCATGTGAAGGGGAAGAGAATAGTGCTGAGAAAGTGGGATAAGAGCCGGAAATAGAGCAATAGATATGGTCAATGTGATGCGAGGAAGAAGAAAGTGGGCCTGGGGATAAGGCGGGAAGAGAAAGAGGAGAGGAAGAAGAATGTGATGAGGTGTAGGGAGATATAATTATGAGAAGCTGAATAACTTAAGAGAGGAAATGGTTCACTCAGAGTGGAAAAGCAGAGAGGAGGAGTCGCTTCAGTGGATAACCATCATTCAGAAGGAGGTTGCAAGTCATTATTTAAAAGAAAAATAAATAAAATTTATCCTTATTACTCCTTATCGTAGTCCAGTTACTTAAAAGTTATTATGTATCTTTTTTGCTGTTCTTGGTTCACCTGGGTGTTTTATTCAGGAAAAAACGAGATTTTATTCGACTGAGGGAAATCAGTGTAGAGTAAAGGGTTCAGAAACCCTGCTATTATCATACCGAGTAATTTTAATAAAACTAGACGATGTTGTTTGGTGGAGACAAATGCCTGATGTCAAGGAGTTAAGTTGAAAATATGTAAGAAAGGATATCAAACTTTCGGTGAGAGTGGAAGGGCTAAAATGATGGACAAAGTTTCATCTTTTGTTCCCCTGGGACTATTTCACGCTCAGGACATGTCTGCCTCTTTCCTTCCGGACACAAACCGTCAGTGAGATTCATCTATGGCATAAAAACATACCAAGCCTCTCTTAGTTTAGGCATATTAACTAGGAAAGGAATATGATAAATATATTTTGTTAAGTAATGAGCGAACATTTGTACCCGACTGCACAAAGAGAGGATGTGTTCGTTAAAAGAATAAGAAAAGTGATAAAAACAGTGCATTTAAAAAAGACGGAACATCTGTGTCAGAAGAAAGTCTTGATGATATGAACAGGGCCGTGGAGAAAGAGAAGGAGAGTCGTGTAGGAAAAACAGGATTAGGCGACATATTGGAAAAGCATCAGAGGAGAGAACGAGGATTATAGAATATGTAAGGAAGATGGTGAGATACAAATCACAGGGGGGAGGGGAAGAAGGTGATTTGGCAAGAAAGAAGATCTGATTGTGGAGAGAATTATATGAATATGGGCTGCAGGGCGAAGACTGGGTTGCGAAGAAGTATAGGGGGTTGTGATTGGGAAGACAGGAAGGTTGTGAAGAAAAGGAGGGTTGCTGAGTAAAAGAGAGGGATGAAGGGAAGAAATAGAGAAGGATTGTAGAAATAAAGAGAAAATGCTTGAAGAGAGAAGGAATGCAATGTTGTATGGACAAAGGGAGGAAGGTTGTGGAAAGCAAGAGCTGGATGCGATGAGACAGAGAGGAAGGCTGTGGGGAAAAGGAAGAAGTTGTGAAGAGAGGATTGCAGTTGCATTATGTGTAACTAACAGATGGGAAAGATTAATTAAGGGGAAGTGCATAATGACGAGAGAGAGTATCCCAGATGGAAAAAAATTGTAGACTGGCAGATAAGGGAGAGTGATTAAGATAAGTGAATAATGGCGAGAGAGACTGACTAGTTGAGAGAAAGGGCTGAGGGATAAAAAAGTTAGGGACAAAGTGAAGAGGGATGTCGTGGTGAGAGCGTGGTAGAGAGAAAGAGTGGAGAAGGGGAAGATGAATGTACTGGAGAGAAAGAGGGGCACGGAGAAAGGAAGATGAACATGGCAGTAAGAAAGAAAACCTACACGAGAAGCGATGTGGTCACCGGGAGAGTAGACGAATAGAGTCGAAAAAAAGAAAAAAAAATACTGGACTTGCAAAAATATTCAGAAATGATGGCTGATTGTCATATATACGAGTAAGATGAGCATCCACAAGGGTCTCTTTACCACTGCATCCTTGATAAGGGAAGACTGACCAAACCTGTCGAGGTAAGTTAATATAATCTGTTAGCTAGACAAGAGCTCCAGAATGTGAGGAGAGTACCAGTCCGGCTTTTGGATGTAAAATAGTTTTAGAAATTAAGAAATATGCCTGAATATCTTCTGACCTACTTACATTACCACACTGGAATATTTGTGTAACCTTTACAGTGCATTTCTGCTTATATTTTTACTGTGTACTTCCATGCATGGCAACACTGCACTGGCGCAAAGCGGTTGTTGCCACTAATCCCCATGATGAAATTATGAAGTTTTCTTACCAAGCGAAATGGTTTAACACTAGTTAATATTATGTAACAGAAACTCGCAAAAAACTAATAAAATATAAGCTATCGTTTCAGAGTATGATGGTAATATAATTCATACCATCTGCAGTAATCAGTAACTGTGCAGTGTTTCAGGAAGTGGTAAAGAATGAAGGAATTTAACACACTCAGGAAACAGCATAAGTTTAATGCTTCAGTGTTCAATCCAGAAACTAAAATATTTACCAAACGGTTAGGATAAGATACAATGGCCTCGTAGCCTTATCGGGCCGCTAACCACTTGCCCAAATAATAGTCATCTCTAAACCACGCTCTGCTTTGGAAGAAGTGATACCTGATTCTGAGCTACCACCACAACGATCATCATAGCAACCATCACCGCCATCATCATCATAACCACCACCGCCACCACTACCACCATCACAGCTACTACTACCACCACAACCACCATCATTACCACCACTACCACAGCTACCACTACCACCACAACCACCATCATCATCACCACCAACACAGCTACCACTACCACCACAATCACCACCATCACATTAACCACCACCACCACCATCATTATTATAGCAACCATCAACACCGCAGGTACCATCACCACCGTCATGATCACCACAGCCGCCACCACCACCACCATAACAGCTACCACCAACATCAACATCTCATCTACCACCACCACCATCATCGTCGCAGCTACCACCAGGACCAACACCACCAAAGGTACCACCATTTTCTGCTAAATAAAATCGTCTAGTATCATCATTTAAGTAATAGACATCAGCCTACATGTACAATTCTCTCTCTCTCTCTCTCTCTCTCTCTCTCTCTCTCTCTGTGCTAAGATGTAGGAAGCTCCAAGGAAATGCCCTGACGGCTCTTCCATGTGCGCATAACACAAATGGGGACAGTTATTAAGAATCAAAGCACCCCTTTAGAAGATATTAATCAACATGAAAATGAAACTAGCCAATCAGGGACCCAGTCCTAACCATCCTGCTAAGTTTCATCAAAGTCATTTTTCAAGTTTTGGTTGAACCACACACACACACACACACACACACACACACACACACAGGATTATAGTATATCAAATAATGTGAAGAAGTCATAAATAAAAACGAAATCCAGGAAAATTAAGCACAAAGATAGTAGTTGCTGTGGTAGGATAAGAAGGGTATACAGAGAAATGAATGTCTAAACAAACGTAATATTTTGAGGCAATTAACATCATAACTGCTGCAGGCAGCTATGATGTAATCTCACGCCTGCATTAAACTGCCAGAAAAATGTTGACAAGGAATGTTAAAATTGAAACTGCTAACCTTGGTGGCCAATAGGATGCAGAGGAGAGTCAGGGACGAAAAAAAAAGTCGGGCCTCCAGGCCAGCCGGTTTTCAGGGCACTCTGTATCTACAGCTAGCATGGGCAATGGCAGTATAGTTAGGAGGTGTGAAGCTGAGAAAATACTATCACTTTTATAATTCAGTTCCATGACGAACCTACTGCCTTCTTATTGTTTTAAGAACGTCCATGCCAGTACAATTGCCAGATTTTCTACGTTAGACGAAGTTAGCTAGAACGTCCCATTACTAGAATTAGACTCTCCCGAAACTGTTCCACTTAAACTACAGACTGGATTCGTAAAATCCATCCTAGACAGATTACCAACCAACAAAGCTCTAGACCCAGATGGATTTCCTCCAACTGTTTTGAATACATGCTCCCCAGAACATGTTTCTGTTCTGGCAAAATTATTCGGACTATACATCCGTACTTCTTCATTCCCAAATTCTTGGAAGGAAGCCAATATCCACCCAAATCCGAAGAAAGGAAGTTCCTCTGACTCCTCTGATTACAGACCAATAGCTATCATATTTTCCTTTGGTAAAGTACTGTATTTGAAATTATAATGAATAAGCATATAGTTAAACATCTTGAATCCAACAACTTAATTAGTGGTAGACTGTATGGTTTTCGCCATGAAAGATCCACCATTGATATACTCAATCTCCTGACTCATAGCATCCATCAATCAATTGACCTACTAGGAGAAATTCATGCGGTAGTCCTCCTTGATATTTCTACAGCTTTTGACAGAGTATGGCACCGTTCCCTGCAATCCAAACTCCCATGCTATGGACTAATGTCTTTTGTTTCACTGATTTCCACATATCTCAGCTACAGAAATATAAGAGTAGATGATGTATAGTCCAGTTTCAGATCAACACCAGCGTGCCACAAAGATTAGTTCTGGCTCCAACCCTATTCTTAATTCATATAAAATATGATCTCTTATTTGTCACCCATAACCCCATCCATTCATATGTAGATGACTCAACACTTCACAGTTCATTCACACTTAAACACCCATTCACAAAGTGTAATATCTTTAATTCACAACTCATTATAGCCATCTCCATAAATCAAGGATAGGGACAAAACAACCTTGTCTTATTTAATGCTAGTAAAACCAAATACTGTTCTGTATATGCAGTTTACAGATAGACGGATATTGCCAGATTCTAATATTACCTTCAATGCTACTAATATTCCTATCTCCAAAATCATTGAAATTCTCGGTGTTTCAGTAAATAATGCCCTCAGCCGGACCTCTCATGTCAGATCACTTGCTAAAACCATCTCAGTGAAAGTTGGGCTATTGTACAGAGTTCGTAGCTTCTTCACTGACGAGCAGTTAACTATAGTTTATAAGACTGATGAGCACTCTCAGTTGGAATATTGTTCACCCTAGTTGAAAGGATGTGGAGAGGTTGCACTAACAACCAGACAAAATTCAGAACAAGGCTGTTAGAATTATTAATAACCCTGCAATTACAAATAAACTACCTTCCCTACAGATAAGGAGGAATGTTGCCTCCCTTGCATTATTTTACAGATACTTTTATGGCTAATGCTCAGACGAAGTTGCATCCATTGTGCCACCTCTCCATGCCTTCCCCTGTGCTACACTGGCATCTATTTGCGCTCATGATTGGAATGTCACACTGCCATGTTGCCGAACTTCTGCCTATCAGAAATCTTTTATTCCCAGAACTGAATCTCTTTGGAACGTGTTTCCCTAGTGTTGTTTCTCCTCAAACTTCAATCTACAGCTATTCAAGTGCAACTGTTACAGATGGTCGAACAGTGAAAAACAGCATAGAAATGACAAAAACTATTCCGTAAGAGAAGTTTGAATAAGAAATTCGGGAGTATCATTTAACAGAAAAAAAAAAAAAAGAGTTATGATACGGGAATAAGTTAAAGCAGTACTATAAAATGAGACTGGAAACGAGCTAGAGATAAGAAAATTACAAAAGAATTCTGAAAAGATAATTGAAGATTAAAAACAATACAGAAATGACAAAAACTATTCCGTATGACAAGTTTCAATAAGGAATTCGGAGTATCATTTCATCATCTTCATCATCATCATCCGGACCTCGTTTCCCATCATAGGGCAGGGTGAGGATTAGCAACGTCCAGACAGCCCAAATTTTCCCAGTCCAATGGGCCAAGCTTCCATTCACTCACCATTCAAGCCCCCAGAATGCGGTATTTATCTGATACGCCAAAAACATTCACCATGTTCTGTAGCTCCACATAAACGCATCCGATGGAGTCAATCCGGATGCTGTCAAGTTAAAAAGAGGTGCCAAACCCCTGATCATGCGCTTCTTCTCACAATATTCATCCAGCCAGCTCGATCTCTTGTCAGTCTCCTAGCCTCACCGACTTCCAAACCTCTCTTTCTCACACACTCATCCACCATATCCCTTCACCTTTTCCTTGGCCTACCTCACCTCCTCCATCCTTCAAATTCTCTCAGATATACCTTTTTCAACACTCAATTGTTATCCATTCTCTCCACATGACCATACCATTTCAGTACACTCTCTTCGATTCTGGTGTCCACAGACTTCCTCACTCCACATCTTTCACAAATCTCATTATTTCGTATCCGATGCACTCTCTGTACTCCACATACCATCCTCAGCAGTCCCATCTCAACTGCTCTTATTCTTGACTTTTCATTTTCATGATATGCTAAAGTTGGCACTAACACTCCTTCATGTAAGCCTCGAGTAGCTGCAACATTCAAGCCTCTGTTTCCTATCAAGGCCTTCATTTTACCAGCTACTTTCCTTCCTTGTGTCACTCTACTTTCCACTTCTTTTGCACATTTTCCTCTCCTTTCTCTCAGTGTACCCAAGTATTTGAACTCTCTCACCAATTCCAGTCTCTCTCCATTCACCGTTACATCACACTGGGATTCACCTTCTCTCTTAATAACCATCATTTTACTCTTTTCTACATTTACTCTCAAGGCACGACGTTCAGAAACATGAGCAAAACTCTGCACTAGTCTTCCAAGGTCTTGTTCGGTATTTGCAAATAGTACTGCATCATCAGCATACAACAAATTTAAGTTGTTCCATCCACCACCATTCATTACCAACACCATCCCTCTCTCCATTACTCGTGTTTTTTACTTCTGTCTCACCCCCATCCATATATATATATTGAACCATGCGGACATCACACAACCTTGTCGTACTCCCACAGCGATCGTGAACTTTAGCTTAGAAGCCCATTTACCTTTACACATGCTTCACTACCATCATAAAAACTCTTGACTGCACCTTGCAGCTTGCCATCTACAGCGTACGTGCGCGAAACCTTCCACACTCCTTCTCTGTCTACTTTGCCATATGTTTTTTCCAGATCCATGAAAACCATAAACACCCTATAGTCCTTTTCACAAGCCTTCTCCACTATTTGCCTCAGAGCAAATATTTGATCCAAACATCCTTTGCCACTCCTAAAGCCATCCTATTCATCACTCACCAGGACTTCAGATATCTCTCTTACTTTCTCTATAATAATTTTTCCAAATACCTTCCCTACCACACTCAATAAACTCATGCCACGATAATTCTTGCACTCACTTCTCTCACCTTTATTTTTGTACAAGGGTACAGTAACAGCCTTTTCCCACTCTTCTGGCACAGTTTCATTCATATATACGTTCTTGCATATCTCCAACAAGCATTTCATTCCGCTCTTTCCACTACACTTAATGATCTCTGTATATATCTTATCAGCCCCAGCTACTTTCCCATTTATCGGCCTTTTCGCAGCGTTCTTCACCTGTGCAAGTGTCACGTTTCCTGGCATTGCATGCCTTCTCTGCCCCCCCCCCCCAACCAATCATGTTTACAGCTGCTCTGCTTTCTCTATTCCCATACAACAGGCTTTCAAAATATTCTTTCCATCTGGTCTTTACTTCATCCCTCTGGGTTAATAATCTACCATTAACATCCTTCACACTATCATATTTCTTTCTGCTGTCAATTCTACATATCCACACCTCTTTCCAGAATAACATCCTATTCATTTTTTTCCCTAGCTCATCATTTACCTCCTTCTTTTTCCTCTTGACTAGTCTCTTTATGTGCGTCTTGCTATCAGTATATTCAGTTCATATTTCATTTGAACCTTTGTCCTGTAACCACTCTAGCCACTTCTTCATCTTTTCCTCCACTGCTCCCTTAACTTCTTCATCCCACCATTCTGTACCTTTCTTCTTTGTTGTTACTCCTGCCACACAACACACCGCTTTAGCACTCCTAACTAAGCAACCCCTATATGCATTCTATAGGCTGTCCAGATCCATTTTAATCCAATGTACTGATTCTAACTCCTCTCCTACTTTGGTCCTGTATTCGTCTGCCATTTCCTTGATCCTCAGCTTCTCGACTTTCAGTCTTTCCTCCCTGACTGCCCCTCACTCTCCTGGTCCACCTCACTCCTCTCAGCTTGATCTTGCATACCACAGTCATATGATCTGACAGACCTCCACATCGTCCTTTCACGTCCCTCGTATCTGCAACCATTCCCAGCATCGACATCTCTCCGAGCACATAATCAGTCAAGTTCCTTTCAACAAGATCTCCGTTCCCTCTAGATCATGTATATTTATGTGTGTATTTGTGTTCGAAATACTAGTTACAAATGCACAACCTCCTTTCCTGACACATATCCTTCAGTCACTTCCCATTATCATTTTCTCCTGGCACGCCATTTGGAATAAGCCTGGGCAGGTTTATATGTAGGAGGTGGTTGGGGTTTATATCTCAAGTATTGCCACTCAGCAATGAGCGCGGCTGGTCACTTTCATCTTAAGTGTCAAGACCAACTTGCCTAGGCCCGCACTCCTGTACTTATCATGGGGCAACACAGGACTGGATAAAGAAAGGCCTCCCCCAACCTTCTCCACGAATTCCTTGACTGAGCCAATCTCTGCAACATTTTCCCTGCAAAATTCTCTATCTCATCCTTCTACCTCCTGTCTGGCCCTTTTCTGCTAGTCTTACAAACTCTCCGTGTCCAGTAAGTCAGCCTCTGGCTCCATCGATTATCCCTTATTCCTGCTGAATAGCCTCCCCACCTCCATTTCTGTTCTTTTATAACTTCTATAATGTCTTTGACTTTAGTTTGCTTTCTCACCCAAGTTGATCTTTTCCTGTCTCTTAAAGATACTCCCAACATTGATCTTTCCATTCCTCTCTGAGGACGTATTAGTTCATTTTCCGTCAATTTTGTTAGTTTCCAGGTCTCACAGCCGTAGGTCGTGGCTGGAATTATACATTCGTTATATACTTTTCGTTTCATACATATTGGCAAGCTACTTTTCTTAATGCTTCTATATTTACCAAAAGCTTTCCATCGAATTGTAATGCGTCTTTTTAGTTCGAATTCATGGTCTTTCCTTATTTTTAGTATTTACATCGAGTAATTGTACTCCTCGACTTCTTAAAGAATTTCTTCGCTTATTCTGATGACGCTTTTTGGTGAATGTTGATTAAAGATTAGTTTTGCTCCGGTTCATCTTTAGCCCTGCTTTGAGACTTTCTCTGTTCAGGTCATTTAACATTTCTTGCAATGTTTCTGTTGTTTCTGAGATTAGGACAATGCCAACTGCAAATCTGATATGGTTTAGCTATTCTCCATCTATGTTTACTCCTTTGTTCTCCAAGTTTAGCATTCTGGATATACTTTCTGGGCATGATGTAAATAATTCTGGTGAAATTGTGTCTCCCTGACGGACGCATTTCTCAGGCTTAATTTTTTTTTTCGAGTCTTTATGTAATTTAACTGTAGATGTTCCCCCCTGATATGTGTTTTCGAGCATTTGTACAATGTTCTCATTTACTCCTTGTTCTCACAATGAATTTAAAAATGCTATGTGCTCTACTGAGTCAATAGCCTTTTTGTAATCAACAAATCCTAAGCACAGTGGTTTATTATCTTATGTAGTTTTCTCTGGCAGCCGCATCAATGTGTGTAGATGTTCAGTAGTCGAATATCCGCTTCGATATCCTGCCTGTTCACGAGGTTGGTTTTCTTCCAAATTAGTTGTTATTCTATTCTTTAGGACTTTAGTGAACAGCTTGTAAATGACTGATAAGCTAATGGGTCGATAGTTACCAAGATCTTTTGAGCTGCCATTTTTGTAAAGTAAAATAACTATACATTACACCACGTTTTGGGAATTTTCTTTTTTTGTACATTGAGTAAATAAGTGGGCAAGTCCGTTTTGTACTTCCACTCCTGCATCCAGCAGTAAATCTACTATTATTCCGTCTTCTTCCGGAGCCTTCCCAGTTTTTATATTTTTAAGAGAAATGTTTATTTCGTCTGCTGTTACATCAGGTATTTCACTTGTGTCAACTGAAAAGGTAGCTACTGGTACTATTGTCTTTATGCATACAATTTTTTGTAAAATTATTCAACTCTCTTCACCATCTTATCTTTGCATTTAATGACTGTCACGAATCAAATTCGCGACATTTCCCTTTTGTGAGAAATCACGAACTATTAGTGGAAAACTCACTGTGTATCGCTCAGTTAACCGTTTCTCTCTCCATTTCGGTGGTATACTTTTCAAACATTCGTCACTGTTTCAAAAGTGACCGATCTAATGCACGTCACTAAGTGCTCTACTGAGCGATACTATTGTTTCTTTATTGTTCGTCCCTGCTTGCCTCAACCGTTAGCCACGCCTTCTTCCGGTGGCCTGTGCGTTCTACCACACGCATCGTTTGAATAGTCAGTCCAGTGTCTGTTGTGAAGGAGAGAGGTTCTGTGCTCCAGAAGTGAGAGGTCAACCCAGGCTCCACTAGACTACAGTTCTCCAGACTCCCACCCTTCGTTGGTGATACACCGCATTCATTGACCAGTATTTCTTTTCGTTTTCCTAGTCTTAAGAGCTTAGTTAAGGTGTTTTTCCTAGGCGTAAGAATTTAGTTCTTGAGTGAGTGAGTGAGTGCGATCTCATGAATTTGATTTTGAAATGTAACGTTAAATTTATTTTGTAATCAATAAATTTAACAGTTCTTTTTCTTGAGCTTAATTTAATGTAAACTTGTGTTTCACTTCTCCGCATTAAGCTTATTTCTCTTATAGCTCCTAGCTTGCATAAACGTTTGCCATTCATAACTGGTACTTAGGCCAGTCTTGTGTAGTAAGCTTAAAATCCGTTGTGCCTCCTAGGAGTTAAGCATCAGCAAGAACCTGATACTATTATTAGTATTAGTTATTGTCAGGGGTGAGGTAACTTTCTCCAGAGGTTAACAGTACTAATAAACAGCAATTGAGTAATTAGTCTCTGCTGTGTACTGTTGAGAAAGTTTATAAATTCTCGTTCTTAGAGAATCGTGCAAAGCAAGCCAGCATAAAGTAATCGTTGCTTGATTTAGCAAGACAATCATTGTCCCTGCTCTTCAATATTATTGTACATTACTATCATTAAAATAATATTAGCATTTATTAAAAAAAAAAAAAAAAAACGTGACAATGACTTCGCCATTTTGGTCTTTTAGTGATATAATTTGTTGCTTTCCTAGTGCCATTTTACTTCGGATCTGTTTCAGACTTTTTCCTTTTTTGATGGTCTCTTTGATCTGATCCATGTTTCTCTTTCTTTTTTCTTTTTGTCTCTTGTTGATAAGCTTATTTAATTCTGCTCGTTCTATTTAATCTTTCCTTGTTTTTACTTTCGAAATCTTTTTATTTGTTTTTTTATCAGCTCGAGTGTTTTTTCCGAATTCTTCTTGGCTTTGGTTGCATTAGGTTTGCCTATTACCACCGTTGATTCTGTTACACTTTTGTTAGTCTGTCATTCAACTCATCAGTGTCACATTCAGCATTACTTAGAGACTGAAATATGTTCGTTATTTCCAACAGAAAGGCTGCTTTGTGTTCGTTTACTTTTACTGATCATATCTTTTTTCTCTTTAACCATCTTTCTTTCGCTTCTTAACCCGCCACGTGCCGGACACTCCAGACATAAAATGGCATGCCAGTGCCGGCCAATTTTCGATTTTTTTTAAGGCTAAAATGATAGATTTTGATGTAAAAAAAAAAAAAAAAAAAACGATTATGACCATTAAAAGGCTCACGGCCATACCACGTTGAGTACACCGCTTCCCATCCGATCAGCGAAGTTAAGCAACGTTGGGTCTGGTTAGTACTTGGATGGGTGACCGCCTGGGAACACCAGATGCTGTTGGCATCCCTACGTGTCAAGTGGGGTTGGTGGAGGATTAGTGCCCCTCCCTGTAAAACAATTAACTCAAAGCCCTTGGCCACCCTGTTTGGGATACATGGCGTCTGGCAATGGATGGATGGAAAAGGCTCACCGGAGGCTACAAGTGCGTTTTCTGGAAGTCCCCAGTCCGCCCCTCAGGTGTGGTTTCCTAGAACAGAAGCGTAGGTGAGAGAAAACCTCTTTTTCTATGAAGGTAAACTCAGGTATTGTAATGCTGAGTAGAATTTGGCTCGACTTCTCGTTCCAAATCAACTCAACACTGAGCGGGGTCCTCTTTCGAGACCGGAGCTAGTGCAATGAAGAGAGGCAGGACATAAAAACTTTCGGCAACACCATACACGTATATTATTTCAGTTAGACACAAGACATTTCAGTAGACATTACATCACAATATAGAGCAATACGAAACCTTATCTAAAATATTGTGTATCTCGCAGGATACTAGCTTCCTAGATATTAATGACAATACAACAAATCTTAGTACTAGGAGTACAGTAAATACCCGTGCGCGCGGAGCGCGTGAGGGGAGAGAGGGGGGGGGTTTGTGATTTACAAGGAAGGGGAGGGGGAGGTAGGGAGACACGGAGAGTGACTTAGAACGGCGAGGGAGAAGTTATGATATTTAAAGAGGCCCAATATTAACAAGGGAGTTTAGGTGTTTTCTATTGGCAAGAATTCTTTGATAATTAACTCTGGTTCTTATTTGGACTTTAAGAGCGGGGGTGAGGAGTGGGGAGGGTGTTCAGGGATAGCGTGCGGAACAGGGGAGTACAGTTATCACTCGCGGTCCTCGTAGTTTTGGTAACACTAGATTTCCGTCAGCACAACTAATATACTACACATCTCCCGGGTAGGTTATGTAGACTCGCACTTCCCAACGCGTAACAAAGTCGGAACCCTCGTAAATTCTATTCCACTGTATTACTCAGAGTTTAACCAATAGCACTCCAATAATGTATTATCCTTTCTTTGGGCTCTAGAGAGAAGTTCTTAGTAAACTCGGGATGACACTCGCACGTATCTTCACTTGGGGTCTCTACCCATATTCTCGCCCGTTAATGTAACATTATGTCCTGGGTTACCCCAATGGAAATTACATGAAATCACTGCACTAGTCTTATTCTAAGAGAAAAAGAGTCACACTTAACCTACTTCACAATTGCAGGATCCTCGTATCTCTCGTGGAGAGAAACACGGTTACCTCAGTGATGATCCGGTCGGACTGAGGGCGTCGCCAGGGTACGGCGAGTCGGGAGGGCACGGGGCGACTCACTAGAGCGTCCTCTCACGTCCGGGGGCTTCCGGACTGGGCTCCGGACTGGGGCCGAAGAGGGCTAGGAACCTCTGGGTCAGGTCCCAGCGTCGCGGGGGCGTGGTGAGGTCTCGCCCGGGTGTCCTGGGGCGGGCCGGAAGAGGCGACGGACTGCGGTCTCCTATGGGCAGGGGCGCCGGCAGGGAAGGACTGCGGCATCGGCTGTCACAGGGGCCCGACAGGTGGGTCTTCTCAAGGGCCTCGCGCAGGGAACAGAGGCCGGGGGAGACAGGGAGGTCTTTCCTCCTCACTATACCCTGGGAGCGACCATCGATCGTCTCCACCGGGGTGCTGAGGGAGCGACCGTGGATCGTCTCTACCTGAGCTTTCAGAGAGCGACCGTTGATCGTCTCTTCCTGATTTTTGTGTGAGCGACCATAGATCGTCTCTATCTTTTTTTTATGGGAGCGACCATTGATCGTCTCTACCAGTGTGCTGAGGGAGCGACCGTTGATCGTCTCTACCTTAGCTTTCAGGGAGCGACCATTGATCGTCTCTACCTGATTTTGTTGTGAGCAACCATAGATCGTCTCTGTCTTTTATGGGAGCGACCATTGATCGTCTCTACCGGGTTGTGGAGGGAGTGACTGTTGATCGTCTCTACCTTGCCACTATTAGAGCGACCATAGATCGTCTCTACCTTAGGGGTGCTGTCTGGAGTACAGTTTCTGACTCCACCCCTAGCTAACTCGGTGATTCCGCCACACGAAGGTAGTGTCTTTTGTCTACGGTGGCGGCGGCGCGGTGGTTGCATCTCACAAGGGCGCACGGCCCGGGCTGACGTACGCTGCTGTTGCCCGGAGTGGTGGTGGCTGGCGGCGGCTACCCCGGGGAGTCCGAGTGGGGGTGTCGGCATTTTTGAGGGCAGACTCCACTGCTCCTGGTCCGCCTTGATGTCGGGGAGACTGCGGTATTCTCCAGAATATTCCGGAGAATCGATGCGGTCAAAACCACGCATTTCACCACCGTGTTCTTGAAAAAAGTCACGTCCCTGTGGCTGGAGGTGGAACGCTAGAGTGTTGGAGGTGGTGGAGATGGGCTGGAGGTGGCGGAGTGTGTGCTGCCAGGCGGTAGTATAAGATTTCTTCTCTTGTGTTTGGTCATAGGTGAGGAAGAGGGCGGAGGGGGTGGTGGTGTGCTTGAGGATACTTAACAGGTGGTGGGGTCCGCAGAGCCGGTGGTTCTTGGCAAAGGAAGGGGCCCATACAGCTCGCTTAATCCTCATGTTGATTGGTGTGGTTGTCGGCGTGGTTGGAGGTGGAATGCCGGACAGAGTGGGCGAAGGCCGAGTTTTGTGTGGTAGTAATGCAGCGTTAAGTCTCTGGGGAGTACAGATAGGAGGGATTTGGGCCCGATGTAGCTGGACAGTGTGAAGTCGCGGGGAGGTGGGGGGTGTAGGGGTGTGGGAATATCGGGCGGGTGGGCGTGAGAGGCGGCCCGAGCGGGTAATGGTGGTGGTGAGGGTAGGGGTGGGGGGGAGGGGGGCGTTGGGGGTGGGCGGGTTGTCTTTCGTGCCGCGGGTGTGGTAGCACGTGGTATTGGTGGAGTGGGCGTACGGGTGGTGGGCAGGGGAGGGGGGGGAAGAAGGGGGTGTTGGTGAAGGGGTGGCGGTGGTGCGGGCCAGGGTGGAGGGGGAGGGGGGCGTTAGGTGTGGGCGTGTTGTCTCTTGTGCCGTGGGTGTGGTAGGACGTGGTATTGGTGGAGTGGGCGTCCGGGTGGTGGGCAGGGGGAGGGGAGTGGAAGAGGGTTGTGGTGAAGGGGTGGTGGTGGGGGCGGAGGGGGTGGTGATGGGCTGGGGGACAGGGGTGGCGGCAGGAGCCGGAGATGGGGGAGTGCGGGCTGAGGGGCAGGCCACAGGTGGGTGGGGCGAGGGGGAGGGGGGGGTGTTGGGGGAGACGTCAGGTGAGGTGCCTGGGGCGGGAGAGGTGGAGGTGGTAGGGGGGGGAGAGGGGGAAGGGGAGGAGGAAATGTGACACTCAAATGTGGTTGTAGAGGGTGGAGCGGGAGCCGTGGGGGGTTGGGGGGGCGGGGTCGTGGCAGGGGGAATGGGTGTTCGGAAAGGGCGTACGTGTCGGTTTCGGAGGGTACGGGGAGTGCCGTGGTAGTCCACGACCACCTGGTAAGGGTTGGGGATTTTGGTGATGGTGTGCGGGCCCGTGAAACGGGGGGCAAGTTTGTGGGGGGTGGGGAGTTGGGCGATGACTACGGTGTCACCCTGCTTGTAGGGGTTGGTGGCTGTGTCGGGTCCAAGATCTAATTTTCGCTGTAGGTGGTATACCCGCCTTTTTAGCAAGTATAGCGGGTCTGTCGCAGGGGCAGAGGTGGGCGGTTGCAAGTGATGGCGTAAGGGTAGTAGGAGGGGGGTTTCGCCAAAGACCCTCTCGTGGGGGGGAACCCCGTCCTCTCGGGGGCAGGAATTCATGCCCCACTGGACGATTTTGACGTGTGCTGGCCAATCGTTGTCTTTGGTAGCCTCGATTCTGGTCCGCAGCTGATTCGCCAAGGTACGATGGCTGCGCTCACACACCGCGTTCCCTTGAGGCCAATATGGTGAGGAGTGGGAGATTTCGTATCCAAAAATCCTGTCCAGCTCTTCCCAGACTTTCCCGGAGAATTCGGGGGCATTGTCAGAATGGATGGCCTGGGGAATGCCAAAGTAGGGAAAAACGTGTCGGAGTAAGGCATCGGCGACCGCGACGGTGTGTTCTTTAGCGGGGCAGGCTATTACGAACTTGGAGTACGTGCCAACAAACGTGATCAAGTACTTATATCCCGATTTAGGAGGGAGAGGTCCTACCACATCGACTGCTAGGAGCTGCCAGGGTTTGTGGGCGGTGATATGGCCAGAAGGCCCGGCGGTCCGGGTAATGTCTTTCCCGGAGCGCACAGGCGCTGCAAGCTTGAATAATTTCCTTGGCGAGGGTGGAGGGGTTCGGGGCCCAGTAGATGTCATTAAACACCTGTAGCAATTTTTTGGTGCCCAAATGGATGCCGTTGTGGGCGTGTAACTGGCGCAGGGTGTCACGTGCCGCATCGGGGGCCAAGAGGATGTGTCCAGACGGGGTCAAAAGGTGGTCGCCCTGTCGGCACAATTTGGGAAACAGGTAGGCTGGGATCCAGGGGGGGCGTTCTTTGTGGTGCCAGAGTTCTAGCAGGTCCTGATCTGGTTGGACAGCGCAGATGGGAAGGCGGGAGAGGGCATCTGCGTTAGTGTGGAGCTTCCCGGGTCTGTACGAGATTTCGTATTGAAATTCCTCTAGGGTGTCATGCCATCGGACGGTTTGGGCGTTCTGGGAATCCGATTGTCGCAGCCACTGGAGTGATTGGTGGTCGGTTATTATAGTGACTTGGATCCCAGAAAGGTAAGCCCTAAAATATTGGAGGGACCAGATTATGCCGAGGCATTCTCGCTTGGTGGCGGCATAATTTTTCTCTGCCGGGTTCAGTGTGCGGCTGGCACAAGCAATAATGTGTTCCCGACCGGCCTGTACCTGGGCTAGAACAGCGCCAATGGCGTCCAGGGAGACGTCCGTGTAGAGGCGAAAAGGGAGGGCATAGTCGGGAAAGGCCACGATGGGGGCCGAGATAAGTTTGTCTTTCAGCTGTTGGAAAGCGGTTCGCCGGTCCTCTGTCCAGAGGAAAGGTTCTCCTTTCCTCGGCAGATCGTGAAGAGGGTTAGCAATTTGTACAAACCCCTTCACGAAGCGGCGGTAGTAGGATGCGAGCCCCAAAAAGGCACGAATGCCGTGGACATCTTGCGGAGGTGGTATGTCCGCTATGGCGCGCAGCTTATCGGGGTCTGGGGAAATTCCTGTTTGGGAAATGGTATGGCCTAGAAACGCGACGGTTTTTGCGGCCAAGACACATTTGGCTGGATGTAACTTGAGGCCTGCCTGGCGAATTCGGGTGAAAACTCGGCGGAGGCGCTGCAAATGATTGGCCCAAGTTTGGCTAAAAACGATGACATCATCAAGATAGGCCAAACAGATCTCCCAAGTGAGGCCGCTTAAAACAGATTCCATCAGCCTGGAAAACGTGGCTGGGGCATTGCAGAGGCCGAATGGCAGGACATTAAACTCATAATGGCGGCCATTACTGGTAGAGAAGGCCGTTTTGCCTCGATGATCCGGGTGGACTGGGACCTGCCAATATCCAGACTGGAGGTCAAGGGTAGAAAACCAAGATGCCCCGTATAGGGAGTCTAGGGAATCGTCGATGCGGGGAAGGGGAGTGGCATCCTTAATTGTGACGTCGTTCACGCGGCGGTAATCGATGCAAAACCGCATCGTGCCGTCTTTTTTTTTTTACTAGAACGATGGGGGAGGACCACGGGCTGGTGGAGGGGGAAATAACACCCGCCTCTTCCATTTCGCGCACTTGGCGGTTTTCCTCTTCTCTCTGTCGGGGGTTCTTCCGTCGGGAAGGCTGTCGTATCGGGGGGCCTGTCGTATGGATCTCGTGAGACAGGTATGTAGTGTGTCCTATATCTGCGGGCCCTGCCGCAAACAAATCCTGGAACTCCAGGAGGAGGCGGCGTAAGGCGTCTGTCTGTTGGTCGGAGAGATGGTCAGGGATGGGGGGAAGGGGGGCGGGGCATTAGGGGGGGGAAGGGACCCAGGGCTTGGCTTCTTCCATCTCTCCGACGATAAGCCCTTTGGGAAGGGTGAGAAGGGATGGTGCGAGATTGGCGATGCGAATGGCAGCGCGGTGGGGGGGGAGAAAGGTAGGGGAAATGAGGCAGGCGGAGAGGGGTCCGGCAGGGAGGAGGGGGGAGAACAAAACGGATGGGCCTGAGGGTCTGTTCAGGGGCACCCAGGCCTCGTGGTGTGAGGGGATGGTAACGGCGGCGGAAACGGTGGCAGGGAAGGAGGGGGCAAGAGTGGGGTGGGGTTGCACGGGGGAAGGGGGAGGCGAAGAAGGGGAAAAGAAGGAGTGCGAGGGTTTTTTTTTTCGTGTGTCCTCCGGCCGGGGTTGCGGCGTGCAGGTACAAACGGCTGGGGTGGAGCGGGGTAGGGGGTGGAACTGGAGTTGTCGGTTGCGACAGTCGATAGTGGCTCCGAGTTTTTGAAGTAAGTCCAGCCCTAAATAGCAGTCATAGCTCCGGCAGGAGGAATAAAAAATGATGAAGGGGTGCTGGGTAGATACTGGTTGGTGGGTGTCGACCCGTAGGGCCCGAGTTTCCCCACGGATGGGCAGGGGGCCATCCCCCGCATCTATAAGGTGGGTGGTAGTGGGGCGGAGCGGGCCAAACCGCGATTTGTAGCGGGAGAAATAATGGCTGTAAAGACAGGATCTGGCTGCTCCCGTATCAACTAGTAGTCTGGCCTTCACGCCGTTGATTTTCATTTTGTGGTACACTGGGGGGCGATACTTAGGGGTGATGGCCCCCGCCACTGTGGGTTGGTGCGGGGGCGGGCCTAAAAATCCAGCTGGTTAGGGCTCTCGTGTTCCTGTTCCTGCTCTAAGTCTCCTGGTGGGGGATCGTCCGCTGGTGCCAGCTCGTCCCCTGGGGCCTCTCCTTCTAGGGCGGAGACCTTACGCGAACCCGGGGTTGTGCTTTTGCGGCGAGCAGCTTTCAGCTGGTCCCGTACGTCATGAAGGGGGCAACGGGAGTTGCAGGCTGTGAATTCCCACGGGTTGATGAGAATTAAGTTTGGGTTTTCTCGCGGGGCGGGGCGCCGACGAGAGGGGTACGCCCTGGGTGGGCTAGGCGTTGGGGTCGGGCTGGTGTGGGGCAGGGGCGGACGTGGTGCGGCTGGGGGAGCCGGGGGCCGAGTGGGGAATTTCTTGACAACATTGATTTGTTGTGGAGGAGGGCAGGCGGTCAGGAGGCGTCGTATCAGCTGTATATCCCTATCCATGTCTCCTGTCGGATCGTGGATAGTAAAGTGTTGCTTCACAACACTTGGGAGTACTCGGAGCAGAGTATTGAAGGTGTGCTGGTCCCGGGTTTCTTCGTCTGATTCCGGGTAGGCAGCAGTAATCAGGCTTCTTGCCTGCAACAGGGTATTATCTAAATCCCCGTTATAAGTAAAGCTATCCAACTTGGATAGAGCCACCACTTTCCCTAATGATGGGGTGATGGCTTGGACTGCAAACTTGGTAAAGTTCTGCCAGGTGAGTTCTGGGACAATTTTTGGCGCAATGTTAGCTGCGGCTTTACCCAGTAGTGGAAGTGTGACTGCAATTTTTTGTTGGTTTTATCGAAGCCAATATCCAATAAGGGTTTAACTATTGCAAGATATGTTTGTATGTCATACTGGTCAGGGTCAAACTTGGATAACTGGACGTGCGGTTTAGTTGCCATTTTTCCAAATATTTCCTATTTACCTCTCTTCTACGCTCGGATCTAGAGCCACCGCTGGCCACCAGCGTAATGCTGAGTAGAATTTGGCTCGACTTCTCGTTCCAAATCAACTCAACACTGAGCGAGGTCCTCTTTTGAGACCGGAGCTAGTGCAATGAAGAGAGGCAGGACATAAAAACTTTCGGCAACACCATACACGTATATTATTTCAGTTAGACACAAGACATTTCAGTAGACATTACATCACAATATAGAGCAATACAAAACCTTATCTAAAATATTGTGTATCTCGCAGGATACTAGCTTCCTAGATATTAATGACAATACAACAAATCTTAGTACTAGGAGTACAGTAAATACCCGTGCGCGCGGAGCGCGTGAGGGGAGAGGGGGGGGTTTGTGATTTACTAGGAAGGGGAGGGGGAGGTAGGGAGACACGGAGAGTGACTTAGAACGGCGAGGGAGAAGTTATGATAATATTTAATGAGGCCCAATATTAACAAGGGAGTTTAGGTGTTTTCTATTGGCAAGAATTCTTTGATAATTAACTCTGGTTCTTATTTGGACTTTAAGAGCGGGGGTGAGGAGTGGGGAGGGTGTTCAGGGATAGCATGTGGAACAGGGGAGTACAGTTATCACTCGCGGTCCTCGTAGTTTTGGTAACACTAGATTTCCGTCAGTACAACTTATATACTACACATCTCCCGGGTAGGTTATGTAGACTCGCACTTCCCAACGCGTAACAAAGTCGGAACCCTCGTAAATTCTATTCCACTGTATTACTCAGAGTTTAACCAATAGCACTCCAATAATGTATTATCCTTTCTTTGGGCTCTAGAGAGAAGTTCTTAGTAAACTCGGGATGACACTCGCACGTATCTTCACTTGGGGTCTCTACCCATATTCTCGCCCGTTAATGTAACATTATGTCCTGGGTTATCCCAATGGAAATTACATGAAATCACTGCACTAGTCTTATTCTAAGAGAAAAGGAGTCACACTTAACCTACTTCACAATTGCAGAATCCTCGTATCTCTCGTGGAGAGAAACACGGTTACCTCAGTGATGATCCGGTCGGACTGAGGGCGTCGCCAGGGTAGGGCGAGTCGGGAGGGCACGGGGCGACTCACTAGGGCGTCCTCTCACGTCCGGGGGCTTCCGGACTGGGCTCCGGACTGGGGCCGATGAGGGCTAGGAACCTCTTGGTCAGGTCCCGGCGTCGCCGGGGCGTGGTGAGGTCTCGCCTGGGTGTCCTGGGGCGGGCCGGAAGAGGCGACGGACTGCAGTCTCCTATGGGCAGGGGCGCCGGCAGGGAAGGACTGCGGCATCGGCTGTCACAGGGGCCTGACAGGTGGGTCTTCTCAAGGGCCTCGCGCAGGGAACAGAGGCCGGGGGAGACAGGGAGGTCTTTCCTCCTCACTATACCCTGGGAGCGACCATCGATCGTCTCCACCGGGGTGCTGAGGGAGCGACCGTGGATCGTCTCTACCTGAGCTTTCAGGGAGCGACCATTGATCGTCTCTTCCTGATTTTTGTGTGAGCGACCATAGATCGTCTCTATCTTTTTTTTATGGGAGCGACCATTGATCGTATCTACCGGTGTGCTGAGGGAGCGACCGTTGATCGTCTCTACCCGAGCTTTCAGGGAGCGACCATTGATCGTCTCTACCTGATTTTGTTGTGAGTGACCATAGATCGTCTCTGTCTTTTTTTTATGGGAGCGACCATTGATCGTCTCTACCAGTGTGCTGAGGGAGTGACCGTTGATCGTCTCTATCTTAGCTTTCAGGGAGCGACCATTGATCGTCTCTACCTGATTTTGTTGTGAGCGACCATAGATCGTCTCTGTCTTTTTTTTATGGGAGCGACCATTGATCGTCTCTACCAGGTTGTGGAGGGAGCGACCATTGATCGTCTCTACCTTGCCACTATTAGAACGACCATAGATCGTCTCTACCTTAGGGGTGCTGTCTGGAGTACAGTTTCTGACTCCACCCCTAGCTAACTCGATGATTCCGCCACACGAAGGTAGTGTCTTTTGTCTACGGTGGCGGCGGCGCGGTGGTTGCGTCTCACAAGGGCGCACGGCCCGGGCTGACGTACGCCGCTGTTGCCCGGAGTAGTGGTGGCTGGCGGCGGCTACCCCGGGGAGTCCGAGTGGGGGTGTCGGCATTTTTGAGGGCAGACTCCACTGCTCCTGGTCTGCCTTGATGTCGGGGAGACTGCGGTATTCTCGAAATATTCCGGAGAATCGATGCGGTCAAAACCACGCATTTCAGGTATTCTGGCCAACTTTACTCTGGGAAGGTCTAAGAATGTTTTTTTTTACATTTTTCAGTTCACTTCACATACATTATTCTTTTTTCACTTGATTTCATACAGAAAACATCTTTTTCTCCCATATAAATCACTTAGTACTACAACACGTGTCACATCTCTCTCTCACTGTGCATCCTTCATCTTTCATTTACGGTAACTTACGTACAACTTTACTTCACTATGAAATACACTTACATTTACGGCAAATTATTTACAACATGCCTTTAGTATACACAGACACTGTAAGAGTATTTCTGAGTGTCTCACTGGGAATACGTCGTCTTACACTTACGATACCAACATTACTTCACTATATACAGTCCCTACACTTATGAGAAAATATTTACAAGAGTCTTTCACTGTCATACTCAATAGTTTTGAAGAGTGTGGTACTCCTCAATGCAAGGATAGATGCACAGACCAAGGTTTCATTGTGCACACATATACCTAGAGTCCTTCTGCTGAGTTCGTGGCCTTGCGGTGCTATTTGCACACAAGACACCTTCGCTGTAGATTCTGACGAGTCTCAGTGGGAGGAATGATCGTGGGGAAGTGGCAACCGGTGAGGCGGATAGGTGTTGCAGTGGTGTGGCGGTGGCGAGCGACAGTCCTTTCCTCTAAGTATTTCCCACACCAGCTCATGAATATAACCTTCAAAGGTCTCCTTTACGCCAGTTACCTGAGCATGGAGCAGGTGAGCAATTAGGACTGTGATGTCGAGGAGGTGGAAGAATAGTTTCTTATACCACTTCATCGTAGGCCTGGCCAATCCATGCTGGAAATCATTGCGTCTGACTGGTCTACCTGTCGCATATTCACATTGTAGGCCAGGACAGGTTGTGTTTTCCAGACGTGGTGGCGTGCTTCTAATCTATAGTCAATGCTGTTGGTGCGGTATATGAGTGGCCTGTGTACAGATGAGAGGAGGAAGACTTTGCTGTTGTGATACCAGGCTGTTGCAAGGATGTTGTTGGCCTTGTAAAATATAACTTCGTTCCTTTCCAGCTTCCTCCCCACCTTCACCATGTGCTTGCGGCTCTTTTTCACAGTGCCACACAGACCTGTCTCCTGAAGGTGAAGGTACCTGGCCAGGGGCTTGTGTACCAGTTGTCCAGGTACAGGACGTGCCCAAGATGAAGGTATTCATCGATCATCATCTTCACCACGGCCCCAGACAGTCCCAAGCTTCGATCTTCGACGATGTCCGTCTGAACACCTGTGTACAGAACTATGTCCTGCACATACCCAATCTTACAGTCATACATCACGAAGATTTTGAAACCAATCCTGTGCCTTTTGCTGGGGATATATTGCCTGAAGGCAATATTACCTCTCCATAGCACAAGACTCTTGTCTATGACAAGGTCTCTGTAGGGAGAAGAGGAGGTACGAAATTTCTTACAAAGGTGATCGAAATCACACATATCCTCCTCATCCTGTCCGTGTTCTTTGCGTTTGCAGGGTCAAGTTGGTAAAAGAAATGCAGTCGGCTCAGGATGTATTGGAACCGATTCCTCCACATTACTTTCCCAAAGATAGGTTTTTCCGTTAGTGGACCTACGGTCCAGTAGGAGGGGAGCTGGTTCTTTTTCAAAATCCCCATCAAAAGTACAAGGCCTAGGAACACATCCATCTCGTTTAGGCTCACATCCACCTCAAACAACTGGCTATGTGGCGTCTGTGTTGCCCCTGTGCGGTCAAAGGCAGCAAAGCGTTTGTAAGGGCTACAATTCTCAATATAAAGTCCACAGTAAAGAAATTTCTAAAGAAATCCAGCCTACTTGAAGTTGGGGTTAGTTCAGGCACAGTACACCCAGCAACATGCTCCTATGTGAACGGGTGTATTTCTGGAACAAAGTCACTGCCATCCTCCCACTCCCATGTCAGTTCCTCCTCATCACCATCATCACCTCCCTTATCCAAGGGCCGTGGGGAAGCGTGAGGAAGTGTGGGGAAGGAGGGAAAACTCTCACTGGAGGTGCTGCGAAGTGTGAGGAGATAGGGGAACACTTTCCCTCGATGTGCTGGGAAATGTACCAAAAGGAGAAACACTTTCATGAGATGTACTGAGTGTGGGTAATTGGGGAACACTTTCTGTGGATGTGCTGAGTGCGGGGAATGGGGGAACACTTTGTCCTGAGGTGCTAGGGCAGGCTGGGTCACGTGGGTGCAAGGGATTGCGCAGGCAAAAATGACTCACCCACGTCCCCAGCCAGTGGAATATTCCCAAATCTCCCTCTCTTCCTCTTAACACTTCAAGCCCCACGTGGGGAAATCCTTGGCTTTCCCAGCAACTCAGAAATACTAGAAGCCTCACCTTCCTCCCCTGAATCCTCCTTCTCATCATGTAGGGCTAGACGACGACGTGCTGATGGCCTCATCCCTCGGGTACCAGCATACCCCACATACCTGGATTTCCTTGGTGTGGGTATTTCCTCCTCACTAGTACTTTCCTCTTCCAGTTGCACATAATCCTTATCTTGCACATTGTCGTCAGTGTCGCTTTTGCCAGGTAGGGCACCTTCAGGAGCTCCTGAATCTCACTGTCTAAGAGACCGTGGCAAGATATGACTGTACAGTATGAGTGGTACAAGCAGAGTGACGGTGAGCGAGGGTGATGACTCAGTGCATGGGTGTATAGGCCTGAGCGCCTGAGGCAAGGTGGTAGAAGAGTTGACGCAACCATCCTCACCAATTTTTGTGTGCCTAGTTCGAAAATTGCGCTCTCCATGATTTTTTTAATAAAATGACGTTATAAAACAGCACTGGCACTGAGCGCACAGTTGCGTAACACCGTTTTAAAATGGCACTGGCATGGGGGGGGGGGTAAATTGAGCCAGGTGAGTCTGGCTGTGCAACCAACCATTCTGTGGTCACTTGCCATATTTACCTTGTTGATAACTGTGACATTTGTGATCGTGTTATTATTAGCTGCTAAAATGAAGAAAATTTCATTCCTTGTTTCTCCAATCAGACTTTTCCAGGTACATTTTCTGCCTATTCTGTTGTGAAAGAATGTGATCATTTTTCTCATGCTATACATTGCAGCAAAGTTTACCACCATTTCTCCTCTTTCAGTCCTTTCTCCAACTCTAGATTTTCCCATACATGCTTTTCCATTTTAAGATTTTCCAAGTTTTGCATTGAAATCTCCCATAATTATAGTTTATGTGGACTTTTCTTCTTCCATAATCTGGGAGATGTTGTCATAGAATGTTTCTGTTTCTTCATCTGAGCTTTGAGAAGTTGGTGCATATACTTGTATTACTTTATTTTAATCCTTGCCGTTCTGTCAGATATACTGGGGAATTTGACAAAGTTGTCTGCATGATTTGTGTTAATTAGAAATCCTACAGCATGAACTCTTTCATTTTGCTTTCATCTGTATTAAAATAGCTCATTGCTGTCCTCGAGCTTAATAAATATTTTTTCTTTTCAATGGATCTCAGTCAAACCTACAATATCCCAACTAATGTTTTCCATTTCAATCATTAAGTTATCAAGTTTATAATCATCTGTGAGTCTTCTTATATTGTATGTAAAGATCTTAATGGATTTCAGTTTGTTTAATATCCCTGTCTCTAATTTGCCGACACAGTGCCTACTCACTTTCGGTGGCACACTGCCCGTAAGCACAGAAGCAGTGCGGTTGGACCTGTAGTAGATGATGATCCAACAGGAACGCCCATCAAATCATTTGCAATAGAATTCATGTTTGGTTTTATATATATATGTAAAGAGAGAGAGAGAGAGAGAGAGAGAGAGAGAGAGAGATACGTCGATGACCAAAGGGGATTAGTAAGAAGGAGCATAAAGAAAGATTGCTTATCAATAAACATTGTGAATTTATTATTGAAGTTTTTTTTTTTAATTAATATTATTGAAAGGAAAGAGTTGTAGGCTGAAAAATAAATCGGACTAAGAATTACGAGTTGAAGATATTGAACATAGCCTAATTGTTTCAGCAGCAGTGCATAATAGTGAAGAAAGAAGAAAGGTTTTTGAAGGCGCAGAAGCAGAGAAGATGCACAGACCTTAGTCTTTTTCACAAGAGAAAGAAAGTAGGAAGGGAACAAATGGTAGAACAAAGATTAAATGTGATTTTTTTTTTTTAAATAACAGAACGGAGGAAGGAAAAACAAATGGGGAAAAAAAATAATTTATTCCTCTCAGACAAAATGTATAAATAACTGAGGAGTGAAGAATGTAATTGACCAGGCAATGCAACAACAAGCATGATTAAAAATTTTTTTCACATTAATCAGATAGTATCTTTAATGTAAGCAATTTGCTTCCATGCCCGGGATAATACCTCCGTAATATTAACACAGAGCATACCAAAAGGTTCTCCGCTGAGGAAGCAAGAATCATTTTATGGATAGCCAAAAAGTATTGCCTGATGGCCGATCAATGTACATCACCAAATCGCTACAGACGCCTGTGCTTCGGAGGCTCCAAAAACCTGGAGCAACAGTACAGGTTGCTGAAATGAATTTGCGATCAGAGAAGCCCACTGGAGGGGGAAAAGCTGACAGAGTAAGCAGAAAGGTTTCCTGTACTTGTATAAATGGGACCAATTGTGTTGTAACTCTATACAGAGAGGTGAAGATTTTTGTTGTTCAACAAGAGATTCATTAAATGAAGAGGACAGTTGAAGGTGGTGGTGAACACTGACATCTCCTCTGAGTCGATGTTTCACTAAAAACAGAAATAAAATGCTTTCCACATAATGAATAATATACTAGAAGAATTTTGGATAATCAGTAAAGGAATACACAAAGAATGCAGACAAATTCATTCAGAAAAGAACAAAATGTCCGCAGTCGGAGTATAGAGAATTCATTAACTACCTTTGCCTACGAAAAGAGTGTAGATAAAATAGAAGGATAAAAGTTAGGGTCATGTGTCAGAAGTTTTAGCCAACTGTGTTTCACAAAGGGAATGCATGTGAGGTTTAGAAAAGAGGTGGTGTTCAACAGTGAGGAAGTGTATAGGCCACGGATGCCACAGAAATCGATAAAGAGTGAGTTAGAAAATGATCCACGGAATCTCACTCGGCTGTTATCAGGAGAGGGGCCATATGAAGTGGTGTTCTGCAGATTGTTTGGCATGGATATTAGATGAAATTTTAAAGAATGTATACATGACTGTAATTTATCCTGCGTTGCATGATTGCAAACTCATGAAAGGGACGCAAGCTTACATTGTTGTTCTTACTGTTGTTGGCGAAAATTTTGAAGTAAATATTCACAGCACTCAAAACATCAATATTACACTACCCATTTCAAGAAGGTATACCATTATGGCCCCTCATCAACCCCCAATACAACTTTAGCTCAATTCCCTTTTTTTTTTTTTTTTTTTTTTGCTGCACTACTGTTTCTATAACACATTCTCACACTTTCATTCTTGGGGTATTTTTGAAAAAAACCTTTACTGCAAATAACACTGTTGCTTTCAGATATTAAACATACAGTTACATAGAAATATGTACAATGCCTTTAAATGCATACCATAGCCTCATTCTGTCATGTGCAAACGAACACATCCTCTTGTCCACTATCAGATTTCTCGCAGCTGTCACTGAGGGAGAATGTATAGCCTCGCTCCCTATTTAGCACTGACAGCAAACTCCTGCACACTTTTCTTTTCTCCTCTTTTCCTTTCACGGGTAACGAGAGACCCGAGGTTTATTTCAGAGAGCTAGATTGTCCAGCCATCTCTACCCTTGGGTAAAAGAAAGAGAGAGAGAGAGAGAGAGAGAGAGACAGACAGACAGAGACAGACAGACAGAGAGTAATAATCACCACCTGGTTGCTATGGCTCAGCTGACTAGCAACAACAGACATTTTCTGCGCCACTCATAAACACTACAACAACAGCTAGTGACACCAATGATTATTATTCCTAACAACTGCTCTTCAAGTCCGACTGTTACAGATGTTTTATGAATGTAAAACACCTGTAATCAGGTGTATGGATTATTTTTATTTGTTTTTCCTCCCTCCATTCTCCTACTGTAAAAAAAAAGAAAAAAAAACTACAATAATCACATTCCCAATATCTGCTGGCAGCTGTGGGATTCGAACCCAAGACTCCAAAGTACTGCACTAGGAGTACGGATCACATTTCATAAGCAGCATCCCTGGGTACATTCCCGATTCCTTAGCAAGCTATAGCAACTTATTTAATGAAATGTATGCATTTGATAAGGGTCACCAGTATTTATTCGTGGCCACAGATAATTATACGATGTGTAATTCTTGTCTCAGTCAGAACTAAATCAGCAACCACAGCATCAAAAGTAATGACGGATCACGTCATATGCAAATATGACACTAAAGGTGATTATTAGCCATACTTAGGTAACCCAGGATCTCCTGGACCCCAGGCACGGAAAATTATTATTTATATTTTATATGAACTTACGACCAAGTGATCTGACCTTCCTTCTAGCTTCCTTATTAGTGAAATCCTTCATGGGGACGATGGGATCATTCCTGGAACTGGCTCTGATTTTACTCAAAAGAGCCACTGGGGTCTGTCAGACTCCGGGTTACCTAATATGTTAGGTCACTGATCATTCTTTGTGTGCAGTAAATTTTTATTTGCTATGTTTCTCCTTTTTCTTTTTTCTTTTTTTTTTAAGCTCCAACATTAGTCTACAGCAAAAGGCCCAAGAGAATAAGATATTAGCTATCAGTTTTGTCAGGGTTAAGGTAAAAATTGCAATATACAACATTTTGTGCCTTTTTTTTCAAAAATTCCTAAAATATTTTTTCATTTAAACCTTTTTGGTTTCAAAGGAAGAAAATGCCTTTAATTATTTGGCTATTAAAGCACATTCCAATAAATCAAACGTAAGTATTTTCCCCCTTGTGGTCTGTGGTACCCGAGGTTACCTATTGTGGTTGGGAAAAAGGTTACCAATACAGGTTTAATGACAATGGAGGTGAATTTAACAATGACATCATGAATAAAATTATCTAAGTGTTACCAAATATATCTATGTAGTCTATTGCTCCCCCGTGCTTCTTCAGAACCCAGTGTATTTGACTCCATATCCACGTAACCCACCCTTAGTACTGAAATTATCATTTTGGGTGATTTTAACATAAATAATGTAGAATGGTTAGTGGTATTCCATTCAGCCAGGACTGACGATACTGGTCTACAATGCGAGTTGTTTGCAGAATCGTTTAGTCTCACAGTTGTTAAGGCACCCAACCAGAATACCAGATAATCCTGACCATAACGCCTATCTCTTGAATCTGTTCCTGACAAATAATCCAGATCAGTGTGGGATAGATATACTGTCACCAGTGGGATCCTCCAACCACACTCTTATCAAAGACACATTAATCAGTTGCCCCAAACCTCCTTGTTTCAAACTTGTCATGGTGACCTGATGGCACTTTGGCAGGGCAGACTGGGATGGATTTAGAAATTGTGTTGTCGACATTCCATGTCAGTCTTTCTTCTCTAGTGGTATTAATTCTACCCAGACCCACATTAATGACAATGCGAACTGGCATGGAACTGTTACTAAGTCAACAGTTCACTAAAAGATCGGACTGCCCAAAATGGTTTGATAGTAACTGTGCCAGAGCAACGGCCCAAAAGTAATTAGCATATAACTCTTACTTAAAATCAAGAACATCTGAATCGCTTAGTCAATTTAAAATTGCTAGAAACCATGCAAAAGCAGTAATAAATCTCGCTAAATCAAATTGTCTTCACGACCAAGCATCTAAATAATTAAACAGTCCTAACAGCAGTAGATTATGCTGGTCAACTCTCAGTTCTTTCAATAATAACTTTAACAAGTCATCATCCATTCCCCCGCTAAATTCTTCAGATGGTAACATTACAAATGACCCGTGTGGTAAAATGAATATCCTTACCAATAAATTTGCCATAATTAATTCCTTAAATGAAGTCAGCCAGAACGTCCATGTACTAGAACTTGACTCTCCCGAAATTGCTCCACTTAAAATCCAGACTAGATACCGGTACATAAAATCCATACTTGACAATTTACGAACCAACAAAGATCCAAGCCCAGTTGGAATTCTTCCAATTGTTTTCAAAAAGTGCTCCACAGAACTTGTCCCTGTTCTAATTAAATTATTAAGATTATGCATGCGTTTTCATTCCCTAATTCTTGGAAAGAAGCCAGTATCCACCCAATTCCAAAGAAAGGAATCTCCTCCGACCTCTCTGATTACAGACGAAGAGCTATCACATCTTATCTTGGTAAAATATTTGAGAATGTAATTAATAAGCCCATAGTTAAATATCTTGAATCCAACAACTTAAGTAGTGATATACAGTATGGTTTACGGCCTGAAAGATCCACCATTGATATACTCAATCTTCTGACTCATGCCATCTATCAATCAATTGACCAACATGGAGAAACTCATGCAGTAGCCCTTGATATTTCTAAAGCTTTTAACAGAGTATTGCACCGTCCCCTGCTATCCAGACACCCTGGCTATGGACTAACGTCTTTTGTTACTCTGCTTTCCTCATATCTCAGCGACAGAAAGATAAGAGTAGATGATTTATATTCCAATTACCACTCGATTAATGTCGGTGTGCCACTGTATCAGTTCTAGCTTCAGCCCCTTTCCTAATTCATATTATTGATCTCTGATCGGTTACCCATAATCCCATCCATTCAAATGCAGATGACTCAACACTACGCAGTTTGTTCATACTTGAACTCCATTATTCAAAGTTTATTAGCTCCAACTCGCAACTCAGTACAGCCGCCTCCATAAATCAAGACTTATCTAAGATCATTGAATGGGGACAAAATTACCTTGTCTTATATAATGGCAGTAAAACCATGTATATACAATTTACTAATAAATATTTGTAGATTCCTATGTTACCTTCAGTGCTACTAATATTCCTATCTCTAAAAGTATTGAAATTCTTGGTGTTTCAGTAAATAATGCCCTCAGCTGGACCTCTCATGTCAGATCACTTTCTAAAACCGCCTCAAAGAAACGTGGATTATTGTACAGAGTCCGTAACTTCTTCACTGACGAGCAGTTACCTATAATTTATAAGTCATGTGTGCTCTCATCTGGAATATTGCTCACCCTTGTGGAATGGATGAGGAGAGATTGCACTAAAACTACTGGACAAAATTCAGAACAAAGCCAATAGAATTATTGATAACCCTGCTATTACAAATAAACTACCTCCCCTACAAGAAAGAAGGAATGTTGCCTCCGTTGCATTATTTTACAGATACTTTTATGACAGATGCTCAGACGAAGTTCTATCCATTGTGCCACTTCTCCATGCTTTCCCCCTGCTCTACACAGGCATCTGGTAGTGCTCGTGACTGGAATGTCACACAGCCATTTTGCAGAACTTCTTCCTATAAGAATTCTTTTACTCCCTGAACTTAATCTCTTTGGAATTCACTTCCCCAGAGTTGTTTCCTCCCAAGCTTTAACCTACAGCTGATCAAATCTAACTGTTACAGATTTTTTAAAATTAAAGGAGGACGCCAGTAATCTGGTGTATGGATAATTTTTTTTTTATTCATTTGTTTGTGCTTCCTCCGTTCTGTTATTGAAAAAAAAAAAAAAAAAAATTTAGCCTGCATAAGGTAATTGCTTTTGCCTATCGCCCTGCCTCTGGTCTTGTTTAATGGGCAAATCATAAAGTGTAGATGCCCCGCGACGTATCCTTCCTGATAACTATGTAAATTGGGATGAATACATTCACATGGTACCAACTTCCCTTAACTGCTCATGTAACAAGTCTATCGGGCGTCACTCCACATTACATAATTTACAGAGCATACAAACACATCCATTATCAGTTGCCCGAAGATACAGAGTCGTCTGTTTTCAACTACAATAATTACGCAAAAGCTTGCACGCAGAAATTCAGAGAAATACTCAATAATGTGAAAAAAGGAAGCATCCAAGGACAACATGACTGAAATTTTCAGCAAGACGGCACTGGAGCAATCGTCTCTGTAGGTGACCGCATAAACACTTATTCTCTCTTGAGGCCATGTTAACGGTGAAATTCGAAGATCCATTTTGTGTCATGTTCAGACACGGAAATAAAGTTGCAATGCGGGTGATCTTTGATTAAAAAGGAAAGAAAAAGCGCATATCGAACATTTCAGAATGGTTTCAGGAACTATAGCACACAATTACCCCACACAGACAACTGTGAGCAGCTCCCACAAAACAAAGGAGGGGCAATTGCAAATGGAAATAACCCCATGTCCAATTACCTTAGATCATAAACTCAATCCAGAAATGTAATTCTCACGTCACCAAGGACAAAACAGAACATATTTTGGCATCTAGACGACTTGCAAATCAATGTGAACTGATTTTATCTAAATACGCCACACAGACAATCAACACTGTTACTCTCCCAAGTCCACGATGCACTGGAGAAAGATGAGACAATAAAGCCAGATATATTCAGTGAGTATTCTAGCCATCATCACTATCACGTACCCTAGCTTCATTCTTTGTATGAGAGAGAGAGAGAAAGAGAGAGAGAGAGAGAGAGAGAGAGAGAGAGAGAGAGATCCTTTTCCATTTTTCAGCTCATACTTTCCGCATCAGTCCTTCCACCACCTCACCACGCCCCTTTTTATTTATCCTTCTCTTCTCTGACGGTTTCATGGCACAGTGCTGGTTTACGCGGTCAACTGACTTGTCTGATGAAACTCTGAAATTCACCAATAGCATCAGGAGCGCCGCCCTATTCGACTGGTGGCAAATCTCCTACAAAAACTAGCATATCAAATGAAAATAAAGTAGAGGTGCAGTTTCTTCCTGCGCATTCGGAAACTGCATACCTATTCCTGCGATAAGCTATGCATGCCAATTTGGATTACAAAATTTGCGTCATAAAAGTAACTAGTATCTCGACACGGAATCCACATGATCGCAGTGGTGGCATATATGAAGGGATGATATGCCTGGATGCACTTAGTATGTAGAAGTAGTAGTAGTTGTAGTTGTAGTAGTACTTGTATTGGTAGTAAGCAGATGGGAGCCCATTCCACAATGCATGCTAAAATATCAATACATCTGCCCTCCTTCTATTTTTGGATAGCTCATGCTACCGTTATTGTTAGTCGCGTTTTCGTGCTTGGTTCTTGCCTTCTTGTCTTGTTTAATTGTGGCAGGCACTTCTACCCTTCAGAATTAACCGATTCCGACCAAACTTGGAAACAATGACCAGCCTATGACCAAGTTGTGTCCGCTGGGTTTTGGTTGCTAGGCAACTACGCTTTGCCTAGCAAAGTCTGAAAAACCACTTCATTTGTACTTTTCACATTTTGAACTCCAGAAGCATTACTAATGGGCGTAGAAAGCTCAGACTTCTTTCGGCATAATCTTCAGGTTATTCCCTATCGAAACGATGCCATCCATTTTCCTCTCCTTCGTCTAATTTTCGAGAAGCAACCCTGAGAAGATTGGCCTCAGCATCCCTAGCAACAAGTACCGGAATTCAAAGTTGCCCCCCCTAGTTCCCCAGTGACTCAATGGAACTGAATGAAACTTTCCTTGCTTATAGACATTGACTAATACTACAACTTTCCTCACCTTATACACTGCTCCAAATTCATTCACCAAACCTTGCAACTCCCATTAATTTTCACTCAACGATACTCTATCATCAGCAAACAGCAACACCAGAATCTTCTACACCTCACCCTCATTCATTAGCGCCACCCCGACATCCACTACCCTACCTTGCACCTCCTTTACAACCTCATCTATGAATATATTAATCATCCATGGAGATATCACACATCCCTGTTTCAGTCCCACATTTAGATCAAAGAACTCACTCAGCTCATCATCCACTCTCACCGTAGCCCTAGCTCCGTCGTACGTACTGTACTCTTCACAGCACTCAACAATTTCCCATCCACTCCAAATATTCTTAATACCTTCCACATACCTTGCCTATCTACGCTGCCATATACATTCTCCAAGTCCTTGAAGGTAGCATACACTTTCTTTCCCTTCTCTAGATACTTTTCCACCAGACATCTTAGAACAAATATCTGATCTGCACACCCTTTTCCCTCCCTAAATCCCCCTTATTCTTCTCCAGCTAGCTCCTCTGTTATATGCCTAACCCTATCAATAAGTATACTACCATATATACTACCATATATTTTTCCAATCACACTAAGAAGGCAAATACCCCTATGGTTACCGCATACTTCTCTCTCCTTTTTTCTTTTGTATAAAGGAACTAATATGCCTGATTTCCAGTCCTCTGGAACCCATCCCTCTTCCCAAGCCAATCTACACAACTTCCATATCCACTCCACAACAATCTCATCACCATACCTAAGCATTTCACCATACACTCCATCAATTCCTGGGGCCTTTCCCATCTTGATCTTCTACTATCTTTTCCTCCCTCCTCTCATCTCTTCTCCCAGCCCTTCCCCAACCACTTATACTCGCACTACTCTCATTCTCTACATTCAACAAATCCTCAAAGTGCTCCTTCCATCTCCTCATTTTCTCTCTCTTCTCCACCAACAATCTGTTATTCCCATCTTTCACTCCCCTACTGTTTCCCCTTCCACACTTTCTTACTTTTTTACCTCCTTCCAAAACAATTTCTTACTCTCCCTCCACTTCACACTCAGATTTCTCCCAAACTCATCCACTTTCTTCTTACTCTTCTTCACCAATAATGATAATAATAATAATAATAATAATAATAATAATAATAATAACACTACTACTACTACCACTACTGCTGCTGCTACCACCACTACTATTACTAGCACTAACACTACTCCTATTACTACTACTATTACTACATTACTACTACTACTACTACTAAAGATAATAATAATAATAATAATAATAATAATGACAGTCATAACCCTCCTGGTTACACTTGAATTTTAACCTGAGTTAGCATTAACTCCACCTCAGCATTATTAACACTCGGCTACACCTGTACAGATTACATCAGGGGAACCGAACCTTTCTGTAAAGTCTACAAGGCACAAAAGAAAAAAATCGTATGTGAGGGCACGCTACTGTTGTAGGTACTGAAATGTCCGATCCCAACGTAGAACTGAACTTTGTAGGGCTTGATTCCTCGGGTGGGGTTAAACACAATATAGACGATTAACAAACACGCAACCGCGCCTGTTTACTGGCAGTTCCTGTAATACTGAGGACTGGAGTTTGCTATTCTTCCAGCAATGTACCTGTATATATTTCATGGCAAACTACAAATATTTACTAAACGATTCATGAACATAAAAACGATTGAGAGTTTGTCATCGATTTGCACCTCGTAATTAAAGCAGTCAGGAAAATATCGAGTGATTAGGGCTGAAAACATAATTAATTGCATCGGACAAATAGGCCTACCCTTAATTCATTCTGATACTGTAACCCCAGCTAATTTGCATATATTACTGATTTAGGACTACGTGATAATGCAGTTAGTTGCTGTAAATATGCAATACATTTTTTATCACCAATATCAACATGACTCTCATCCTATTAACTTTATCCCATAAAAGGGAAGAGAAAATCCAGACATTCGAAACAGAAAGGATTAAAGTAAGAGAGACTCATTATAATGCCCTAAATGGTAAGAACTGTAAGTATTCGCACTCATTACTCAAGTCATATCTTACCAAATAATATTGGGGGAAGCAACTATTGATATATTTACGTGCTTACCCACTTTAGTCATATACTATTTTCCTTTGCCAATTCTTTTCTTTCCTCAACTTCCGTACCGCACTTTCTCACACATATATTTGCAGGATCAATCAATTCTCGTCTTTGCTATCCACGCCTCCTCATACCTAATGTCATTTGCATACATAGTCTCAGCAAGGATGGCCCGACGTGGAGCTTTCACAGGTTGCAGTAGTTGATCATAAAGCACAATTTTAAAAATTATAAACTTTGTTAGAGGGTTTTTCAAACGCCCCCAGAATTAGTTCCTGACCATCTCCATTGGTGGTAGATGGTGCCGACCATCATCCACTCACTTGATATAGTGTTGCCCTTCACCTTTATCATTTTTTTTTTCTGTGTCTGCTCTCGTCTCCTTACATTTCTCCCATCTTTCCTGTGATTTTCATTACTCTTCTTTCCTCTTCATGTGGCTTTACATTGAGTGACAAGCCAAATGGTTTCCTGTAAGCCAGGAAACCATTTACAGTGTTGGGTGGTAACCATATAACCAACCCATAAGTGTTCCCTGCGTGTCAGCAAGTGGATTGGTGGTGGATTAGTGCCCCTCCCCGTAAAACAACTAACTCAAAGACAAATGGCCACCTCTTACGCATTTATGGCGACTGGCTGTAGATAGACAGATAGACCATCTCCATTTGCTAAACTTTATCAGTGTTCTCATTAACACAGGGAGTCGGCCAGCATACTCTCATAAACATCTACTCCTAACTAACTACACCAGACTACATGTACATTGCATATCACATCTTCTGTTCCACCCATCTTCATCACTGACCGCTGCAATAATAAGAGCAAATGCAGTCGTACCTTGGATTCTCACTACTGGCAGGGTAGGGCTGGCAGTACAGAACACTCCTGGTCGTCATCAAGTGACTGTGGTAACAGTAGTTATTGCAACCAAGAAGATAATCGTAAGTACAGAGGTGTGGGGTTGGCCTTATATTTTACAAGTATCCGTGATCTTAGTACCAATAAGCATGCTGTTCACATCTTCCTTGAATACATGTCCCTTGTAGCCGTTTTCCTCTCAGAAACGCAAGCCTTCCCCTCACTGACTTATCCCCATACAGTTTTACCGGTTACCACCTCGCTAACATGCTTAACAAGAGTGGCACGTGTTGCTACATTAAATCTACAAACGCAATTGACACTCTTGTCAACTTCACTTCTAATTTTGATTACTCTCTGGACAAATTTAATTACATAACCAATTATATCTGTAGCTATAATTTATAACTTCCTCAATGCCACACCAAACCCAGCGTATTTGACTCCGTATCCACACAGTTGATCAGTCTTAACTTCCCCTACTACTGAAATGATTGTGTTACGGGGTATCCCACTCAGCCAGAACTGAAGATACCAGTCTGCATGACGAGCAATTTGCAGAATAGTTTAATATCGCACAAATGGGAAAAAAACTGACGAGTACCTTTCATCCCTGAAAACTGTTCCTTTCTCTTGAACGTTTTCCTGAAAAATAACCATCAGTATAAGACTGAAGTTTTATCACAAATGGGATGCTCCGACCACAATCTTATCAAAGCCTCATTCATCATTTGCCCATAACCTCGCCCTGCTGAACCAGTCAGCGTGACCAGATGACATTTTGACAGGGCAAACTGGGATGGATTTAGAAATTACCTAACTGATATTCCATGGCAGTCTTTCCTCTCTACTGACATCAGTTCTGGCCAGTCCTACATCAGCGACTTAATGCAAGTTCACACAGCAATTATCCCAGAGCAACCACTCAGAAGTTTTTAGCATATAACTCTTTTTTAAAAACCTGTCAAATCACTCAAATTGCTTTAAAATGTTTAGAAACCAAGCAAAACCAGTAAGAAACCTCACTAAATCAAGCTTTTTTCATAACCAAGTATCCAAATTATTAAACATCCAAATTACGGCAAAAAATTTTGGCCGACTCTCAGTTCTTTCAAGTAACTTTAAGAAGTCATCACCATGTCCTCCACAAACATTTTCAGATGGAAACATTGTAGATAACTCCTATGGAATGCTAACACTCTTGCCAGCACATTTGCCAGAAGTTCTGCCTAAGAGAAGAGAAATCAGAACGTTCCCGTAGTAAAGCTTGACATTTCCAGATCTTCTTCACTAAAAGTTACAGACTAGACATGTAGAATCAATTTCTGACAGTTTACCAACTAAGAATTCCAGATGGAATTCCTCCTACAATTTTGAAAAAAATGTTTTCCAGAAGTTGCTTCTGTTCTAACTAAATTGTTCAGACTATGCATACGTACGTTTTCATTCCCTTATTCTTGGAAAGATGCCACTATCCACCTATTTCCAATGAAAGGAAGCTCCTCTTGTCTCCTCTGATTACAAGCCTATAGGTATCATCTTTTTTTTTTTTTTGGTAATATATTTGAGGTTATCTTTAATAAGGACACTGTTAAACATCTTGAATTCAACAAGCTAATTAGCGACAAATAGTGTGGTTTTCGCCAAGAATATTCGCTGTTGATATACGCAGTCTCGCTACTCATACAATCCATCAGCCAATAGACCAAAATGTAGAAACCCATGCAGTAGCCCTCGATATTTAGAAAGCTTCCGACAGAGTATGGCATCATTCCCTCGTCGCCAAACTCTCTTGCTATGGCGTATCATCTTTAGTTCCACTGATCACACATTTCGCCAACAGAAAGGTAAGAGTATATGATGTATATTATTATTTCCACTTAGTTGCTGGAAGTGTGCTACAAGGATCAGTCCTGGCTCCAACCCTGTTCCTCATTCATATTAATAATCTGTAGTTTGTGACCCATAATCACTTTTAGTTAATGAAGAAGATTAAACGTTTTACATTTGAACCATCCAGTCATAAAGTCTGATGTCTTTAACTCGCAACTCAGAATATCATTTTACATTAATCAAGACTCATGTAAGACAACTAAATGGAGACAAAATACTGTTCCATGTATTGATAGAAAAACAAAATATATCCAGTCTACTAAGTCACAGGTATTTCCTGATTCTTGTATTATAGTGCAGCCAATAGCTGCACAACAGTACCCTCAGTTGGTCCTCTCACAGTAGATCACTTGCTAAACCCATTTCAGAGAAGCTTGGATTGTTATACAGAATCCGTAACTTTTTCACTGAGAGGCAGTTAGTTATAATTTACAAGTAATGTGCACTCTCAACTCGTATATTGGTCACCCTTTTTGAGTGGACGTGGGAAGACTACACTAAAACAACTAGAAATAATTCCAAACAAAGCAATAAGAATAATAATTAATAAACAAGCAACTACCAACACACTACCTTCCCTTCAGGTAAGGATAGACTATGAGCCACCCATAGCCCCCCACCCCCCCTGGGGATTTTATAGGATGGTGATTTCCACAAGCCTTGGTGTCTTAATTATTGAATTCAGGTTGTCCGCCAAAAATCCTCCTCTGTTTCTGGCGACTGAATGCATTTGAAGTTAGATACTGTCAGATTTGTGACTAGCTAGAATGAATACTGGTTGACGGCCGTCATGATTGTCACATTGTTTGTTGTTCATTTCATTTATCTGAATCACCGTAGTTTCTGTTTTCACAGTAATTTAATACACCTTCTTCGTTTGCCGACAAGTGTGCCACAGAATCCTAGGAAAGAAAAATGGCAGATGAAAAACCGTCGATGCTGAAGCCAGTACAAGCTTCCAAAGGAGAAACCAGAAAGACTGATGGATTAGTGTATATTATTCATTATCACAAAAACAAATCAGACTCAAAAGTTATGGCACTAACTGAGGGCAGTTTCCAAAAGGTCAAGGGGAGACGGTGGCTCAATCGGTAGAGAGGTGGTATACGGTCCTACCGGACCCAGGTTCAAATCCCCGTTGGGGCAGGGAACAATTAAAGGATTTTAATTTCATGTAAAGCAAACTCTACTGAGCTACCAGAAGACCCGCCAACATGTCGTAAAAATACCCACGCTAATACCAGTACACCAGTCCTGTATGAGACAGCCCTAGCATGTATTCAATATGGATGGTGGGTGTTAGCGCCGAAGTGGTGACATGTGGAGGTGTATGATATGTAGGATGACTACTGGACCTTGGAAGCAGGCTGTGAAGCCTATGCCCAGAGTCGAACACATAAAAATAAAACAAAAAAACAATTAAGGTGCAACAGTCAGAGGTCTGTTGGTGAAAAGTTACCTGACATATGTTCCCAAGTAGCCGATGTATTCTCATCACATTTGCATGGCAAACAAAGATGGTGGTACAAAAACTTCACATACTTCTAAGCTGTTAAAGAAGAAACATCCATCATCTGATGATGCTCCAAGGACTTTAGAAAGATGCAGGACCTCACAGCAATGCAGCACAAATATTCTATTACCTGCGGATAAGTGTTTATTTTCTGGCAAAAATCGAATTACACGACAAAGACAGGTAGAAAAACTTGTGAAATGTTTGACAAAAACAGCTGAGGGGTCAATAAAAAAATCTGCCAAAGAAAAGCAAGATGAAGACATTCTTCTTAACCCGTCACGCCCCGAGGTTTTCCGCACCTCCGACATCCCCCAGTCCCGAGGTATTTTCGAAAAAAATTTTTTTGGCTAAAACCTTCGCTTTTGGTGAGAAACATCGAAAATTCATAGAGAAATCGCTCACCTGAGGGTTAAAGTACCCAGTCCAGGAGTTCCTCCTTACCTGACTGGGTTTTCTAACATGCTGGCACCAAAGAAAACGAGTTCTATGGGAGGGTAACTATTTTATCCACTCATAAACGGTATTTATTTATTTACTTGGTACGAATGTATATGTAGTATGAGAGTATATTGGTTTTCAAGCAGTAATAAAGGCATTATAAGCATTGTTTCACTAACTAACTAATCACCATACCTGATCTTTTTTTGCCACATTACCTGATCATTATTTCTGGCTGTTTCTTCTTCTAATGCTATGTAAACATTGTCCTCCACATTGTCATCGATTGGGGAATCACTCTGGCTCTGAATATCTTTACTAGCCAGGTCACTGGTAACAGGTCCTTTGCCAAGACAATGGGGGAGGGAAGGGGGAGGTTATGCGGTGTAAGGCATTGTCCCTGCTTGGCATCTTGTAGAGGAATAGAGGAAGGTGTCCTTTGTATACATACGAAAAATCACGCGCAAAAATTGAAAATTGTGCAAATTAGGGACCTTGCAATTGCACGACGTACCGGTACGTCGCCGGGACTGGCAAATGCAAATCGTTGCAACGTACCCATACATCGACGGGATGGGGCGGGTTAAAGTTCAGGGCATTGACTTAGTGGTCAGGGAAGCTCACTACCGCGAATATTGTTGGAGGATTACTCACGAAGAGATGACACAAGAAGAAAGCAGACTCGAGTACATACTCAGGCTTAGATGAGCAAAGTGCCCACATTGCAGCTTTCCAGTACATTGCACAGTATGTTCAGGAGAGCATCACTGAAGAATCTCAAGTTAAAAGGATGACAATACTCAAAGAATAATATCAACAATTTATGTTAGAAAACAGTCCACAGTTCATCAACGATAAGTACAAAACTAGCAAACTGAAGTCAAAGGTGATGAAGAAATTTGGCACACAATTGCAGTTTTGGCGGCCTAACAGCAGAAATCAGTTTGTACAGTACATTCGTCCCATGTCCCTAAAGGTCAAGCAGTGGAGTCTGCATTTGAAGTTGCTACTTTTGATTCAAAGAGATTAAAAGAATCTGCATTGGTACTTCGAAGACTCATTCTAAAGGCTCAGCTTGATTCATAGTCGATGCCTTGGTCCTCATCTGCAAGTTCCCGACTGACAAATAAAACACAGCCACAACAGAGCTTCCAGAACTTCCTTTATCTTGTTCTTACAGGAAAGAAGCAGCAAGATTCGTCTGTACGGACAGAAAGATTGGTGAAATGTTTTGCTGAGGAAATTTGCTATGCTGTATCAAGGGGGAAATGGATGATGCCAAAGCACCTACTGCTTGGTGTGACACTGACGCATATGACAGGCAGTGCTGAAATTGTATCCCTGATCCATCGCTTTGGTCACTGTGCATCCTACACCAGTCTACTGTGCTTGAGCTTGAAACAGCAATGTGCAGAAGCATTGGCAGAGACGCAATGCTTCCAGCAGCAATTGATCCTGATATACCTCATACCAATTAATCTGACCAGGCATGTATGGCAACATTGTCCCAGCCAAGATTCTGATTGGCTGGAGGTGTTTGTTCGATTTCGTTGTTGCTTAAACCGACACTGTCTTTATCATCAGATATGATACTGAGTTTGTCAACAATACAATCGTGAAAAGCAATAAGAAATCCGTTAATACTTAACAGCAATGAAATTTTCGTAGGGAGATAGAGATATGAGTCAACAAAGTATTATAATAGTCCAAGTCAAGGGCAGCATTCGAACAATTCCTTTACGTCTCTGATACTCCATTGTGTAATAGAAAATCAAGGAAACCTGCTTAATCTAAGCGTTGGTATAACACATTTAAATTTTAAGATCAGTCCTTATTGTGATAATGGAGGAGATATAATGAAATAGTTTTCCTTTAGCCTACTTTGATTTTCGCGATTTTTTCAAACCTCCCTCCCCGCAGAACTCATCTTTTCATTTGAATTTTTAATTATTCTGAGTTGTGGCACAATTTAAGGGTGCATACTGATTTTAAAATTTAAATGTGTTTTATACCAACACTTAGATTAAGCAGGTTTCCTTAATTTTCTGTTATATTACGGAGTGTTGGAGACATTAAGGAATTATTCGAATGGTGACCTTGACTTGTACTATTCTAATACTTTGTTGACTCACACCTCTATCTTCCTATGAAAATTTCATTGTTATTAAGTATATAACGGATTTCTTATTGGTTTTAACGATTGTTATTGTCGACAAACTCAGTATCACATCTGATAATAAAGTGTCAGTTCAAGCAAAAACGAAATAGAACAAACACTTCCAGCCAATCAGAATCTAGGCGGGAATAGTGTTGCCATACATGCCTGGCCAGATTAATTTGTATGAGGTATAAGAATATAATAACGCACCTTTGTTCGGATATTTTCGACATGCTTGAGGAAACATGCTTGCACTTATACACAATAGTGTACACAGTTCCTTGTGCACCCTGTTTAACTTTTTATTCACAACATCCATCTTTGAAATATTCTCAGTTGTTTATTAATATTCTTCTACAGGAGAACTAGTTTTACGTCTAATTTCTAGATTTGAAATTGGGATGTTCATGGAGCTATGAATTTGAGTGAACATATTGTAGAGGAATGATTTTTCAGTTAAATACTAGCCATATTAATCATGAGTAAATTGACTGTCGAATGAGTAAAGGGTCGGTAGTTCAATCACTAATAGCACACTGCTGACAAATTATTAACAATATCTTCTTTTCCTCTGTTATCATCCTTCACAATAATCTAACTGCAGCTTGTTGTATATGAAACTGTATCTAAAGTAGCTGCCCTTCTCATAAATTCTTGGATGAAATGGCCATATTTTTATCGAAAGAAGTGGAAACAAACGAAAGTAGGTTTATTATCTCTTAAGCGAGATTTCAAATTTACAGTGCTATTAATTTATCAAAGTAAATATTACTTTTTTCTACAGAATAAATACTACTATTGCACTGGGAATACCTTGATACATATAAAAACATGCATCACTTATTTACCTTTGATTCTTAAGTCTCACAATACGGACATTAAATTTATTTATGAATATTCTTTTAATTCCTTCAGTAGTTTTGCTCTGGTTGCCAAAGACAGAAAATTCCAGATGGCAGACAAGCAAATTCTAAGTCTTTAGAGTCAGAAAGATAGAAAAATCGATGTCATTAAAAATCCCCGCAGGGGGAGAGTTTCGGCAACCTAGCCCAAGGGCAGTAATAGCAACCTGCAACAGTTACTGCCACAGAAAGATTTTGTATCCTACCTGGTAAATCCTTAATATTCGACTGAACAAAGCAACTCGTATATCAAATGGCATCTAAAAGCTGGTCTTTTAAAATATTGCTGTTTAAAAGTTTTATCTCTACACTGAAAGTAATTGCAGCAAACGAAGTTAAGTACATTTGCTATGAGCTAGAAAAAAAAATGAGTTATACTGTGATTTTATGGTATGAAATATTAATATTTTGATAAAATAAAATATATCATTGGATTTGCCGTACATTAAAACATATAAAACCATATAGTATTTATTTATATTCGGCTCCTGCTTCTCTAGAAATCTACAATGTCGAAATTTTTTTATTAAACAAAATTAGTGATTTTTTTTATATTTTGCCTCTAGCAGCCCCAGTCAGCAGAATCCTGAAAGCAGACAAGCAGATTCTGAATATATACAGTCCAAAGAATAGGAAAATCAGTGTCTGCAAAAATCCCCAGGGGGAGGGGAGGGTTTCACCTCTCAGCCCACGGTCTAGGAATGTTGCCTCCCTTTCATTATTTTACAGATATTCTTTTGGAAAATGATCAAACGAAGTTACATCCATTGTGCCGCTTGTCTATGCTTACCTCAGTGCTTCACGGGCATCGGGTAGCAGTCTTGATTTCATTGTCACACTGCCATATTGCAGAAATTCTATCAGAATTTATTCGTCGAACGGCTTTGCCTTGGAATTCACTTCCCCAGATTAGCTTTCCCGAAACATTAACTCCCAGCAGTAAAGTCCAACTGTTATCGATTTTTCTGAAAGAAGAAAACCTGTAATGCGGATTTTTTCCCCAATACTTAAATAATTTTTCCATCCCCTGTTCATCTTCTGTTATATAACTACTCTTTAGTGAGGTCATAAGACCACATGAAAAATTCAAATAACTATCTGATGACCACATGTTTCAGAGACAGACATAAAACTATTGAGTATGGTATAGTATCTCTAATCATTAATACCAGAGAATTATCATGCTGAAATGAAAGTGTAGAAGGTCAAACAATAAGAATGAACAGGAGACACAAACCGAAATTAATCTAAGAATCTGCTCCACAACCGGCGTATGATGATGAAGAAACTGAAAAAAAAAAAAAATCAAATTTGAGGAATGTATGGAAAAACACAAGGCCTGGCTTAATTTTCTTGTGGGGAACTTTAATGGATATGTTAAAAAAAAAAAAGGTAGATGAAACCGCAGTATGGATATTTGGACCGGCAGATCAGAGTGAGAGAATGCAACTCAAACAAACTTGCTGTAAGGAACAAACGTAAGTTTTGATTCCATGCACAGAACCCAAACCACGCTCAGGCTGGCTCCGCTCGCGCGGCAAGGGAAAAATTTCTATGGCCCAATTTACTCTCGGAAAGTGCATATATTGGTATAAATCGCTTCCCATCATCTTAGTTGATGTTTATCCTATTACATAAGAAAAATAAAACATAAAACACATGAATAAACGTACAGAAATGAAGCCTGTATAAACATAATTTATGTGAAAACTAGCTTCTCATAACTTCCCAACATCACCGTGAAAAATTTTAACCCGTGACGAGCAGTTGCAAAGGACATGTCTATATGCAGAATTTCACGATCTTTCATATATGAAAGTTTCAAGTTGATACATCCAATAGTTTTCAATTGAAAAAACTACGAAAATCGCCTAAAAACATCTGATTTGTTTATTATTTCGTATGTTGTCTCCCCCCCTGTGGCGGGGGGGACACCATCTGGCCGCACTATGGGGTGGTACTACTACTCTGCAGCCAGGTTGTGTTAGGAAGAATACTGCCACCGTATTCCCTGCGTGTCGTAATAGGCGACTAAAAGGGGCGGGGTGAGGGGACTAGGGACCCCCTCCTCTGTTTTTTAGTTCCTAAAAAGAGACAGGCCAGAGAAAGGGATGGGGGATGGAGTTATCCCCGTACCCTGAAGATTGGGTCTATGAATGTGCGTGGATGTAGTACAATTGAGGCTAAAAGGGAGGAGATTGGAAGAATGTTTGTGAGAAGAAAGTTGGATGTGTTAGCTTTGAGTGAAACGAAGATGAAAGGGAAGGGTGAGTCTATGTTTGGAAGTGTGAATGGAGGATTGTCAGGTGTTGATAGAGGAAGGGCAAGAGAATGTGTGGCCTTGTTAGTGAGTCCGGAAGTACAGCAGTGTGTGATTGAATGGAAGGAGGTTTCATCGAGACTGATGTGGGTGAAAGCGAAATTTGAACGTGAGTTGTGGGTGTTTGTGAGTGCATATGGGCCTGGTAGTGAAAGGGATGAAGAAGAGAGGGAGTCTTTCTGGAATGATGTTGATGAGTGTCTGCAGAGTTTTGGAGCGAATATGAATGTGGTAATGATGGGAGATCTGAATGCTAGAGTGGGAAATGTAGCAGTTGAAGGTGTAGTTGGTATGCATGGTGTGCCTGGAAGAAATGGAAATGGGGAACGAATGATAGCGATGTGTGTTGAGCGAGAGATGGTGATTGGAAATACGCTGTTTGAGAAGAAAGATATTTATAAGTATATATGGGTGAGACAGGAGGGTGGAAGGGTTGTTGATAGAGCTTTAATGGATTATGTGGTTGTGTCTAGGAATGTAATAGGAAGATTGTTGGATGTGAGAGTTCTGAGAGGGGAGGGTGGAGGTATGTCTGACCACTACCTGGTGGAGGGAAAGTTAAGAGTAGGTATGAGATGGGTGAGAGCTAGGAGGGTTAGGTGTGGCAGGAAGGTTTTGAAAGTGAGTGAGTTGGATAAAAGAGAGAAAAAGATAGAGTATCAGGAGAAATTGAAAGATGAGTGGAACTCACTGAAAGATCAGGAAAATGGCAGTGTGGAGGAGGAATGGCAGTTGTTTAAGAGTGCTGTGGTGGGGCATGCAGAAGAGGTGTGTGGTGTGAGACGTGTGGGTGGTGGTGTAAGAAAAGGAAGTGAATGGTGGTGCGAGGAAGTAAGTATGGCTGTGGCTGAGAAGAGACGTGCATATGAAGTGTGACCTCAGAGGAAGGATGAGATGTCATATGAAAGGTATAAGGAAAAGAGGAATAGGGAGAGAAGGGCTGTGCCTGATGCTAAAGTGGCAGCAGATGAGAGGTGGGGTAGGCGGCTTACAGAGAATTTTCAACAGAATAAGAAAATGTTTTGGAAGGAGGTGAAAAGGGTGCAAAAGGGAGATTCTGGGAAGGAAGAACGAGTAAAAGCAGTGGATGGAAGGATGTTAATTGAGATGGATGCAGTAAGGAAGAGATGGGCAGAGTATTTTGAAAGATTGTTAAATGTAGAGGAGGAAAGGGTGGCTGAGATTGTGGCAGATGGAAGGGTGCAAGGAATAAATGTGTTGTGAGAGGTGAATGATTCGTTGATCACGAAGGAGGAAGTGGAGAAGGCAGTAAAGGAGATGAAAACAGGGAAAGCTGCAGGTATGGATGGGTGTGCTGTGGAATGCCTGAAAGGTGGTGGAGTGACCATTGTTGACTGGTTAGTAAGATTGTTGAATGTGTGCTTTGTGAAAGGTATGGTGCCAATTGACTGGACAAGTGCTAGTGTGGTCCCGTTGTATAAAGGCAAGAGTGATAAGTATGAATGTACTAGCTTTAGGGGTATAAGTCTGTTGAGTGTTGTACATAAGGTTTATGGTAGAGTGTTAATTATGAGAGTTAGAGAGGGTACAGAGGGAGTGATTGGTGAAGAGCATTGTGGCTTTAGGAGAGGGAGGGGATGCGTGGATCAGGTGTTTGCTGTGAGACAATTGTGTGAAAAGTATTTGGCGAAAGGCAAGGATGTGTTTTGGGCATTTATGGATTTAGAGAAAGCGTATGATAGGATTGATAGGGAGGCTTTGTGGACTGTTTTAAAATTGTATGCACTTGATGGTAGGTTACTAAAAGGGGTGAAAAGTTTTTATGTAAATAGTAGAGCGTGTGTAAGAGTGGAAAATGCTGTGAGTGACTGGTTTCCTGTGAGAGTAGGGCTGCGACAGGGATGTGTGATGTCACCTTGGTTGTTTAATATTTACATGGATGGTGTTGTAAGGGAGGTGAATGCAAAAGTTTTAGGTGGAGGTCTGAGTCTGGTGAATGTTGATGGTGGAGAGTGGAATCTGAAGCAGCTGCTGTTTGCAGATGATACTGCACTGGTGGCTGGTTCAGAGGAGAGATTGAGACAGTTGGTAGAGGAGTTTGGAAGGGTGTGTGAAAGGAGGAAATTGAAAGTAAATGAGAATAAGAGTAAAATGATGAAGTGTACGAGGTTGGTAGATGGTAGGGGGATGAATATAGCTTTGAATGGCGAGTTGCTTGAGGAGGTAGAGTGTTTTAAATATCTAGGGTCACATGTTGCTGTGGATGGAAGAATAGATGCAGAAGTGAAGTTTAGAATAAATGAAGTAGGAAAGGTGCTGGGAGGAATGAAAAAAGTGTTTAGATGTCGTTTGCTTAGAATGGATGTAAAGAGAAGGTTGTATGAGGGTGTTGTGGTACCGACTGCGTTATATGGGGCTGAAACATGGAATATGGGTGTAGCAGAGAGGAAAAGTTTGAATGTAATGGAGATGAGGTGTCTGAGGAGTATGTGTGGAGTGACGCGTATGGATCGAGTGCGAAATGATGAAGTGCGGAGGAGAATTGGAGTTGTTCGGGAGATGGCTGGTAGAGTTAAGCAGAGGGTGTTGCGATGGTTTGGGCATATGGAGAGAATAGATAATGAGCGATTTGTGAAAAAGATAACTAGATCTGATGTGAGAGGTGTAAGGCTGAGAGGAAGACCACGAATAGGATGGATGGACAGTGTGAAGAGAGCACTGGATGCGAGAGGGATGTCTGTTGAGTAAGGAAGAGTGGCTGTGCGTGACAGAAATAAATGGAGAGAAATTGTGAATGAATAAGTGATGACGCAGCCCTGAGGGGATATTCTCCCGCATTTGGTCTTATCAGCTAGTCAGGTCAGGTGCGGGTAAGGGGATGGGTCTGTTATGATGTGGCAGGGGTAAACCCGCTCTGCTGTCGGGCCCTGCTGCGGATGTCACTGATTGCATTGCGTCAGTTGACCCTTGTGCGGTGTGGTGCGGTGAGGATCTGTCCGTTCTCCCCTTGGGGCTAAGATGCGAATGAATGTGTTTGAATGGATGAGTAAATGGGGAGTGTGTCGTCCTGTCTCGGCTGCCTCCCTTACCTTGGGGGAAGCAGCCTAGGTATAAAGAATAGATAGATAGATGTTGTTAGAGAGACTGTAACAAACATATATGTAAATTCTATCCAGTTTTGTAGCCCAAAGATTAAGGAAGCCCTTGATATAATTCAGTGTTATAATCCTTATTGTTATGGAGAAAATGAATTTTGAAAAGTTATGATGGGTTGCGTGCATTGACAGCCCCTACGCTCCGGCCTGTAGGCTGAGTATGTTTGTCGTTTATAACTTTTCCCCAATTATTTTCACACATAGGTAACTTTTCTTTACAAAAGTATGCATAAGAAATTATCAGCTTGATCAAGCTTTCTTCAGATTTTGATTCGACCTATGCTTTACGAGTATGATGACTGAGAAATTAGCAATGAACTCCACATTTTCCCTATGAGAAATATATAGTAAACACACATTTTATACCGCACAATCCAATAGAATTTTAACTAGACAAATAAGCTGCTTACTCACGTCTTCTAGCAGTGTTGTAGTGTTTCTTGAGAGGAGATGGAGTTGCAGAGAGGAGGACAGGTACGATCACAGCCTGTGTGTGTGTGTGTGTGTGTGTGTGTGTGTGTGTGTGTGTGAAGTGATGACAGTGGTGTCAGTTGTCACAAGAGTGATGGCAGTGGTGTCAGCTGTCATAGGAGTGATGGCTGTGGTGTCACTTGTCATATGAGTGATGACAGTGGTGTCTTTTATCAAATGAGAGATGGCAGTGGTGTCAGTTGTCATACGAGTGATGGCAGTGGTGACAGTTGTCATAGGAGTGATCGCTGTGGTGTCACTTGTCATATGAGTGATGGCAGTGGTGTTAGTTGTCATAGGGGTGATGGCAGTGGTGTCAGTTGTCATAGGAGTGATGGCAGTGGTGTCAGTTGTCATATGAGTGATGGCAGTGGTATAAGTTGTCATATGAGTGATGGCAGTGGTATAAGTTGTCATAGGAGTGATGGCAGTGGTATAAGTTGTCATAGGAGTGATGGCAGTGGTGTTAGTTGTCACAGGAATGATGGCAGTGGTGTCAGTTGTCATGTACTCTTTCTCTGACAAGCCCTTGTGAGACATTGTAGGTTTAGTGTAAAAACAGGAGAGGAACGGTAATAATCGGTTAGGTAAGTTCAAATCTGGCTTTCTCTAAAAATATATGAGAAACACTTACACACTTTCTTCTCAAGCACACTGCACTATATGTAACACAATATCACTATACACACATAAGGTAGGGACGGTGTGATAGTAACCAAACGCGGGTTTAAATGCCCAGCCACGCGCTCATACACCCTGGCAGCCTGATACCAAGCAAAATATGGGCCGCTTACCCTTCCGATAAGCTCCTGGCTGTTGACATACATTTCCCCTGGACCTGGCAACCCTAAGATTTGACTCAACCAAATTTGACATAAATCCATGCATAGGAAAAGTTTCTATGACCATTTATAGAGAAATTGCGTCATGTTGCAACATCGATTACTCTCAGATTACAAGGATTATGACTCGCATTGTGCCATCTTGCACGATGGAGTTAATACCTATTTTATAAAACAACGTACTAAGTTCCCTGTACCTAGAAGGTATCAAATGGTGAAACAGAGAATGAGATAAACCTTATCATCACTGATATAATAAATGCCATTACAGCGAAATACATTAAGTAGAAGAAAGGCGGTGGCTGAACCTGTAGTGAGATGGTCTGAAGTCCTAATGGACCTGAGTTCGATTCCTGGCTGGGACACAGAACAGTTTAATGATTTGAACATCATTAAAAGCAGTCTTTACTGATCTACCAGAAGCCCCTCCGACATACCATAAGAATATCCCACCTAATACCAATACACCAGTCCTGTATGAGGCAACCCTAGCATGTATTCAGTATGGGCAGTGGTTCTTAGCGCCGACTTGTTGATTGATGAAGGTGTGTGGTATGTAGGAGGAATACTGGGCCTTGGGAACAAGTTGCGAAGTCTGTGCTCAGAGGCAGACACATAAGAATAAATCATATTGAGTGACAGAAAAAAAAAAAGTAAAAAGCTGAGCTGTACTATATCTTGGAACTGAGGTGAGAAACCAAAACAATGGAAAGTCAAATCATGCAGGCAGCAGTGACACAGAATGTAGCTGACTTTATTTTTGTAAATTCATAATATGCTCGGATTTGATGGATGAAGCAGATACCGACACAGTAACAAATGAATAAAACCACCACTTGAACACACACACACACACACACACACACACACACACACACACACAAGCTGTAAAAGTAGAGGTATTATGGGTCACAAAAGTATCGGTGCAAAATATGCGTGAAAAATATGGAACCATGGAATGAGGGTCACTGAAAGATTAGTGCCCATCCTACCACACGCTGGTAGCCATGATGTCGGGAGGTGTCATATATCGCCAACTAGCTACATCCTCTTGCATCCAATAGCAAATGTTATGTTTATGTAAACTGACATCGTTCATACACAATGAGACGTTGGCAATGTATCATGAGAAACGGATATATAGTGGACAACGTGGTTACATAGGTGACAGCACCTGTCAACCCTCCCTCGACATCACTAGTTGTTCTAATGTTTTCGGTAGGCATCGGACCCCTGTGCACTGATACTCTTGTGACCAATATTACGCTCAATTGAAAATGTACCCTATTTTACATTTTCTCATATCAACCTTTTTATGTAATTGACAAACCATTTGGAAATCTTCTCCAACCACTGCCTATTTATATGTGTGCTTGCTATTATTATCAACATCTCATAACTTATGAACGGTATATAACAAATGAAGTGAACTGTCATATATATATATATATATATATATATATATATATATATATATATATATATATATATATATATATATATATATATATATATAGATAGATAGGTAATATAAAGAGAGAGAGAGGGAGAGAGATGCATTGTTTGTTTGTTTGCCCTTCAATCTCACCCAAACTCGAGGCCAGAGCTCCCAAGACTCATATATATTCTGAGTCAGGGTGACCCATGGATGGTTTTGGGGGGGTTAAATTTCAGATCTGGTCAACTGAGGTCACCAGCAGAGTGTTCGCCTTTTTGGCCCAGGCAACACCGGATACCCCTGCAACCCAATTTTTGACATGGAGGCTCGCATGACCTGCATTTCGGACATAGGCTATGTGAAGTTGACCTCCGATTTCATTTGAGGCCACTGGTCAGAGGTCATTTGAGGTCACTGTTAATACATGCTCAAACGACTTGACCCAGCAGCCCAAGTTTTAGCATGGAGACTCACTTGACCTCCAGTTCGGACACAGGCTATATGAGATTGGACTCCGAGGTCATTTGAGGTCACTGGTCGCAGGGGCATACCTAGAGATTTGGGGGCCCGGGGGGCTAGGTTATATCAGCAGGATAGGAATCTCGCCACTGTAACCATTTAGGCTGTATGGAATTCCTCAACTACTCATATATCAGCTTGAAACCCCACAGCTGATCACCAGTTTATATCAGCTGAGTCGTGACCTCACAGTTCCAAGCAAGATTATAATGTTGCTCCTGGTTAAGTCACCTCCGGCTGACACAATCCACCAAAACGTCCTCTCACACACTGGAGATGGTGGGAATCGGTATAGAATCCTGTTGAAGGAATGTAGAGGTAGTGTGTGTGGGGTAAACTGAAACTGAGCAGATTAAATATCTCTTTATTGGCCACAGAAAAATACAACTGCGACACAGAGAGAGCTCAGAGTTATACATCCCTCTCGTTCTAGTGATACGTGCTTTCTGCTGTTAGCCGCCTTCCCCACACTGGGTGTGGCGCCGAGGTCAGCAAAATCAGAGGTGCTAAACCTCCACAGATAACGGGGATTTATACATAAATAGAAGCATCATAACTATACCATGTACATTATACACCTCAATAAAGTAGTATTGATTACATTAAAGTATACCAGCAAGGTAAATATTTCCCCCAAGACTCAAACATACATACAATTCATATTTCTCTATTGCCTTCCCTTTACTCTAGGTTTTTTTTATTAAAAACAGATGTCTGATTGTGCATCCCATCCCAAGCCACACTTTATAATGAAATGGCATTTGGTTGCTTATCATTCACAGTATCTTATACGTTGTTAATTGTGAATAAACAACTTTGTATGTAATATGTAACAATAGTGTGAAATACAACCTGTCATGGGAAAATGATGTTGGCACCAGACCATTGCTCGGCCACACCTTTAGACGTCCCCGTCGACATTGTTGTCCTAACTACTGAGTAGCCTAACCAATGTGTAGGGTAGCTAACTATTTAGCCATGTCCACTTGCAATCCGCGAGTACGGATCCGTGGTTTTTAGTGGGTTTCTCATTCGGCTTCGTAGACAGTAGCTCCAAACACACACAGGACAAGACCACAACAAGTAGAAGACCAAAGCCAGGACCAAATAGGAAGGAGTAAGGTATGAAGGGAGACAGGGCAGTACATATGGTTCTAAATCAGTCTTGTTCAGGTAAGTGAGGAACTGTATCTCTTTGAGCACATGAGACAGCCCGTTTACATTCAATGTAGGAACATTGAATGAAGGTAAAAAGGGTCGTAACTGGGACGATTGATTGATTGATTGATAATAATAAAAATCTGGCGGCGCAACTACCAGGGTCATATGCCGCCGGATGACAAAGTAAAAGACACAGAAAAATAAAAAGTGCCTATTCAAAATAAAGTTAATATCTGTTAGTAGGAATAAAACACTAAAAATAATAAAAATAGTTTATAAAATAACAATTATTTATAAAAGTGAAAGGAGGCCCGCCTCCTGAAGAAAACTAAAAACATCAGTAAAATCGTTAAAAGCCTCACCAAGCATCGAGGACAAACAGTAGGCACCATCTGCCACCCCATGCCTATGAAGGAACCTCTGACGCAGGTCCCCCAGACTCGGACACTCGACCAGCAAGTGACGAACAGTAAGGGGAACAAGGCAGTCATCACAGTACGGTTGAGTCTCACCACACATGAGGAACCCATGTGTAAGCCGAGAATGCCCAATGCAAAGCCTAGCAAGAGCCACCTCCAGTCGCCGAGACATAGAGGGAAGAACCCCTGGCACAACCACTCTCTGAAAAATTTCTTTTAGTTTATTATGAGAAAGACCATCCCAGTGTCTCTGCCAACACGAACGAATTGCGTACCGCAAGTAAGGTGTTACATCAGAAACATGAAGTGGGTAGTTGGTTGGGGGCTGTTGACAAGATGCAGCTTTAGCTAAAATATCTGCCCTCTCATTGCCCACCACACCAACATGTGCAGGAACCCAACGGAAGTCTACACGGCAGCCACGACGGCCAAGAAGAAAAAGCCATTCTAAAATTGATAAAACCAATGGATGGGATGCATTAAAAGACTCTAGTGCAGACAAAGCACTACGCAAGTCACTAAAAATCACAAAAATGGATTGGGGGAGAGTAAAAATTATTTTAACAGCATATAAAATTGCAGTCAGTTCTGCCGTATACACTGAAGTAATGCCAGGAAGGCTACCACCCCTACTAAATGAAGGGAAGACAACACCAAATCCTACTCCAGTATCAGTCTTAGACCCGTCAGTGTAGATGGGGACAGAACCCTCATGAATGGAGGCATGTTCTAAAAAGAGAGAGGGACACCTGAGAGGGAAGTGAGCCCTTTTTTCCAACAACGGACCTACAGAATGTCACGCGAGGGAGTAGCCAAGAACCAACCCTTGGGATCCGATGTGGACAAATTGCCAGTCTTGGGACAGAGAGGGCTAGCATAACAGACTGGACCCTGTAACCAAATGGCTTTGGGAAATTAGGACGGGTCTCAAAAACAGAAGATCAGGAATCCTGGGAGACAATGGTACATGAAATTGAGTCTGGAATGCGGTGAAGATGATACCAACACCTCATCATTAGCAACTGACGTCGCAAGTCCAAGGGGAGTACACCAGCATCTACCAACAAACTTGGAATTGGGGATGATCTGAATGCCCCGGTTGCCAGACGTACACCAGCATGATGCACAGAATTTAACAACCGGAGGCGGGCATCTGTTGCAGAGGAGTAGACCTCACACCCATATTCAAGTTTAGGAAGAATAAGAGACCTATACAAGAGGAGGAGGGTCTGACGGTCAGCACCCCAAGAGGTATGAGCTAAAGCCCTCAAAAGACTCAAAGCTTTAAGACAAGCCACCTTAACAGAACGAATATGGGTAACCCAGGTTAATTTTCTATCAAACAGAAGACCCAGAAACCGTGTCTCTTCCACACAGGATATTCTCCTACCATAGAGATACAAGTCAGGGTCTGGGTGAAACCCTCGAAGATGACAAAAATGTATAGCCACTGTCTTTGCTGAAGAAAAATGGAAACCGCATGTTTCTGCCCAGTCAGAAATTCTATTGAGAGCCAGCTGCAACTTCCTCTCTATCACAGACATTCTAGACGCGGTGAAGGAAATTGAGAGGTCATCGACATACAGTGATCCTCGTACACCATCAGGAAGTACACTGATGACGCTGTTAATGGCTACAGCAAACAGAGCAACACTAAGGATACTCCCCTGTGGTACTCCATCTTCTAGTGGTCGGGCATTAGAAAGCACTCCTCCCACTCGCACCCTTAAAATTCGGTTAGATAAAAACTGTTGAATAAAAATAGGCAAGCGTCCTCGAAGACCAAACTCATGAAGAGAGAGTAAAATACCATGATGCCAGGCAGTGTCATATGCCTTCTCCAGGTCAAAGAAGACCGTGACCTGGTGTTGGTTAGTGGAGAAAGCCTCACAGACAGAATATTCCAAGGACAGCAGTGCATCAGAGGTAGATCGCATTGTTCGAAAACCAAACTGGGCAGGGGATAAGAAGTCACCTTTCTCCAGAAACCACACAAGCCTAACACTGACCATCTTTTCCAGAACTTTACATATACATGATGTTAGAGAAATAGGCCGATAATTCATTGCCTGTAGGTGGTCCTAATCTGGTTTGGGGATGGGGATAACCACAGCAACACCCCAACTAGCTGGAAACTCCCCGGAACACCAAATCTTATTAAAAAGAGAAAGCAAAAACATAAGGGACTCATCAGATAGGTGACTTAAAAAGGCATAAGGAATATCATCATAACCAGGAGAAGAGTCATGGCACTGCGACAGAGCTGCCTGAAGTTCAGAAATTGAAAGTGGAACATTGTAAGGCTCTCCCCCAGGAGAGGTAAAACTGAGATCACGAGACTCTAGGCGCCGACGGTGGCAAGCTGAAGGCGTATCCGCATCCTTCTGTGACACACTGGCAAAATGATCAGCAAGCATCTCTGCAACAGCAAAAGGATCAGCCACAGTTCCACCTGCTGCAGATAAAACGGGAGGTGAGGGGGCAGTAAATTTCCCTGAAATTTTCCTTACCCAGTTCCACACCTGGGTGATGGAAGTCCTCGAATTGATGGAGGAAACATAACCCTTCCAGGATGATCGCCTGGCCTCCTTTAAAACCCGCCTCATATGAGCTCGTGCCCTCTGATACGCCACCAAATACTGAGGATCCCCACGGTGATGACGAAGTCGAGAGAAGGTGACTCGTTTAGCTCTCACTACGGAACTGCACTCAGAGTTCCACCAAGGAACCGGACGTTTAGGAAACTGACCTTTAGTTCTTGGAATAGTTAAAAGGGCTGCTGAGTGCAACAAGTCAGTGAAATATGACACTGCCTCAGTAAGACAGCCAAACTCATTGACAGAAAGGGAAGTGGAACTTAATTCCCTGAAACGTGGCCAGTCAGCCTTACCCAGAAGCCATCGAGGAAGGCGTGGCTGAGGTCCACCTGCACTAGCAGTTAAAAGTAAGGGAAAATGGTCACTGCCATATAGGTCTGGCAACACATCCCGGGTAAAATCTAAAACTGCATCAGCTGAGCATAAAGATAAATCAATGGCAGTAAAAGTTCCAGTCTGGCTATGGAAATAAGTCATTTTATCAGCATGGAAAATGCCCAACCCCTCATCTTCCACTAAAGAGGGCAGCATGACACCCCGAGGGTTGGCCTCACTGTTTCCCCACAGTGGATGGTGTCCATTCATATCTCCTAATAACAAAAAGGGAAAAGGAAGGCCACGAATAAGGTGTTCCAGATCCGCCCTTTCAACAGCAGCACTGGGAGGTAGATAAAGACTGCAAACTGTATACTGCCGATGTAAAAACATCCGGACAGCGACAGCCTGCAGGGGAGTAGAGATGTCCATATGACTGTATGGAATATCCTCGCGAAGGAAGATAGCAGCACCTCAATGACGACCTTGACCCGGCACAGGATCTGAATAAAAGGCATGGTAGCCAGAGGGACCAGAAGGAACAGCATCACCTACCATGGTCTCCTGGATGCACATGCACAGAGGAGTAAATTGAGAAACAGGATGATGAAGTTCCTCATAGTTAGCACGTAAACCTCGACAGTTCCACTGGATGATAGAACCCATAATGGAGGAATGATGACTAAGTGCGGGACTGTACAACTGACAAGTGAGAGGGTTTGGATTGATGCTTATGAAGGCCCTTTGCAGGGGCCTGCCCATCACCAGAAACCCGCACCCTCTGTCGAACATCTGTGGGCAAACGAGAGGACGAGAAAGGATGTTTTACCACACTCCTTCTTGGAGTGGGCATACCAGCCTGCTTGGAAGGTGGCCTGGATGGAGCCCTTGGTAGTGCAGGGCGGCCAGTGGCACCACTAGAAGTTCCAGATGTGGAAGTGGACTGTACAGGGTCAGAACCCTAAGAAGGTGACATCGTGAGTGTTGGATCCGAAGCACTAAGGGTCCGCCCAACATCCTCTTCGGGCTGGGACTGATTCACAGGCGGACCATGAGCTGCAGTTTCTGCCTTGTCAGACCTCTCAGCAGCAAGCGACCGAGCTCTCTCAGGATCTAAAGACTCTGAAGACCGAGAGGGTGATGGCTTCCTGCCCTCCCCACTCAGTGAGGGCCGGACAGCTGACGAGGAGCCCGCCCCAGAACTCACCTCTGCTGAAGCCATAGGCTTCGAAGCAGGTGGAGGAGTGGGCTCCCTAACTGTAACCTTAGGAAGAGAGGGAACAGGAGAGGTGTTAACAGAAGGGTCAACAACAGAGACCTTAGGTGGCCGGTCCTCAGAATCAGAGGACTCTGACGAGCAACGGTGACGTTTACCAGGTGCAGATGGAATCTCGGGCATAGTGGCTACGACGGGAGAAGTCCGATCAACGTGGACATCTGCCACCACCACAGAAGTCTGCAAGTCGTCAGTCACCGAAGTGGGAGCAGAAACAGTCAGAGTAGCAGTTGGGAAAACATCATTCTTACCTGCAGTACTAACCTTGGGGACAGCATTCTGCATATCGTGAGTGGAAGTTGTGGGTACTGGAGTGGGTCGAGGCTGCCTCTGAGATACAGGGAGTCGCATTGGTGTTCTAGAAAGAGCAGAAGCATAGGTAATTCCCGGCTGAAAGAAGAGTGTGTGGGCTCTCCTTTTGGCTTCAGGAAATGAAACCCTCTCACGTGTGCGAATGGATAGGATCTGCTTTTCAAGGCAGAATCTTGGACAATTTTTTGATGAGACAGCATGAGGACCTCCACAGTGATAGCATTTAATAGGTCCTGTACAGTCGTTGGAATGGCTTGATCCACCACAAGAAACACAAATACCAGGAAGTCCAGCCTGTGCACGGCGGCAAAATTTGCTGACATGGCTATATCCCTGACAGTGGAAACACCGCCTTGGGGTAGGCACATATGGCTTGACAGGAAGTGACAGCCAAGCGAGCTTCACAGATGTAGGCAGTGTCAATCTGTCGAATGTTAGGAACAATGTTGGAGTCGGGGTTAAAATACCGTCGATCTTCTTCTGGAGGCGTTCAACTTTCACCACGCCTGAAGCCTGCAGTTCCTCCAACAACCTGGCCTCCGAGAATCGAAGGAGATCACGCGAAAAAATCACTCCTTTACTTTTATTAAATGTACTGTGTGGAGTACAGGAAACCTCTGATCCAGAAGCTGAGGTCCAATTCAATAGTCTTAAGCTCTCTTCAGGAGACGATACTTCTATAAGGATGCTTCCATCGCCCTGTGAGGTTATTCGGGGTTCTCTGCCACATGCTGAAATAATGTTACGGTGTAATTCAAATATATCAGTATCCAGCACAGATCCACCTGTGGAGGATCTGAGCACCAGATACTTAGCAAAATGCTCAGGCATAGTATCATCTGAGCCGAACTCGACAGCTGAACCAACCAGACGTGGCCTCCTCCTAGTCCCAGTTGAACGCTGGGGCAAAGGAGGAAAGTCACCAGTGGCCTGGAAAGGCTGTAGAGTGGCTATGAGGGTGGAGCAGTCTGGAGAACTTCCTGGGACAGTGGCAGTGTCATCAACATTTTTTTGTGTGTCACCCATATTATTTTGCATGAACTTCATTCCCCCACCCCTCCACCCACCACGGAGTCCAACAAGGGGAGGTCATATGCCAGGGATAAACACCACTGGCGACCCCAGAGGTAGCAGGAGAGTATACGCAGGTAACCACCAAGGGACCCTGACAAGGGTGACTCCAGGACGATAGGAGCCACCAGGTCCCCCAGTGCCCGCTTGACCCTAAAGCCACTAGGTGACTAGCCTAGGTGGCTAGCCAGTGACCAGCTGATTGACCTGGTCGGGCCCAACCAGGCCGCCCGTCTGGCCAGAATAAGGGACCAAAGAGGTGTATTGCTAGCTGCAGGGCGCAGCGTACACAGCGTCGCTCAACCTCCAGGACTCCCATCTCCCAGCATTACGGGACGCCACGCACGGCAAACACGTGGGGAGGCAACAGTCCCGCCCTAGATGGCAAATAGGCAGGGACTAACATCACTAGCAGGCCTCCTCCACCAGTGATGCAGGGGGCGCTTGGTCCACGTGGCTGACAAATACCGAACCCTGCAAAGGTAGGCATGCCTCCAAAGTAGGTGGCACTGCCAGCCACGCTTCAAGCCCCGCCACCACGTCAAGGTGACCCCCCTCAGCGGGGGTAACTGGGACGAGTTCACCGACAAGGTTAGATGGTGCTTGTTAGGTAGAACTGCTATTTCTTTACTGTGCAACTCACAATAATCGGGTGCAACATAGTACCCCTTTACCGTAAGGAACTGGTTTTGTGAGGCACATGTGAGTGTTACATCCTCTATCTCAGGAAGAAGTGTTGTTTTGCATGTACATGAGCATGGAAAACTGACTTCAATTGAATGGGTTGGTAAGTGCAATGTTGTAGTGCAGAGGAAGTATCTGTGTCCAACAAGGTTATCTTACATTTCTCTACCTCTGACGGAATGAAGACAAAATGGAAAGCAGGACATACATGGAGATCAAGAAATGGGGTCCTACACTTCTCAAATTCATCCCCAGTCGTTTCAGCTATATACCCTTTGTCATCCGACATAAGAAGCACCTCTGGTCCCTCATTCAGAATAACAATGTATTGTTAGTAGTAGCAAAAAGGAAAGGAATAAACCGCCATGCATGGTATTTTACAGCATTCCGCATAGGTACCAATATCAGGATGCCATGGGTCAACTGGGCCTCTAACAATGGGTATTAATATTCCAGTTGACTCATACCAAAAGGTGGCTTAAATCCATGCTTCACCATAACTAGGTCAAGAGCATTGATCAAAATGTGAGTAAGAAGCAATAAAGCATTAACCCTATTCAAACTTGCATCGATTAAGCTGTCCACCATATTGGCTGCATGCGACTCCAAAGCAGTGGTTGACTTGTCCAGAGCATGTAAGAACTCAGCAATTAACACTAAGTTAGCCAGGGTTGGTAAGTTGGTTTGGATGTTGTTCACAAGTCCTACAAGATGGTTGGTAGTCTTAATTATCTCGTTAGCTTTGTTAGTGAACTCACCTAATTGTTCATACATGTGTACAATTAGCCTGTTATTCGCCTTTGCCGCCAATGGCAAATCATGCATCTGTCTACCCAATTGCACTACGTCCTTGTCTAGCACTGTACCACAAGGCTTTGAGACAGGATACTTAGGAGATCCACAAGTCCTCTCTCAGTACATGCATGGACATGCTTGGAAAGATCAGAATCTGCATTAGGTAAAGTGACATGCAGTTAGTGAGTCTGTCTGTGAGTCTAACTATGTGTCCAGTGTGAAGCTCAGTTATACTATGCAAGGTTTGTACCAAAGCTTCATTATCTGAGGTCGTCAACTGCGGGTTCCGGTTGAAAAACTTGCCGACTTTCGACAGTTGTTGTCTGAGGTGAAACAATCCCTTAGAGACCTCTTTAACAGTATCTGGAGCTTGGAGATATCTTTCCAAGTGGGCTTTTCAGTGCTCCTGGCATCAATGCAGTCGTGTCCGTGTCCAACTTCGTTCCATAGGTCCACTCCAAGCAACGCAAGAGGAGTACAAGCCACATGTTTGTAAGAGAAGATACTCCCTTGATCGCTCTTACTGTGGGATCATAGCTTGCTGTGATACTCTTGGTTAGGGACAGGTACGGACGACAACATAGACTGCGACGAAGACAGAGGGGACAACACATTACACGATTGGTTAGTTAGGTTTAGCTCTTGATTTACTGGTTTGATCTTGTCAGCATGTACTGCCTCCTGAGTTACATCAGCATCATTCCACATTCGAAAAGTAGGTCCACACACGTGTTCCACAATGGTATATGGTCTGCGGAACTTAGGTCTGAGCTTGGAAGTTCTCTCAGGGTTATTGATCATAACCTTCTGGCCTATCTCTCTCTTTTCTTGACTACCTTTGTGTTGTTTCACCATCATCTCCGCTCTTGAGGCTTCATACGTGTGTACGACTTTATTCACTTCTGCCTGTGGTCCTGGACTTTTCCCGAATTAACCTGGCTGTCCAGTTTTTCCCGATTTGCAAGAACAATTGGGCAATAGTCCATAGAATAAGGACACCGCTCATGGATAACACACCATCATTGTACCTTTGGTCTTTTAGCCTTGGCCTGGTTAAGATGAGTGGTTGCCATATTGGGTTCATGCCATGCAGAAGGAAGATTCACCTGAGTTAGCATGTCAATACTGTTAGTATTCATGCCCAATGGATTAGCACAAGGATCCTGGGTTTGCATGCCAGTACTGTTAGTATTCATTCCCCATGTATTAGCAGAACGATCCTGGGTTTGTATGCCAATACCTTTGGTATTCATGCCCCATGGGTTAGTAGAAAGATCCTGGGTTTGCACACCAGTACTGCTAGTATTCATGCCCCATATATTAGCAGAAAGATCCTGGGTTTGCATATCAGTACTGTTAGTATTCATGCCCCGTGTATTAGCACAAGGAACATTAGCAAATAAATGGTCTTGTCCTTGCTGTCCAATGGTTAATGGTGAACTGAACATGCCTGAGGTGTAAGTGGGTATGTGAGTGGTTGCATTAATATCAGAGATTATTGGACCTTGAGTATCTGGTTGAGAGGCCAAGGGTGCTGTTGTAGCCTGTTCAACATCCACCAGCCTCTTCGGGTGGGTTCGTATATCACCGCTGCCACCAAAAATATGTATATCAACAGCATAGGAATCTCGCCACTGTAACCGTTTAGGCTGTATGGAATTCTTCAACTAGTCATATATCAGCTTGGAACCCCACAACTGATCACCAATTTATATCAGCTGAGTCGTGACCTCACAGTTCCAAGCAAGATTATAACGTTGCTCCTGGTTAAGTCACATCCGGCTGACACACTCCACCAAAACGTCTTCTCACACACTGGAGATGGTGGGAATCGGTGTAGAATCCTGTTGAAGGAATGTAGAGGTAGCATGTGCAGGGTGAACTGAAACTGAGCAGATTAAATTTCTCTTTATTGGCCACAGAAAGATACAACTGCAACACAGAGAGAGCTCAGAGTTATACGTCCCTCTCGTTCTAGTGATACGTACTTTCTGCTGTTAGCCGCCTTCCCCACACTGGGTGTGGCGCCAAGGTCAGCAAAATCAGAGGTGCTAAACCTCCACAGACAATTGGGATTTATACATGAATAAAAGCATCATAACTATACCATGTACATTATACACCTCAGTAAAGTAGTATTGATTACATTAAAGTATACCAGCAAGGTAAATATTTGCCCCAAGACTCAAACATACAGTACATACAATTCATATTTCTCTATTGCCATCCCTTTACTCTAGGTTTTTGATTAAAAACAGATGTCTGATTGCGCATCCCATCCCAAGTCACACTTTACAGTGAAATGGCATTTGGTTGCTTATCATTCACAGTATCTTATACATTGTTAATTGTGAATAAACATCTTTGTATGTAATATGTAACAATAGTGTGAAATACAACTCGTCATGGGAAAATGATGTTGGCACCAGAACAAAGTTCTTTGCGGGGGCTCCTGGAGGGGGGCCCCCGCAAAGAACCTAGCCCTCCTCATCCTCAAAACTTATCTAATATCTCAGCCAGGATTGTCGGGATGATATATATATATATATATATATATATATATATATATATATATATATATATATATATATATACTGTATATATATATATATATATATATATATATATATATATATATATATATATATATATATACTGTATATATATATATATATATATATATATATAATATATATATATATATATATATATATATATATATATCAACAGAAGGAAAACTGAAAATATCCGAAAGTTTAACATCAGACGAAATGTGGAAACATCAAGGAATGGAGTAAGTGTGAAGCCGAACAGATTGAGGCTTAATATAGGAGAAAACCATATATTTCCTCTAGGAAACTCTAAAGAACAAACGATAGATATAACGCGATCAAAACAGCAAGACACGTTCATGTAAATCGCTGCAGCACCAGCCCCATGGTTGAAGAATCCCCTCAGGATAGAGAAACAGTGGGTACAGTGATACTCAGCATTACATTAGGAGTAAAGAAGGCTTTGAAAATAAATTAAGATAAAGAATGCAGGAGGTGAAGACGGATTCACCACTGATATCCTTAAAGACTTGGATTAAATGAAAGGGCAAAACTATTCATGAAATGAAATGAGTACCCAGCTTTGGGGAAAATGTGTCTATCATTGTCGATTCAGCAAAGAATGAAACAGTAAACATCAAAGTAACAACTACCCAATAATTAACCTTATCTCACCTCTGTACAAACTTTCCTGAATCATTCCAACTTGTCGAATGAGTTCATCACTAAATGCAAACCAGCCAAGACAAGACGTCGGATTTTGTTGTAGTTAATTGACAACAAATAATATTCATGTTGTAAAGCAAGTGATAGAAAAGAAAACCCTAACACCTACATCTTCTCTCTTCAGACTTACAGACATACTGTTCTACTCTATTTCAGTTAAGGGCGCGTCCACACATGTACTCGAAACTGTAATGACAACACAGCTGGCAACATGCTTGGGTACATGTATGCAGTAGTATTTGGACAGATGTATGGAAACATGTTACGACGTAGTTTCTAACCTGCTGGCAGCAGAGGTGATGGGTTAAGTGTGTCCATGCAAGGCAGCTGAGACTTCATCATGATATTGCCAACATGATCTGGATACTGCTGTTCCCAGTATTTTTGCATCTTGTTCATTATTAGTGTACTTAAGTCTCATCACATTCCTCTTTCTTGCGCTCAATAATTTCTTATTTTGACAAACACTCTCAAACAGATATTAACGCTGAAAATACAGACTATCATTCGAGAATGCTGCACCATCTGCTAACAACTAATTTTATTCGTACATCCTAATCTTCCTCTCTACATCCCTTGAAATTATCCCACTCACCAGTGCCTAATATCTACCATTCTCATCTGCTCATCTATGAACAGCTTCCCTGAACTCTTTCCACTGCAAACTTTTACAAATGTTTCAACCAGTCAGTGGTCTGTCCAATATCCCTTATACTGCTCCTGTTGCTATCCTAGGAATAATCACTTAAAGCAACCTTTACCTCATACACGTATCCACCAACATCGAATATAGGAGCATCAGTGCACACTGTCATTCCACTCCATCGACCGATACGCCAAACAGTTATATCATTTATTTCGACGTTTTTGCCAGTACTGAACCAGTGTCGATATTTGCCCTTAGAAATGGCGAATCGCTATAAAAGCCAATTACTATAACTCTGTTCCATGACCGTGATCATTATTTACAGCAATCTGTCGGTTTGTACTAATGTTGATTATTTGCACACTGTTATGTAGTCTGATGAATGATCAGTCATATTGCATACCACACTATATAAGAGACTGGGTGGTAACATCGTCCTCGCACCATTGGCAAACGACACTTTGGCTGAAGTGCAATGGGTCAGTCACTAATATTTTTAAAATAAATTGTTAACTGTTTATCATTTTCATTAAATATGGCAATGTTCATTCATTTAATAAGATATCCAATGTTAGATTTATTTAGAAAAATACATGTATACCCCACTCACTTAAACCAGTCATGAAGAGCCCAGAAACAGTCTGAAGGCTGCTGCTGATTGGCTGATACAATACTAGATGTGGCAGTGTACAGTGAGGTGTTCTCGATTAGACTGATTACGGTGTTCTCCGGTGTTTCACACAGTTCATTCTGAATATACATTATTTATTTTTATTACATCATTATATTACATTCATTACAATGTACCTATGACAGTCACTGCCACACAACAAGGCGTGAGAAGCACTGTGAACAATTGCTATGGAATGGTAACGACCTCTGTCCCTCAGTCGGTACTATGGGTGCGTTGAGCGTTCGACCCGTGCTTTATAGTCTCACTGGCTAACTCACCACTCCCCCACTAATCTTACCACCCCACTTTTACCCCGTTGTGTTGACCAATCATGCGGGTTTGTTCATTCATCCCAAATGAGTCAAGTGAATATCCTTTTGCTAATAAAGTACAGCTGTACGATTTTATTGTTATTACTGCTTGGTGTTGGGATGAGGTTATTCACGGGATTTGTTTCAATACCCTTAAATTCAAGTACAGGAATTTTTGAATGGCTTTTTGCTAAGGAAATCTTAGCACATTGAGCCCAGTTAAAACAACACGCCAAAGATGTTTTTTCTAACACATGGATACAGTCACAAGTAAAAGTTTCTTTACCCCTTTGGTGAGAGGGAAGTCGAAGATAAGGTTGCAGAAAGGCCAGGAGGATGAATGCTGCCCAGTGCAGTAGTAGGATAACGGTTCATGAAACAGAGGTTCACATACCTGAACCAGAACACATCTCGGACCAGTATCAGTAATTTTGACAAAACTTCAGCGCATATTCACTTATCATGTTTATCTTTATTTTTTAGGAAAACTATATTATTTTATGGAGAAAGCAAAATGGTGACATATGAATTGGGTATTGAATGTTAGAAAAGTAGAATATTATTATGGTACTCAAAATGTTACTTTAGCGATACGGGTTTTGTTGGATGTGAGTGTACTCATTACCCATTAATTTGGTAATGTTATTTCTGGTGAGTATACACTGAGTGACAATCAAAAGCTCTCCTATAATCCAAAAGCTGTTTACAATGCTGGTTGGTAACCATATAAAAAACGTAAAAGCTAGTCCATCTGTTGGGTCAAGGCATTCCAACTAGATGTTGCTTTGGAGTTTATTGCTAACATAATGCCACTCAGGAAAAAGACTGAGTACCCATGAATACTGGGAAGAGATAGCCAAGCCCGGTACAGTACATTTCTGATGCGGGAAATAAAATAGTGGACGATGGATGGATGGATGACAATATATTTTTTTTTTTTACTGTTCACATAAGAATTTTGCACTAGTATCCTGTCAGTAAAGTACAGCATGTCAGACGTCAATTGCACAAAAAAGTAGTTGGCTGTAACAAAATATAGAAACAATGGATGTGTGCTTCATTACACCCGCACTCGCGGGACGAGATCGAGAATTGTGTGTGTGTGTGTGTGTGTGTGTGTGTGTGTGTGTGTGTGTGTGTGTGTGTTAGCAAAAAACTGTTTTTTTCTTGATTTTAACAAAACTTGGTGGAAGAGTTGAAAGAAGGCTAATGTTTTTCAGAACAATAAGTCAAAGGTCAAGGTCACGTGCCTAGGTCAAATGTTAACTTTAAAAATCAGCTTAACATAATAAGTCTAATTTAGACCAAACATGAGGACCATGATGAATGGTAAGGTAAGGCAAGAACGAAGTTATCAAATTGTTAAAACAATCAAAGGTGAAGGTTACTCAAGGCTTGCGTGTTTCACAACAAAGTATATTATTATGGTCCGAATTTACCTAGTCTTGGTGGGAGTGTTGAGGGTCAGCTATATAGTAGGCTTTTTTAGACAACAGGTCAAAGGTCAAGGTCGCTAGACAAGGGCAACATAAAAACTTTTCATCCGACTAAACCCAAACATTATGGAGGGTTGTAAGATAAAGCAAAATAGACAATTTCGATTTTGAAAACAAACAGCCGATGATCATGGTCACTGGGGAGGGTTAATGACCAAGGTCACAAAGCAAGGACAACTCAAACAGTTCAGATCTTACCTAACTTGACCCAGACTTGGTGTATGGGGTATGGTTCAGTCAAGAATAAATGTATTCAGTTTTAAGCATGATCAAAGGTCAAGGTCACAAGACAATGTCAAATTTCGATTAAGTTTTCTCTGAGAAACAAGAATAACTACGAAAATTTTTATCTGATTTGGATCAAACCTGGTGGATGCACTGAGGATCAACCAAGGGTAGACCTATATCTTCTGAGTACAACTGATCGAAAGTCAAAAGTCACAGGCAAGATCAGTGTAAGGATATTTATTCAATGAGGACTAAACTGAGGGGAAGGGCGCAGGATAATAGTAAGAGAGAATCGATATTGCAAAATCAAAGATCAACGCCCCAGTGAGAAATCAAAGGTCATAGTCACTGGGTAAAGTTTATTATCTTCAGCCTTACGAGGTGAAGCAATAATCTTTTTGCCTTCCTGAGTGTGTGTGTGTGTGTGTGTGTGTGTGTGTGTGTGTGTGTTCCCATTATATCTCATGAACGGCTTGAACTATCAACATGAAACTTTCAGGGTATCAAGATAGAGCCACAGTCTGGGTCGAGTTCGATAATGGGCACTCGGGATCAACGTCAAGGTCACCAAAATGGCTGCCAAAGGTAAACTAGTTTTTATTGAACGCCTTTAGCACCATTATATCTCATGAACGGCTTGAGCTATCAACATGAAACCATCAGGGTATCAAGATATGGCCAAAATCTTGGCCGACTTCGAAAATGGGCACTCGGGGTCAACGTCAAGGTCATCAAAATGGCTACCAAAGGTCAAGTAGTTTTAATTGCCAGCCTTTAGCACCATTTTATCGCATAAACTGCTTGAACTATCCAAAAGAATCCATCAGGGTATCAAGATATGGCCAAAATCTTGAACGAGCTCTAAAATAGGCACTTGGGGTCAAGGTCAAGGTCACCAAAATGGCTGCCAATGGTCAAGTAGTTTTTATCGTCCGCCTTTAGCCCCATTATATCTCATGAATGGCTCAAGCCATCAACATGAAACTTTCAGGGTATCAAGATAAGGCCAAAATCTTGGACTAAGCCAACAGCATATTCTCGCGGGCAATTAGCACTCAGCTCCCGAATGCTGATCTTTCATTTATACAGTTTTGGTATGATTTGAACTAAAGTTGGTATTTGAACTAAAGTTGGTAGAAGATTAGCGTTAAGGGCTAGAGCAAGAATGAACATACGATTTTAAGAGTAAAGGCTCAAAGTCAGATATTCAGCCCTTTGACCAGCTGTTGAACGCTGATGTTGCATTCTGTCACAGCTCGTTTTTTTTTTTTTTTTCAGAAAACAAAAATAAATAAATAACCCGGGAATGAAAAATGTAAAAAAGAATGGGACAAATATTTTAATGCCTCCATTTCAGTCATATGGTTGGCCCAGACTTCCTCCCCTTTTCTGCATATTTCACGTAGTTCAGTGGCTGAATAGACTGTGCTGTATTTCTACGTCCTATTGATAACACTCCGTGACTAGCCTAATTATTTAGCATTGATATTACATTGTTACAGCTCAGAATTCGACATGGAGAGAAGTCAGATTTAAGCCTAGTTAGAGTAAAAAGGGCATAGTTGGTGGGCATGGGTGTTGCACTCTTTATGCTCCTTATTGTTGACTTTGTCTTTTTTCTTTCTTGGATAATTTTTACCAAGGGGTGATAAGGTGTAATACAAAAATGAAGAAATAATTGAATGCTTACATTTCAGCTGGTAGGTGGGGGAGACCATCATCCACCCACTTAGTGTAGTGGTACTCGTTTTAGGGTAGCTCCACAATGAGTAGCAAAAGCCAAATGATTTCCTGTAAACCAGGAAAGCATTTACAACACTGGGTGGTAACCTTATAACCAACCAATGCGTGTTTCCTACGTGGCAACAAATGATGGTAGAGGGTTAGTGCCACTCCCTGGAAAACAACTAACTAAAAATACGAACAAGAAGCCTCAGACCAGGACTGACCAAAAGATGACGACTAAGGACTGAACAAAGTACACGATACAAATTGCATATCGGAGTGTAAGGGAAGCAAATGATGAGGTGAAAGAGAGAGAGATTGTCCAGGTGCTTGAGGGTGCGAAAGTGGATGTATGTGGATTAACTGAAACTAAATGGAGAGGTGAGAGTGTGAGAGAATGGGAGTACGGATGGGGTATATGTGCAGGAACAGGCGAGAATGAGAGGGCAAAAGGAGTGTTTATTGTTGTGAGTAATACAGGGAAGGAGAATATAAGAGAGTATGGATCAGTTGGCTAGAGGATTGTGTGGGTAAGATTTAAAGTTAGCCTAAAAATGTGAGTGATCGTGTGCATGTATGTGCAAACGCAAGATAATGCAAGCAGAGTGAGAGAAGAGTCCTGGACAAATGTGGGAGCATGCATGGAAAAGTTTGAAAGGAACGAGAGAGTGTTTTTGATTGGCGATACGAATGGTAAAGTAGGGAATGTGAAGGTAGACGGAACAGTTGGTGAGTGGGGTGTACAGGCTGAGATAGATGCGAATGGCAGTGTTTTAGTGGACATTTGTACTTGGAAGAGGTTGGTGATAGCCATTACCCTCTTCAGGCACAAAATGATCACATGTATATGTGGTGAGTGATGAGAAGGGTGGGTGGTGAACTGAATGAACGGAAGGCAATGATTGACTATGTGTGTGTGGATGAAAGGATGAGAAGGTGTGTAATATATGCAAGAGTATATAGAGGTTGGGGGAATGAACTTTATAACCACCACTTGATGGTGGTTAGAGTCAAGGTCCAAGTGAAATGGAGAAATAGAAGAAGGGAAGGACAGGAGGAAGTAGTAAATGCAAAGAGGGTGGAAAGGTTAAAAGAGGATGAGAAAAAGGCAGAATATAAGAGAAAAGTGGAGGAGCGATTGGGTAAATATGAACTGGAGCAGATGGGGGACGTGGAAAGTGTGTGCAAGATATTCACAGAAGAAATCTGTGCAACATGTGAGGAGGTGTGTGGGGTGAAGAGAAGACGAAAGGGGGTGCAAAGAACAGCATGGTGGAAAGAAGAGGTGAGATAGACTGTGGCACGAAAGAAGAAAGCATATAGTGGGTGGATGACAAACAGGGGCGTAAAAGAAGTTGAGAGATGGAAGAGAACAATATGTAGAGAGGAAGAGAGTTGTGAAAAGATTTGTAAGACAGAGTAAGACGAGAGTGGATGAGGAATTTGGAAAGAATTTGAAAGTAAAGTGGTGGGAATGTAAGAAAATGTTCTGGAAAGGGATAAAGATAGTTAGACAGGGTGGCAAGGAAGTTAGCTGGGGAGTGAAAGATAAAAATGGTAGATTACTAGCGGTGATGTGAGAAAAACTGAGCAGATGGAGAGAACAATTTAAGGAACTGTTGAACATAGCGAATGAAAGTAATGCAGGTTAAAGTGGATGAAAACGGCTGGGAGACGGAGGGATGTGAGAAGAGAGGAAGAAATTAGTAGGACGGAAGTTGTGGAAGCAGTGAAGAAAGTCAAAATGGGGAAAGCCCCAGGAATTGATGGAGTGTATGGTGCAATGCTGAAGGATGGAGAAGAGATAGAAGTAAAATGGATGTGGAAGATGTGCAGATTGGCCTGAGAGGAAGGTAAAGTCTCGGAGGATTGGAAGTCAGATATAGTTATTCCTTTGTACAAAGGAAGAGGGGAAAAAGAAGTATGTGGTAATCATAGAGGCATATAGTGTAATAGGAAAAGTATATGGCAGAATACTTAATGACAGAGTTAGGTAAATAACAGAGGAATTAGTTTCAGAAAAACAAATAGGTTTCAGAAAGGGATGAGGTTGTGTAGATCATATATTCATTCTTAGTTCATTAGTAGAAAATTTTCTAGAGAAGGGAAAGAAGTTGTATGCGGCCTCCATGGATTTGGAGAAAGCATATGGCAGGGTGGCTAGATAAGGATTGTGGAAAGTATTATAAATATATGGAGTAGATGGGAAATTGTTGAATGCTGTGAGGAGTATGTATGAGGGTGCTAAGGCTGCAGTGTGTGTGGATAGTGAACTGAGTGAATTTTTCTACTTGAATGTTGGATTGAAACAGGGATGTGTCATGTCTCCAAGGTTGTTCAATCTGAAAATGGATGGGGTTATAAAAGAGATACAAGGTAGGGAGAGAGGGCAGCATTTGGAAGACTTCCTGTGCTGTTGTTTGCAGATGATACTGTGTTGTTAAGTGAAGACGAAGGGGAGCTGAAGCCTGCAAGGTTTGGTTGAAAAGTTTGGGAGAGTGTGTAAGAAACGGAATCTAAAGGTGAGTGAAGGGAAGAGTAAAGTTATGGTCTTCGAGAGAAGTGAAATTAATGAATGTACAGTGAAGTTCGATGAGGAAGAAATGGAAAATGTGTGAGTGCGTTTAACTACAGGGTAGTGTGATGAGTAAGGATGGAAGTTTGGAGGGTGAAGTGCTTGAAAGGGTACAACAAGGAAGAAAGGTTGCTGGTTCCTTGAAAGCACTGATAAACAGGAAAATGAGCATGGAAGTGAAAAAGTTACTACATGACAATATTGTGATACCAACTCTAACGTATGGAAGTGAAGCTTGGACCTTGTTGGAGGGACAGACGTCAAGAGTGAGAGCAGTGGAAATGAGTTACTTGAGAGGAGCCTCTGGAGTCACATGGACAGACAGACTGACATATGAGGATGTGAAGGAGAGTTGTGGTGTGCATGTGGGTGGGATAGGAAGCGTTAGGAGAAACAAACTGAGGTGGTTTGGCCATGTGGAGAGGATGGAGAGTGAGAGACTAAAGAGGAGAGTGTACGTGAGTGAAGTGGAGGGGGGGAGAGGGAGGGGGAGGCCAAGTATTAGATGAAGGGATGGAGTGGAGAGGTATATGAGAGAGGAGGGTGTGAGCTGGGAGCAGAGCAGTGAAATGGCCTCTGACAGGGTGACATGAAGGCGATTTGTTTGTTGCCACCCCTTACAGGATTAACCCTTACACCGCGGGCATGTTTACCAATATTTTGCGTGTTCCGCGGTGTTATTCGGGCTCCGACAGACTCTCAAAAAATATTTGCCAAAAATCAGTTATTCGTCCTAGAATATTAAAGTTAAATATGCTTATGGGACATACCTTCAGCTTTTTCCTGGAATGTTTGTTGAGCCTTCGTCGATTACCGTAGGACTTGTGGAGACCTCTGAAGTTGGGTAACGAAGTCTCCACTTTACACTTCCCGACAACCCGTAATATGATTACCACAGCCAGATGTTAACACTATAAACACTACTGTATGATTATCAAGTAGTTTGGGATCCATACTCCAAAAAAAAAAACACTGTGAAAGCAATGAAAATTACGAGCGCGTATGACCTTCCCACTTGCGCTAGTTCGCTCTTGGTACTCTGTCATTTATTATTCATAAAACCCCTCACACTTTATATTTCTATTATTATATAACACTTATATATATCTGGAGTTTTTATCCATAAGTTTCCTTCAGTAGTATTAGTTTATTGTCACTGAAGTCATTCAATTTCTCATTCAGTAAAATACGTAGAGAGCCACGGATTCACTTTCACTGTTATAACATCAAGTATTTGTACTCATATTCTTATATTACTAATTACTTACATTACTATTTACATTTTCTATTGTATTTTCAATATTTACCCTTCTATTTTACTTACACTGTGTTATTCACTGTCACTTTCAGTAAGATAAAACTATAATACACTGTTCAATCATATGTACTGAACATCCATTGCTTTCACTTGCTATTTACACATTATTTACACATTATTTTCACATTACTTTCCTTTCCCACTTGCACTTTTAGAACTGCTTCTGGCTCTGGTAATCAAAGAAGCAGGTAACACAGAGGGGAACCTGACACTCAGTGCACTGCCAAGAGGTGCGTTTGTGTTCAGGTGTGCATCCGGTGGTATGTGCACACACCTGGCACCTGCGGATCGCAGCCTTCCTCTTGCCTGTGGCAGGCATTAGCACCAGTCTGTGCCGATCCATGTACGCCCTCTGCTCAAGTCTGTCGGGAAGTGTTACTGGATGGCGCCTTGGAGTTGCTGCTGTCACCGTACCATATCATTCCAGCAGCTGCTGAACACAAGTTCTGGCGAACAACCTCAGGGAGAAGGACTTGGGTGGCTTGACCTTCATCTTGTACAGGATGAAGGCGTTCAGCATCGTCATGTCTATGAGATGCAGAAAAACTTTCCTGTACCACCTAGTATTCTTCCTGAGGCAGTCGATCTCACCAATCATCATGTCGGACTTGTCCACCTGCCACATGTTGATATTGTAGTCTAACACAGCATCAGGTTTCATCACAGGTTCGCCTGTCCTACGGTCGACCTTCCCACTGTCTGTCATTTCCCCCTTATGTACGGTGGTGAGCATGTGCACGACCCTCTTGTCATGCCACCGTATTGCAAGCATCTTCTCAGACTTGCATAGGTGCACATCTCCTCGCTGCGAGGTTCCTGCCTCTGGGAATTTAGGGAAGTGGGCACGATTACTTTTGACAGTGCCGCAGGCGCCAAGGCCGTGCTCTGAAAGGTATTTGGCAAGTTTCGGTATTGTATAATAGTTGTCTGTATACAGCACATGATTCCCACCAAAATACTTTTCAAGGAGCACTTTCACTACACAGCCTGAGAAGCCAAGGGGGTGTGTTTTATCCAGATCGACAGTGCTGGCTGAATAAATGACGAAGTCAAGGATGTACCCCGTCTTTTTTTTTTTTTTTTTTATGTGTCCGACTCTGGGCATAGGCTTCACAGCCTGCTATCAAGGCCGAGCAGTCCTCCTACATACCATACACCTCTACATGTCACCACTTCGGCGCTAACACCCACCGTCCATATGGAATACATGCTAGGGCTGTCTCATACAGGACTGGTGTATTGGTATTAGCGGGGGTATTTTTACGACATGTTGGCGGGTCTTCTGGTAGATCAGTAAAGCCTGATTAATTGAAATTCAAATCCTTAAACTGTTCCCTGCCCCAGCTGGGATTTGAACCTGGGTCCGGTGGGACTGCAGGCCACCTGTCTACCGACTGAGCCACCGCCTCCCCACAGTACAAAGAACTTGATTCCAAAGCGATGGTGCTTGCTTGGAATGTACTGTACAAACCGAAGACGTCCTCTGAACAAAACCAAGGTTTCGTCAATGACAACCTTCTGAAAGGGGTGGAAGAATGACGTAAACTTATCCTTCATTCTGCTCAGAATCTCCCGGATCTTCCAGTGTGGGTCGGTTTGGGAAGGTACATCGTTGTCGGCAAAGTGCAGGTTTCCCATGATGTTCCAGAAGCGATCTCTGGCCATGTACTTATTGAAGGTGGGTGAGGGTAGTAAGGGGTCCATGGACCAGTATTCTTCCAACTCATGCTTCTTTGAGTGTGGCATGAGTAGCATAAGGGCGAAGAACACATACAGCTCCTGCACTCCCAGCATGGACCACTGTTGCATCTTGGCTGCACCTGTACCACTTGCAGCACGTTGTGATTCATACCTGTTGGTCTCATCACATATATGCTGCATGACTTCGTCATCTAGGAAGGCCAAAAGGAAGTCCACACACTCAGCATCATCGTCAAGAGTGAAGGCAGGCTTTACCCCTGAGGAACTCTCATCAAAATCTAAATGTTCTGGCACAAAATCGGACCCTTCCCTCCACGTGAAGGCTCCAGGATTCCCTATCGTGGCGGTGTAGGATGGGTGAGGGTGGTGGGTGGCTGTGAGGGAGATTTACCACGTTCAAGGTCACCCGCACTGACCCTGAGTTGCTGTACAGCACTAGCAGCCCTTACGCTAGTAATAACTCTACTTTTATGGGTCAGGGATTTACATCTTCCTCTACAGCCTGCCTTCACTGTTGATGCTGGTGGTGACTCCAACGATGAAGACTCCGGAGATAATTCAGCAGAAGAAGAGGAAGAAATGAGTGAAGTGGGGCTTGGGGAACAGGGAGGTGAGTCAACTCGGGACTCATGGTTGGCTGAGTCTCGCGGGGCCATTGTTCTGGGGCTAACACGCCGCCCTTTTCACTCCCCTCCCATATTCCTTCAATTGCTGCACTAACGACTCCTTTCCCTTGGAGCTAGGGATAACTTTGGACACTGAAGCACTCGTACTAGTATTTTCTGGCACGATTTCCTCACCCGGCTCATCACATGATTCACCCGAAGGGTCAAAATCACTATCCATCATCACCATTGACAATTCCGCTAGTTCACGTTCCACTGCAGAGTCACTTAGTCCTTTCCTGCTTCCCTCATGACTTTTTCTGGGTGTAGAGGTCGCGGGGCCCTTTGCAATGGTCGCAGAAGCGGCAGAAATGGCGGGGCGCGAGTGCGACATGTTTTGACCACAGCGGAGGACAAGGAACTAAATGCCGCGACTTATCTGAGAAGGCAAGGGTTGACAGTGACAATGAGGATGACAGCTGCTAACTTACATGCTAATAAATTATTGGTAGAAAATCTCAGCAATACATAAAGAAATAGGTAGTTCCAGGTGAATGTAAATGTCATTTAGGCTTCTCCCTTCCTTTCTGATATATATTTTTATTACAGAAATAGATTACAAGGCATAATTCAAAGGGGAAATTACCGTGGTAATGTAGCGAATGAATGCATGTGAGGTGTTGTCAGGTGATAATTAGCCAATTCCTGGTGTATACCACTATCACTTACCTTATTTTTTTATTTTATTATATATTATTTTGTATAAGTATAGGGCATAGGGCTTATTTCAATGGATGAAATCTGTGGAAAAATCCGGGGGAGATTTGCTTAGTGCAGCGTAGCTGGGGAGTTGAGAGGACAGGGTAATGGAGGGGAGGTAGAGAGGGGAGTCAGGAAGGGGGGAAAATCGCTAAAATGTCAACAATGGATGGGAGTACAGATGAGATTTGGAGTGCTGACTAGTGTTGGACATTGGCAGTACTGATAGATGATACAAGCCATCACTTGAAAGCCCGGGATAATTCAAAATAACACAGAATCACAAAAGTGACGCCCCGTGGTATGATCCATTGGCCCAAGCGTCACGAAAGTGACGCCCCACGGTTAAGGGGTTAAGATATCTGGCAATAGATAGATAAATATATATTTCAGTCATATGCTAGAATGTTTACAGTCAGGAACCCTTACACCTACTGAAAGTAATGATTAGACAATGAGATACAAGAAGGAACACACAGAGATTGCAACATTCACTCCACCATTTGGTGAAAGGGTCAACCATGTGATCGTGTCCTCCTATTTTGACCTTTTGCCAATTCCTCTCATAATGGAATTATTTTCCACGTCCCCGACCCTTAACATTATCATCAACTTTGGCCCAGTTCAGAAAAAATTAGTTTAGTTGTCTTTACTCTGTAAACTTGACCTTTAACCTCCTGTTCTAAAAATTGAGTTATTCATCTCTTGGTGTCTCAGACCTAAATAATTCATCTCTTGGTGTTTCTTAGTCCCTCAAAAGCATTTACCTAGAACATAATTTGACCTTGCCCTGGGATCTTGCCTATAATGTATTATTTTCAAAACCATATCCCTTGATACTTGCTTTACTCATGATCTATCCACAAAGCTTGGAGTAAACTGAATAAACACTGATTAAGCTCATTTTGCTAGGTCAAGCTTTGACCTAGCCCTACGACCTTGATATTTGACCTATTCTTCTACAAAATTAATAGGTCGGATCTTTGGGTGTCCCTCTTCCCCATTATTAAATTCTCACATTAGGAAATGAAATGCCTAGTTATGAAGTTCACTCGCGTGCGCAAGCGTATACACACACAAACACACACACACACACACACATGAGCGTGCGCTTGCTGCTGCCCCTCGAGCACTGGTGTAAGAAACAAGACAGAAACAAACAGTTATGAAGAGATATAAAGACAGAAAGCAACAAAGGCAGAAAGAAACATAGAAAAACAGAACACAACTAAGAAACAACGACGAAAAAAAAATATAGAGAAACAATAACAGTAAGTCGCAAAAACCCGACATAGGTAACGACGTACAAAGAAGACACAAGCAAAGATAGAAGTAAAATAAGTAGGAAACAAAAGCAGAAGGAAGGGAAAAATGGAAATAGGCTACATAAAGAAAGGTTAAAAACAGAGACAGAAACACAAACAGAAGGATACAAAGGCAGAAAAAAAAGGAGACAGACAAATGCAAGCAGAGAGATGAGACAGAATCACAAACAGAGAGAAACATAGGCAGATAGAAACACAGACAAACACAGACAGACAGAAATACAGACAGACATAAACACAGGCAGACAGAAACACAGGCAGACAGAAACACAGGCAGACAGAAACACAGGCAGACAGAAACACAGCAAACATGAATATGAACAGGCAGATAGAAAGACAGGAAGACAGAAAAACAGGCAAAGAGAAACACAGGCAGAGAGGAGCACAGGGAAAGGGAAGCGCAAATAGACAGGAAGACAGAAACGCAGGCAAACAGAAACACAAATAGACAGATAGATAGAAACATAGGCAGACAGAACAACAGAAAGATAGAAACACAGGAAGACAGAAACACAGGGACACAAAACTATAGGCAGACACAAAAACAGGTAGACAGAAAGACAGGCAGACAGACATATATAGGCAGGCAGAAACACAAGCAAACAGAAACATAAGAAAGACAGAAAAACAGGCAGAGAGAAGCACAGACAGACAGAAACACAGGCAGACAGAAGCACATACAGACAGAAACCTAGGAAGACAGAAACACAGACAAGCAAATAGAAGCACAAACAGACAGAAGCATAGGAAGACGGATACACACACAGACAGAAACACAGGCAGACAGAACCAGGTACAGAGAAAAATGCAGACATACAGAAATTTAGGCAGACAACCAAAAACAGAAATATAGACTGACAAACACAGAAACTTAGGCAGACAGATACATAAGCAGACAGAAAGAAACAGTTACACAGAAGCACAAACAAACAGAATGACAAACAGACAAAACACAGACGAAAGATACACAGACAAATGCAGAAAAAAAAAAAAAAAAACACTAGAACAGACAAAAGGAAAAAAAATAAGCAGAAACAACTACCGACAGAAAGAAAGATAGACATAAAAAGCAGACAGGAAACAATAACAAACCGGAAAAAGGCAGACTTAAAGAAGAAACAGACAGACAGAAAGACAGAGTGAAAGAATGACAGAGAAATCCAAAGGACCACTGGAGGAAGGAAGAAGGGAAAGAAAGACAGGCAAATGACACTCAAAAACAAAAAGAGAAGAATTTACAGAGAGAGAGAGAGAGAGAGAGAGAGTGAGGGAGAGAAAGAGAGAGAGATAGAGATGGCAAGAAATGAAGAATTATTAATAAATGGAAATGCATTAAACCTCGTTATATCTACACCAATCGCCCTGCGATGTGTTTAGGCTCAGGAGTGTGAACCTTTGCTTCATGAAACATTCTAAGATTACTGGCCCACCAGTCACCAGTGTTTGTCTGACCTTTCTCCACCCATGTCCTCGGCTACCTTCTCGTCAGAGGGATAAACAAACATTTCCTCGTGACTGTACAAGTGCTCACCGCAACACAAATTTTTACACTAGCTACAAGAAGAAAGATGGCGATTTGTGATTCTACTTAAGTTGGCTTAAGTTACCACGGACATCATTAAAATCAACACTTCGACTTCATTTGGTGATAGAGAAGTAATTCGTATCACCTGGCATATTGTTTGTTAGCTCTCATCAGATAATCTAAGGGTAGTCACTGACGTTCTTATACAGATATATTACTACAAATCATAAGAATTTGACATTTGGATAACTTTTTATTATTATTATATATATATATATATATATATATATATATATATATATATACATATATATATATATATATATATGGGGCTAAGTTGCGAATGAATGTGTTTGAATGGATGAGTAAATGGGAGTGTGTCGTCCTGTCTCGGCTACCTCCCTTTTTTGGGGGAAGCAGCCTAGGTATATATATATATATATATATATGTATATATATATATATATATATATATATATATATAGATAGATAGATATATAGATAGTTATATAGATATAGATATATATATAGATAGATAGATAGATTATATATAGATAGATATATATAATATATATAAGGTATTTATATTTCATCCTTTTAGATTTTGGCTTGATTAGGGAAGCAACAAAATACAACTTTTGTCATGGATATAGTGAATTTATTCAGTTATCCGAGATCCATTACCAAACTGTAATTCGTCAACAGCTAAAGAGTAATTAAACACTGAGATCTCGGGCCCTGAGCTGTTGACGCACTGTGTCACTCGGTATGCCCTCACCAAGCTTTGTGTGTGGATTTGCCATACAACTTCCATGACAGGGTTCATTGTGGGTTGAAATGAGACCAGAGATGAACTAAATTGACCCCATATGATCTTGACCTTTGACCCCCTGATCATGCTAGTCTAATCAGTTCATCGTCGCATGATATTGCATCACTGACAAAAGTTTGGCCATAATCCGTTGAGGGGTTCAGGAGATATCGTGCCCATTCCCCATATGTCATTGACCTTTAACCCCTTGACCATATTGATCTAATCAGATCATCGTTCCTTCATACTGTATCACTGACAAAAAATTAGTCGAAATCAGTTGAGGTGTTCAGGAGATATCACACACCCATATGACCTTGACCTTTTACCCCGTTACCTTGCTGACCTAAACAGTTCATTGTACTGTATCACGGACAAAAATTTGGTCAGAATCTATTAATGGGTTCAGGAGATATAGCACCCACACCTATATTACTTTGACCTTTGACCACTTGACCTTGTTAACCTAATCAGTTCATCATCCATTCATACTGTATCCATAACAAAAGTCTGGTTGAAATCCATAGAGGGTTCAGGAGATGTCGCGCCCACAGGGATAAACTAGGTTGAGCGACCTTGACCTTGCTGATGTAATAAGTTCATCGTCCCTTAAAAATGTATCACCGACAAAACTTAGTCGAAATCGAGGGGTTCAGGCGATATCGCCCCCACAAGGATAACTACGTTGACCCCAAATGACTATGACCTTTGACCCCTTAAACCTAGCTGACCTAATCAGTTCATCAACTACTCATTCTGCATTAATGACAAAAGATCGGTAGAAATCCACCGATAGGTTAGGAGATATCTCGCCTGCAATAGTGTTACAGATGCACGGACCCATGCATGCAAGCACATATGGACCAGTCACTTAATGCCTCCACACCAGGTGGGCGGACGCATAATGGAAAAAGTAATAGCTATACAACAGAGCAATCTGTGGTGTAAGGACAGTAATGAAAAGTTAGATCCTCCTCATAGCAAACTAATCTATATTTTCTTCCACTCACTGCCCACGTAGTCTCTAAATTTGACTCTGTGCAGTTTATGATTAGCTAGTAATTTTCAGTTACTGTTATTTGTATTACTTAGTCAGCATGGTGTCAAGGGCGTATAAAAAAAAAAAATCATCAGACCTGACTCCCATCTAAACAGACATCGTATGTATTGAAGCATTGTCTACAACTCATATGTTGTGTATTGCTTATTTTATGGTATGCTATCTTTCAATAAATATCAGTAACAAATCAATGCAAATTATGAAAAGGGCTTGATGATTATGAATAAAATATATCTAAAATGTGTTAACAACACTTTCACTATCAACATCAAACCTGTTCAGTGATATTAACACTGCTAACTGGTATAATGTGGACAGTCAGTATTCCTCTCCTTCGTCCATGGTAAATATGACATTTACTTTGTTAGCATCAAATAAATCAATCTTCCATTAACCCCTAAATGGCCGCCGTCATTGAATGATGCATCGACCCACCACAGTCTGTTAAAAACTGCAAGCAATTCTGGGAAGGGATCGAATGTCTGGGAGATGTTGACACTGACCTGCTCAACCCTTAAACCACTTAGATGGTCAGTACATCTCGTGAATCAGTCATGAATGGACGTCGGTCTTTCACTCTCTTCAGGTGTTAACTTAAACAGTTAAGTCAAGAAAAGAAAGAAAGTATGTTTCCTAGACAAAGACTGCTTAACAGTTTTTGCTTTTGACCCAGGGAGGGAGGGTAGAGAGGCATCCCTCGCGCTCACTCCGCTCACTTACTGTGCCACTCTATAACCCACAGCCCAACAAGCATAAAAGGTAAGTTGTTTTTCTTTCTTTACTCATTTTACAAGAGTCATTATTTCCTTTCTTGTATTGATCTCTCTTTTTTTTTTCTGTATTTGCAGGAAACATATTCATATTCCTTGCTGACTGTACGTACAACTACAGCTTACAACCTCATCCCTTATCCCGCCTTTCGCAGCCTACCGTGCTAGTCTCTGGCTTTATCATTTTTTGACCGCGAGGGTTGTCCCTAGCACACACAGCTGCACCGATTACCTTTCTCTTCTCTCTTTCCTTCTCTCTCCACATGCACTATACCACCCAGAAACAACTCCTTACAGGAATGAATATTATAAACATAATAATGAGGGAGACATTCACAATTATGGTAATTTTATTTATAAGTACACATAGGTACTGATTCTGTTCATTTTACATATTTTGTTGTTTTGCACAAGCATTTCCGCAGCATATGGAGTGTTGTCGTGGTGAATATAATTATGTATGTAAAACCTTCCTTTCCCTGCGAACTAATTCCCTCGTGCGAGGTGCTAATCTTGGATAGTGTTGAATCTTGGCCGTGACGGTTCAGCCTATAAACACACAGGAGTACCCAGCATCTTGAATCTGATTAAAAATAGCATCCTTCTCCTCTCTTTTCCCTCACATTATACTGTCAAGAGTAAAATTTAAAAAAAAAAAATCCATACAGCAATAAACATTATAAACATAAGAAAGGGGGAATACATCCATAATTATGATATTTTTTATTTAAATACACACATTATGTACCGAATTTGTTCATTTTACAGATTTCTTGTTTTGCACAAGCATTTCAGCAACGTCTGAGGTGTTCTCGACGTAGTAAGATGGACGTAAAACCTTCCCTTCCCTTTGCACTACTCCCCTCGTGTAAGGTGCTAATCGCGGGGTTGTACAGAATTTTTGCCGCTGCAGTTCAGCCTATACACAAAAAGGAACACCTTATCCGGTTTGAGTCTAATAATAGCGTCTCTCGTCTCTCTTTTGACACACACTACACCACCCAGAGTACAAAAATAACTCCTTACTTGCATAAACACAATAATCATTTTAAAAAATTAATATATATATATTTGTTTTAAACCACTCATATTATTATTAACTTTGTTTGTAATGAATGAATCTAATCATTTCAGACCATACAGTATCAGCAACAGCGAATTTTTGGGGGGGTGAAAATATGGATATTTATTATTACGATGTTTTGTTGCTCCCCTGCTTAGTTTTCACAGGCTTGTATATTGTGAAATTGTTCATGCTTCATTGCGAAACACAGAATGGGTTTAGGAAGCTAGAAATTACTTTGCCAGATGAGCCAGTGATTGTCTTCAAGATGGTAAAGAAAAAAATATCAAATCTCAAAACCTGAAAAAATAAAAAATGGTCCTGGCGCCGGCCAAGGGGGCCAATAAATTCTGCGGAGGCATTGCAACGGAGGGGTAAAAAAAAAAATAATAAAGGAATGGGTGTTTAAGACAAAGGATCATAGTTTTCAAAATGAGGGCAGCATAGTAAAATGTGTATACTGTAAAATAAAAATCATGCAAGAAAAAGCAGATTCTGATACAATGCCAACTATCGACGAATCTTTCCACTACGATTTTGATACCAATATTAATCACGTTATGGTTGTTGAAATATAATACCAGTTTATGGCCAAATAAGCCTGGTATCCAAATAACAACCAACATCCTAGTCCTGTTCGTTGCACTTAGTGTTAACTCCTAGGCTATTTATACCGTGTTTGTTCTCTCAGTATGGTTATTTTTCCCCAATTGATTTTTCAAACCTTAATATATCTGAAAGTGTTACAGCTAGGGATGCAAATTAAAGACCATATTGCACATCAACCCTACTTCTTATGAACGAAACCATCCCCAGGTCTGCAGGTGGTAGCTTTGATGAGTAAGGAAGTGAAAAAGATAATTAACATTCGATAACTGAAATGGGATATCTTCGTGTCTGTGTGCACCAGTCCAAATTTGGCTTTATTCTCAGTGAGATAACTTCTCCATTATTAGATAAACTAGACACAGAGGCATCAAAGCATGCCCTATGGCACCATTGCTGAGCCCTTTCCTAGTATCTCTAGGCAGAGGCTTGGCAGGGATGGATGAGGCAAGGGGTCTGCATGATGTGGGAATGGAATCAGACAAGAAGGAACCTGAAGATATCGTTCTACATCTGGCCAAATTAAGAGACAGACTGATGCAAGCTTGCATGCACTGATGGGAGTCTGCTCCTACTCTTTGGTGGCGAGATTAAACATGAGCCTGTTCTAATAATGGCAGGAAGGAACTTGTAGCATGTCCATTCACCCAGCAGCCTCTGTTCACCTAAATGGCGACTGCATATCTCGTTCCCCGGCGGGCGGGGGTTAAGTGACGTGAATCTAAGCAATTGCACCATTAGCAATGCCCATTTTCACACATCCCATCTTGCCCAACCATCTACCACCATCATCCTAGACCATTCCTCCCACCTCAACCACTCATTTCTGGCCATTGCACCCACATTTAATGCCTCATCTTGCGTCCCCATCTATGACCTACATCTTATCTGCCTGCCTGTAACAACCATCTTGTGGGCAACTTCCCTGGCATGCCTCTTCACCCACTACCTTCCCAGTCCACATCGATAACTCCTCTCCACTCATCCCTCCCACTTCTTTCTGCCAGTTCAGACATTTTGTCTTACTACCCAACCTTTGACTGACGCCTTAATGGCCTTCCTACACCACCTATATTCACAAGATACAGTATGCTTCCCTGGACTACTCTCCCTTCCACCATCATCCCAGCCCATCCAACTCACCCCACTGCACGATCACTCAATTTTGTCCTGATGTGGTAACTTTCTCAAAACTTATTGCATCCACTGTCAGCCAGCCTATGTGGTCACTATTCACACTGTATCCTTACTCCCCCCCCCCCTCATTGTGGCCTGCTATGCGATACCTTCTGTGTCCATCCTGTTCACTCGTCTCTGTTTGCCTTGCCCAGTGCCCACTTCTAAAATGAAACCCAAAGGATTAAAAATTGGCAAGGACTGGAGTGATTCCTACTGGCCTACACCAATCAACCGGACTCAAAGAGATGAAAGACTCTAACACATCTAAACTGTCATTACTCTTAAACCATGACAATGACTGCAAGGACTCTGTGCATTCGACTTTGTTGACACGTCCTGAATCGATCAATATCGATGAAGCTGAAGATGCCTGGAAGTACCAGAATTGCTTGAAGTAGTCCTGACTTCACCTTCTTGGCCTGGCTATACCTGAAATTTAGTGAACTCACTAGAAGGATGCAGTGTAACTTGAATGGTTGTAATTGGGGGAGGCGGTGGCTCAATCGGTAGAGAGTTGGCCTGCAGTCCTGAGGGACCCGGGTTCAAATCCCGCTGAGGCAGGGAACAGTGTAAGGATTTGAATTTCATAAAAATCAGACTTTACTGATCTACCAGAAGGGCCGCCGACATGTCGTAAAAATACCCCTGCTAATACCAATACACCAGTCCTGTATGAGACAGCCCTAGCATGTATTCAGTATGGACGGTGGGTGTTAGCGCCGAAGTGGTGACATGTAGAGGTGTGCGGTACGTAGGAGGACTACTGGGCCTTGAAAGCAGGCTGTGAAGCCTATGTCCAGAGTCGGTCACATTAAAAAAAAAAAAAAAAAAAAAAAAAAAGGATCCCTTACTGTTTTGACAGGTCCTTACTGAACCCCATTTACTGAAAGGAAAAGTGTTAAAATGATAAACACCTTCTTTTGTTAAGAAAAGAAAATGATTGGCATGACCAAATGGTGTGCAAAGAATTAAACAGTCCCCTCCCCGCTGACAAGTCACTTGAGTTGAGATTCAGTGTCACTACAGACTGTGAGAAAATGAGATAACACTTGCTATCAGAAGAGAAAGACAGGCTGACATTAAGGAAAGTTAGCAGGGTACTGGTCATTACTTAAAAATAGAGGGAGTCCTTGTATATGTTAAACCAAGTAGTTGAGAACAGAATTGAAAGAAATTTTTACAAAAAGTCAAAGCAAAACAAGGAGTACTAAATAATTGATAATGTCATTATTAAGACTCCAGAATTTATCTTATATATATATATATATATATATATATATATATATATATATATATATATATATATATATATATATATATATATATATATATATATATATATATATATGGTTACGACCAGGAAAGAAAACGAAGAAGGAAAACCTCTAAAAGTTGAATATGAACAAATCAAAATTTATGGAACAAAAGAAGTTTGAAAACAATACAGCTGAAAAATTGCACAGTCTGAAACAGACTATATGAGATCATTATGGTATCAAGTGGCATTTATGACTAAAAGGCAGTTGCAGATGGAGAAATGGTATACAAAGTAATACCAAGAAAATACTCAAAAAAGATATCAAGTGTCATTTATGACTAGCATTTCAGTTGCAGATAAATATGTTGTAGACGAAGTAATCTGATTAAAGTACTGAAAAACGAAAATATAAGATTAATCCCTCTGTGGTCGTGCCCTCAGTAATTGACGGGTCTCCCTGGCCAGTGCCAGGATCATTTTTGTATGTTTCGAAAATATTGTTTTTTTCTTTACCAGTGTGAAGAGAATCGTCTGGTGCACCTGATTATGTAATTTTTAGCATCCTAAAACCATCCTGGGATTTGCAAAGAATCATGAAAAAATTTGAAAAATCACTGTGGACATGCAACTGCAAACTAAGTAAATGTGCTGCACATTTCACATTTTCACCAGAGAAAGAAGGAAAAACGTCACTGTTGCTGCAATAGTTTGGAAAGACTAGAAACATGTAGTACGAACAAAGTCAGTACATAATATGGGAAGTTTATAAAAAATAATGATTTTTTTCAATGTTATTAATGTTTATATTGTTTATGCAAGTATGGAGATAGTTTTGTAGTGTAAGTGGTGTAGTGGTCGTCTAATGAGAGGATAGAGATGCTATATTTAGTCTGTTACCAAATAAGGGTGCTGCTGTGTGTGTATAGGCTGGAGTGTCTTGGACAAAATTGGATTCGACCCGAGATGAGCAGCTCGCATGAGCGAATTAGAGTGAAGGGAAGGGAAGGTTTTACATCCATATATTCACCATGAGAGCATCTCATATGTTGCTGAAATGCATGTACAAAACAAGAAATATGTAAAACGAACAAATTCAGTACATTGTGTGTACTTATAAAGAGAAATCTCCTAATTATGAATTTTCCCCTTCATTTTCATGTTTATAATGGAAGTTCAAAGCAGCAGCAGCGCCATAATTAGTGCATTTATTATGCCTCTCGCAAAAATGTCACACTGAGGATTGACAAATTACTGTTTGTTAAGAATTCTCTTTGATGGTGCTAGCATTTTCTATAAATCCTTACGAATGACATAAGTGTTGCACTTGAGCAGTGGTTCCAAACTGTAAGCAAATTACCTGATTGGGGGTAACTGTGATATGACCATTGGGTGGTTAGGTATATGAAATACACAGCTGTGATGATGATGATGATGATGACGACGTGCCATCTCGAATGTCGTATGAGTTCTCAGAATTTCTTTCTTTGCTTTATTCCAAATGGGAAATTTTAACAGGTTTCTTTATCCCTTTCATAATTATATGCCAGTAAGTATGGGGTTAGCATGATTTGTGCACTTGTATAAGATTAACTACCAGAAGGTGGATTAGTACGTACAGTCAACAAGAGTTCCACCTGGACCACCTAGTCGCGGGATATGGCTAACGTGGCACAGCGCGTGTGTGTGTGTTCGTGTGTACATGCCCGAGAATTTATCGAATCATCAAGCTTCATCCTCTCTGCCGTATTATATTATTATGTGGTCATTGTATTATGCTGTGATAATGGCTAATAAATATTGTGTGATTGGGGATAACGAGCTGTGCACACTGCTTCCCGTCCGATCAGCGAAGTTAAGCAACGTTGGGTCTGGTTAGTACTTGGATGGGTGACCGCCTGGGAACACCAGATGCTGTTGGCATCCCTACGTGTCAAGTGGGGTTGGTGGAGGATTAGTGCCCCTACCTGTAAAACAATTAACTCTAAGCCCTTGGCCACCCCGTTTGGGATACATGGCGTCTGGTAATGAATGAATGAAATTTATATAAAATAATTCTTCTCCTATCTTGTAGCGTGAACCACGATACAGGATGAGTTGTGATTCAGAAACATCGCGCCATTTATGAGTGAACTTGCTCACTGTTTCTGAACCATATCTCAACCTGTATCGTGGTTCACGCTACCAGATAAAAGAATTATTCTATATAAATCAGACTTTATAAATAGCATAGTGCACAGCTCATTATACCAATCACACAGTATTTATTAGCCATTATCACAGCATAATACAATGACCACATAATAATATAATACGGCAAAGAGGATGAAGCTTGATGATTCGATAAATTCTCGGGCATGTACACACGAACACACACACACGCGCTGTTGCCACGTTAGCCATATCCCGCGACTAGGTGGTCCAGGTGGAACTCTTGTTGACTGTACATATACTTATTTTGAAGCACATCAATCAAGGTTTATTAGCCTATTAGCCTTGGGTATTTAAAATCCCCATTTGATCACCCGGAGAGGGGGCCGCCAGTCCCCCAGGGGGTCCCCCAGACAACTTGGTGGGTCTGGAGCACAAAAATGGTGTATTTGTACTTAATGATTTTTTTTTTATTTGGAGATGAAACAGAGATAATTAAAAAAAAAAATATCCAAACAATCTACGGGTTAATTTCTGCAGTATTTCCATGAAACATAAAATGCAGACTTGGATTTAATAACACCCTTTAGGCCAAAGTTAAAAATCTTAATGGATATTCTTTACAGTGGTACATGGGGGACACACCAACGACTCGCTCGATATATTTCAACCATAAAGTGACTCTAGTGGCAAGCCAAGTGGCTTTCTTGTATTCCAGAAAAAATAACATTTCGTAGTGTAGTAACCATACCAAATGAAGTGTTGTGGTCTAGTGATATAAGGCGCTCCAACCAGATGAGGCCGTAATAATTTACATCTGAGGGTAAGTTGGAGTCTACTGGCCACATAAAGCCACTTGGGGACAAGTGAGGCTGGTAACTCTCGCCCTAAATGTTGTGACTTGGTAGCCTAGTCTCAGGCTCCAACTCTCCTGATGAGGAGAAAAAAGAATTGGATCATGGATCGATGAATGGATAGTGTTTTCTGAGTGTTTGTGGCGATTGTTGCCTAGGAATTATCATAGGCCAAGGATTCATCACTGGGGACGTCACTGATCTTTGAATCCAATATGTGTGTCACTTTAGTCCGAAGCGAATGAATGTGACCGATCACCAAGGACTTGCCCGGGTCACTGGTTTGTTTACACATGGAAGTGACATCTCATACCCTACGTAGATGAATGTAACATGACTGCCTTGATTTTTGTTAAATTTATGACGTTACAACAGTAATTTGTCAAGTATAAGCACTGTCGTTAAACTGTGACTTATACAGGGTATCTAAAGTGTGCATAAAAGAAGCAAATAACGACACGGGTTGCTGGGGAAAAAGGGGGTATCTGGCTTAGCAATCCTTATGTCTCCAGCCAGCTACACTTTCACTTCACCTCCCTCAGTTTACCAGCCTTTGCCCAGTAAGTCTACAATAAAAAGCCAAACTTTGAACAAACTGCAACAGAATTTTTTCTTCACTCAGCATTTCAGAGGCTCCCACAGAACATATTAAAATGCACCCAAATCTACCTTTGGGATATGTGCCTAATCCACATAAACCAATATGGCGGCTGAACTTAGGTAGATGCCATTTTTACCACACAACAATATGTCATTAAATATTTTAAGATACTTACAGTACACATGCTTTTTTTTATAATAGGAAGTGAATAGAAAATAGAAAAACACTGATTGGTTAACAATAGCCTGCCTAAATTCAAAATAACTGTCACAATCCTCAGCTGCAGCTTACTTTTACCGTGTGGGAATGATGGCAATGTTTGAAATTTCTTTTCACACCTACAGTTTTCAAGTATGAAATTCCAACACCACTGAGTAATTCCCCACAAAAGGCTCCTGCTGGTCTAGGAGTGCCATACTCGGTGGGTGAGAGCTGTGTCCTATGTACAGCATCTTCATTGCTAGAGCTGGCTGGAAGTTTTTCTACCTTGTACAATACGTTTAAGGGTTAAGGTCGGTTTCCTCGAGTAACATTACCTGCAGGTCATTCAGTCTTCATTCCCTTAAAATCTTTATCTACTGATCAAAAGTCCTCCATCCTATTAGGTTTAGTCAGTTTATTCCATCGTAGAATTTGTTAAACAAATTGACAGTATGTAGAGTAGAATGCCTCTGTCCTAGAAGAATAAAGTAGAATGAAAGTGTCCTTTCCACTTTAACTTACTAGTCGGAAATCTGATATGTAACTTTGTAAGCCCTCAGAGGGGAAAGAAAAGTATAATGTTTGGAATCACTTAGAAGAAAAACAGCTTCTTGAATAAGGGAACAAACAAAAGTGGAAGATATAATATCAATAGTCAACACATTCAATGCCATGACGTCTTCTAAGCTCTTTTACCTGCTTCTCCCAGGTTGTTTCACTCAGTTTAGGAAACAGCTCTCGTAGTGAACGGATCACAAATCTCTATTAGCTTTTCAGTACGATGACGTGATCTGTTTTTTTATTGTTGTTACTGTCAGATACCTTCCATTCATCTCATGAGGAGTGAGAATTAGTTGGAATTCCTTGTATTATCTTCTTTGAGTATTCAACCATTATCTTAGAGTTTAGTATATTGAACTCAAATGAAGTTCCTTGCAGCCCTGTAAATTACGGGTTGCACACGCAGTTGTACGTGTAACACACAGTGGGGAAATGTTAATGACCCGAAAGTGCTGAAAATGAAATGAATCATTCCTGTGTGTGTGTGTGTGTGTGTGTGTGTGTGTGTGTGTGTGTGTGTGTGTGAACTGGCCAAGAAAAAATTCGTGGCAGGGCAACACTTATGGTTTTGTACTGGCACCGAGTATGTGACAAGAGTTTACAGGTAGGATACGTCAGGTGCTCATTTCACTTCCCGAAGAACTACTCGCACCTCCAATCCCAGTGGCTACCTGAGTGCTTTTCTTTTCGATTGTGACAAAGGTACTTATTGTGATGTCGCAACTATGTTTTCTGCCGAAGAAGCGTTTGATAGCATAGCCATGAATTGAAATTTGAAATCCCGATAAAGGAAGTGTTGTGACAACAAAAATTGTCCGTTTTAGTGATAAGAGGACTTTTCGTTAGCTTAGTCTGAAGGGACAAAATGTTTATCTAGAACATCTTCTGGGAGAAACTGCTATTTGTCTAGCGCCAGGTTGCGTTTTGGATTAGGCATCCTCTGAAGGAAATGGATGTAAAGTAATGCCCCTAATGGTGTTTTCTGCGTGTAGTTTTCAGTGGTTTATCAATTTTTGTACAACAGAAGTCAGGATAATGGAAGTCCACAGCATTTCATTCCAGTTGGAAATGTCTCTCCGAAGCCATTATTTTTTCCTAGAGACAACAATAATACAATTAATAATACGATATAACACTAACTGGGTTAGCATAATGCGGAGGGACAGCATGGATAACTGGGTGGCAAAGCACACATGGAGTGAAATGAAGAGTCAGACATAAAATGAGGTGCAGAGATTATATTTGCAGATTTTCTGGGAATGGATGGACAAATTCCGGCAGATCAAAGTGGAGAAAGAAAGGTGAGGTATTCCGTCTGCAGTGGACTGCTTCAGGATGATGATGTTGATAATGATAATGATGGTGGTGATGGTGGTGGTGGCCATTGATAAAAAATTTTTACCCTTCCCTC
>NC_137018.1:13679318-13839318 GCF_032717465.1 Coenobita brevimanus | reverse complement strand
GACAGACACAGAGACAGGGAGACAGAGAGACAGACAAACAGACAGACAGGCAGGCTGACAGACAGGACAGAGAAATTCATATTACAGTACAGTCCAACTGAGACATCATGATAGCCTCTTTCAGGGCCGGAGTATTTACAAGCATTATAATTATGGTGTTCACTAGTCATTCACCCAGTGATTTTCTTCAGTGGCGTGTTCATAATTTGACGGTATTTTCACGCCACTGTGGGACGGTAATCAGGCTGGGGATTGGTTATAATAATTTCCTTTCTACAACAGGATGATTGTATCTCCATGTGAAAGGGTAATTTTCTGTTCATTTTACTTTTTTCCGGATTTCATTTTTTATGACATTGAAAACTTCCAGTTTATCTTAGCATCTCTCTCTCTCTCTCCCTCTCTCTCTCTCTCTCTCTCTCTCTCTCTCTCTGGCTATCAACTTTTTATTTCACGTTAATTGACAATCCATGTATTCAGCTTCCTTCTCGTGTTCTTTCTTTAAACTACCGCCCATGCACAAATACCCGTTGCATAAATATATCTCCATCTCTCTCTCTCTCTCATATATATATATATATATATATATATATATATATATATATATATATATATATATATATATATATATATAAATGTATATAGATAGATAGATAAATTAGATAGATAGATAGATAGATAGACAGATAGATAGATATCCATGAGCTAAATTACGTTTTCGTTTTATAATTCAAGTTTTCTCCCTTTTTCCTTCCATCTTTCCTCTCCTCTCTCCTTATTCCTGGCTTACAAACAGTCTCTTTCTTTCATCTCTAAAATTACTTTCTTTTATACACTGTCTTTCTTCGGATACCGTCTCTCTCTCTCTCAGCATCGTTTCATAATTTTCCTTTGTTCCGTTAGCGTCTTCTCCGCTCTAACCTTTTATCACCCCGGCATTTCTTCACGTCCTTCCACCATTACTTCAGTTTCTTTCGTTTTTTTCTTTTCTTTTTATGCTCCTTTCCTTTGTTTTCTGTCTTTTTGCTTCTTGGTTTGTTTTTTATTTTCATTTCTTATTTTATCCTACATTTAATTGAATTTATTCAGGTTGATTTTCTCTTTTCAAAGAGTGTGTGAGCCACTGTATATCTCTAGGAGGAGGAGGAGAAGAAAGAGGAAGTGTTACTTAGTGAACAAGTTCCTTGGCAATCGGGAGCTTTAGGGAATGCCAATGAAAACGAAATTTTGCACAGTAGTAAACATTTATCCAGACGAAGTTTTAGTCAGTGTGAGACCCTCATAGATCACCCCTGCATTGAGGAGTCGGCTCCCTGGGTCCCGGTCAACGCTTATATGTACTTTTTTTTTTTTTTTTTTTTTTTTTTTCAAATCTTGCATCACGAGACTTTGCACAGTGGTAGACTTCCACCCCCACCAAGTTTCAGAAAAGGTGGGGTTTCCCTGTCCCCTCCAGAAAGGCGACCTTCAAGGAGGCAACGTCAGTTTTTAACCCATGAACACAAACTTTTGCAAAGTAGTAGACATCCGCTCGGACCGGGTGGGACTCCCCTCCCTCCCATGAAAGTAGCTCCCGGAGGGCAACACCGATATGCACAGTCATTATTTTTTCCTGAGAAAATGAATTATTGAACAGACCTCCACCAGAATCAGGTTTTAGTCCGAGTAGGGCTCTGGGTGCTGCCTCCCCCCAAAACGGCTAAGTTAGAATACTCCAGTAATCATTGCAGAAATCACATGCAACCATATCTTACCAGGACTATTATGTGGTATTAGTTGCATTACTGCGAACCTCTAAGCCTCATGCAATCTCGTACTGTAGCGTGGAGTTACAGTTCTGCTGTACTTGCTTTGTCTCTGCTTATCATAACATTAATAATTTCGACCTTTTACCTCACTTCCTTTTTTATATAAAGCCAGCAGCGTTGCCTTGCGTTGTTAGGGTAACCAAAACGCCGTCTACAATATTCCACGGCCTACCCAAGATGCTTTGCCTTAGACCTCGCTTTATTTTTCAAGGTTTCCAAGAATTTCCTAAGAAGTCGACCCCCGTTCCATGTCCCCACTATCTATAATGATTTAGAAAAACACTACATTTCAAGTTATGAAACGTGCAGATGGACTAACAAAATCTTTTGCACTTACCCCTAACATCCACATTTAGATCAAGTGGTGCATTTGGTAAATTTCTGACACAATCTATACACACAAGAAATTTTACTCTTTATCTTGAACACGGTGGATTTAATAGCAATGAATCGAAAACGTGCGTGTACCACCCTCTCCAACACTCATTTATTGTTCACGTGATATATATATATATATATATATATATATATATATATATATATATATATATATATATATATATATATCTGTCTATCTATCTATCTATCTATCTATCTATATATATATATATATATATATATATATATATATATATATAAAAATATATATCAATATCTATATATATATGGAGCCTCAGTGGTTGAGTGTGTGTTTCATACACGGGTGGGCCAGGGTTCGCACCCCGCCAGGGTAATAAACTTTGGGAGTGTTCACCCGGCCACGTACTACACTGGCGAACACAAGGGGTGCTGTATTTGAACCAGTGTCGCTTACTGTAAAGTATGCTTGCACCCAGTCGGCTTGCGCGGGCCGATTACACTTGGTGCACAGACTACACACATCCAAAGTCACTCCAACACAACAATTACACTTAAAAGCACTTCTCACCCTACATAAGTCTCTACTAGACAGCCTAAGCCACTTGGTAGAGATACTTTGGCTGCATCGTCCCCATTTCGGTAGGGATAGCGGACACTCAAACGGCTGGTGACATGACATATATATATATATATATATATATATATATATATATATATATATATATATATATATATATATATATATATATATATATATATTGTTACGGAACAGAGAAAGATAATGTACACTTTAAGTGAGAATACTAAAAATCACTACTGTCCCGTAAAGTTCCAGGTTCAAAACAAAGAGTTAGGTAAAATTACAAGTTAAAGTTTAATGCTCAAACTAACAACAAAACATTCAGGACTCATAAGGATAATGTAATGGCAAAAAACAGGTTAAATATATGGTTAACTGCAATAGCCTCTATTAACACGAAATTGGCATGAGTAAATTTATCTAAGTCAGCCCTGTTAAAATGAGATTCCAGATAATACTCAGTAAATGCCAGATATATTATTACAGATACAAAATATTATTAATGATAGCTGACAAGATCCCCATACAAATCACAAAAACCTCACTAGGCCCAAGAATTAACCTTATGCTACACAGTACAAGAAAAAAAATGCAACAACAGTTATACTCAAATTACACACAGCTGCTAGATGGTTGGAGACTTCTTGAGCACTCACAATAATAACAGGCCTAACTGTGCAGGGGAGGACAGAGATGTGAGCAAAATAAGGAGTAGATCTAAGTGGCAATGATGCAGAGACTGAGCTCATTATATAGGGGCCGGCAGAGCTTGATACAACTTGTAAGAAGGACGCGCAAATGAAGCCATGGGGACAAAGAGTTGACAATCCCGCTCTGAACAACAGAAAGAACGACTTACTCTACTATAACGGTAGAAGGGGGGGACTGAGGCAGAACACGCTCGTGATCAAACATGCAGCATACTGTGCGTTAAAATTACACAAAGGATGATGAAATCATAGGCTATGTAACAATATATATATATATATTACTGTTTATTAAAGACTTGGACAAAGAGGTGGCAAAATACTTTTCAGGTTAAGCCTCTCTGTCTGACAAATGACTAAGACAAACTCAGCTATTTTCACTCGGTGTATATAAATTTTTGCACTTTCATAGGGTTACTCCAGTTCCATCTTTGTTGATCAGCTCCTCTCCACCTCTCTGCCTCACTAATTTTTTCCTCACTGGACTGAAGTTAAGAGGCGATTGGCAGCAACCCAATTCTTCTACATTCCGGACTGCTGTGTACATTTATTTCATTACTTGTTCTTGTGGTTCAAAACTTGAGTCTTCTGAGTTCTCTTCACTCTGACTACGAATATCTTGTTATCTGTGACTTGATGTCTAAGCTGTAAACTTATCCCCTTCCTATACGCTGCGCTCTTACCCTTAGACTAATGCCAAAAAATTATGGCTGAAACACTTGTTCTATTGCTGTCCACAGCTAGGAGGTGGATTTCAAAAGGTATCATACCACCTTAACGCGAGAATCAGGTGTTTTCTACATATCTACCCAGAATCATGCTAAGTCTCTTCCTTGTCACACCAAAAACAGCCTATTCTATTTCAAGTGTTCTGACCTATCCCATTTAAATTATTCTCACTTCCTCTGGTATCTTGCCCCTGACCTCTTTTACAACATTATTTAACCTTCTTCGTTCCTGTTTTCCTCGCTGATGGATTTGTAGCTGCATCATCCACTGATAAGCCATGACTTTCTCCTGGCTTTTTCTTCTAATTCTACTTTGGATGATTCCACTGCTGTCATTCCATGCCTTTCCCCGTCCGGCCTTTTCATGCCTTTCCCTGAAATTTTTTCCAAAAACGTAATTCAAGTCCTCACTGGCCTCGGTACAGTTGCGGCAATGAGTTCCTACATCCCCTGTGGTAAGCTGTCTCTTAAACTGGTAACGTCGCAGTAATATCCTGACTCTCTACTAATGAACGGTGTTGGTCGTGTAAAGAGACGAATTTGATTCGTGGAGACGTTTGTTGTAGGTCATAAAAGTTTTGTTCTATATATGTAGGTGTTCGAATGTTGTATGTCTCTGAGCAATAAACATTGAACTATTATGTCAATAGAGAATAATAAAAATTGTATTAAAGGTATATATAGTATTTATTCTACTATGCCCCCACTTCCTATTATTAACACATCAGCCATCCGCGTGTGCATCCTGGCGGTAGTAGTTTTAATACAAGGTTGCAAAAAAGGATGAAATCTTCAAAACATTAGTGTGAACGTGATTAAATGTTTGCTGTCACTTAACCCAAATCCTTGCCATAAATATACAATGAATAAATAAAATCAGAAGTAAGGCACTTATACCTAATACTGCGTGGAATATGTAAGGTGCTGCTTCACAGAAGTGGTGGCTTGATCTTGTATTTGAATCTACCAGAATGATGTGAAGCCAAGGTGGCACAAATTGTCAGACATCACAGCAAGGTAAAGTTAAGAAATACAGTACTGTAATGACGAATATAATTATATTTCAGGAAGTATACTGTAACTGTAATGTCGAATATATATTTTACGAAGTATACAGATTTATATTTGGATGTATGTATGTATGTTAAGAATGTATATTATTGTTATTTAGTCCATTTCTCAGAAAATAATCAAATGCTATGTCCAGAACATGGTGACAGTAATAACTTCAGCTGATTGAAACCAATTAGGATTACTGAGTATATTTAAAAAGAATTCAAACGACTGGTTATGTATAATGTGACTTGAGGACAATTTCAGTTTATACACTCACCCTTGTCAATTGATCCTGTTCAACACTTCTGAACCCAGAGTCCGTCTAGGCACTCTGAAGCATTGACAAGTAGTCGGTGTGGAGGGAGGCTGAGAGGTGGTGGATGCTGGTGGGTGCGAGGATGATTGTATACGGTTGACGACAGGGGTGGGGGGTCTAAGTTGCAATTGGTTATTTTGTGGATGATGATTGTGAAGGTGTGTGGGTATTTGGTGGTGTGTTTCGAAAACTTAGTGACGTCACATCCACCGTGGCTGACCGGATTGTTGTCAGGGATGGTGATAGAGTGGTGAGTGGGACATTGCTCTACTCGCAGCGGACATACATTACAACACCTCACGGTCAAACATGAATTGTCAGAAAGACAAACTTTGCCAATGAGAGAGTGAGTCTGAGACTAGCCAGCATGTTCACTACCGGCATAACAAGAGAGCTGATCAAAACCAAGACAACTGTGAGACTCTGGTGCCAAAAGTGGGACGAGTCTGAAAATCTGAAGGACAAACCATGTTGTGGCGAGCCCAGGAAGAAAATTCCAGAGCAAGATAGATGAATTATGGAAATTAATGGCCAGTCTCTCCTGAAAAATGCGCTTGCTATAAGGGAGCGATTGCAACTGCAGGCTTGTGCAAGAATAATATGAAACAGGATGCTCATATCAGGAATTCATCACAGAACCCCAGCAATAAAGGGAAAGCCTGACCATCATCATTCAGAAGCAAGATTGGCATTTGCCCAGTACATTATAGCATCAGTCAAAGGGCGCAGTACTCCCGAAGTGGATGGCAAGCTGGTGACAGAGAGAGCTGGAGCTCCTGTTTCACGAGCCTTCAGGACCTGGTTCTGACCATCTCTCTTTGCTGGACATCTTCAGTACTTTCGCTTACACACAGAGTAGGCCAGCATTCTCTCATAATACCTCTACCTTCAATTGTCTACACCACACAACATGCACATTAGATACCACACCGTCTGTTTCCATTTTAATCTCAGAAATGGCCGCTGCATTAATATCTGCAGTGATATATCCGATTGCCATCACAGGCAGGGTAAGGCTGGTGGCGTGGGGTCCTCTCAGTCGCCATCAAGCGACTGTGCCGACAGCAACTATTGCAAGGACAGCTCATGCTCGTCAGCAAACAAACGCACGTTCAGCCTTATACTGGGGGAGGCGGTGGCTTAGTCAGTAGAGAGTTGGCCTGCAGTCCTACCAGACCCAGGTTCAAATCCCCGCTGGGGCAGGGAACAGTTTAAGGATTTGAATTTAATAAAAACAAACTTTACTGATCTACCAGAAGACCCGCCAACATGTCGTAAAAATACCCCCGCTAATACCAATACACCAGTCCTGTATGAGACAGCCCTAGCATGTATTCAGTATGGACGGTGGGTGTTAGCGCCGAAGCGGTGACATGTAGAGGTGTACGGTACGTAGGAGGACTACTGGGCCTTGGGAGCAGGCTGTGAAGCCTATGCACAGAGTCGGACACATTTAAAAAAAAAAAAAAAAACACCAATATCCGTGGTCTTAGTACCAAGTTGAATTCAGTTCATTTTTTTCTTCAGTCATTATCCCCTATGGCCCTGTTCCTCAAAAATCTCAAATCTCACCCTCTACTGAAATATCTCTGTTCTCTTTTCCTGGTTACCAGCTCCTCACAAACTTCCATAACAAGGGTGGGACCTGTTGTTACATGAAATCTGAATTAGTAGTTGACACTGTTTTGCACTTCACTTCAACTAATTTTGATTATTCACCGTATAAACTAAAATATCTAAATTTTACCAAATATATCTGTGTAGTCTACCACTCCCCCAACGCTTCTTCAGAACCCAGTACATTTACTCCATATCCACAAAGCTGACTAACCTTAACCTCATCCTTAGCACTGAAATTATTATTTTGGATGATTTGATGTACATAATGCAGAATGGTTATCACATTCTGTCAAGACTGACAATACTGGTCAATAATGTGAGCTTTTTTGCTGAATTTTTAAACTGACGCAGTTGGTAAAGCCACCAACCGGAATACCGGATAATAATGACCATAACTCGTATCTTTTGGATCTGTTCCTAACAAATGATCCATATCAAGACAGGATAGAAGTACTGTCATCACTTGGATCACCTTACCACAATCTCATCAAAGCCTCGTTAGTCAGTTCCCTGTTCTGAACCTGTCAGGGAGACCCCATGGTACTTTGATAGGGCAGACTGGGATGAAAAACGAAATTTTCTTGTTGACATTCCACGGCAGTCTTTCTTCTCTAGTGACATTAATTTTTCCCAATCCCACATTAATGACTTATTACAAGCTGGTATGGAATTGCTCATACCAAGTCAACAGTTCATTAAAAGATCGGACTCCCTAAAATGGTTTGATAGCAATTGTGCCAGAGCGATGGCCCAAAAGTCATTAGCATATAACTCTTACTTAAAATATAAAAAATCTTAATCACCCAGTCAATTTAAATCTGCTTGAAACCATGAAAAAAAACATTAATAAATCTTGCTAAGTCAAACTTCCTTCACAACCAAGCATCCAACTACTAAACAATCCTAATGACAATACAATATTCTGGTTAACTGTCAATTCTTTCAATAATAACTTTAAGAAGTCATCACCTATTCCTCCACTAAAATTTACATACGGAAAAATTACATATGACCAGGGTGATATAGAGAATATCCTTGCCAGTACATTTGCCATAAATTCTACGTCAGAGGAAGTCAGCCAGAATGACCCAGGACTAAAACTTGACTCTCCCAAAATTGTTCCACTTAAATATGTTAAATATGTTCCACTAGGTATGTAAAATCAATGCTAAAAGAATTAACAACCAAAAAAACTCCATGCCCAGATAGAATTCCTACAATTGTTTTGAAAAAGTGCTCCCCGGAACTTGCTTCTTTTTTTTACCAGTTTATTCAGACTACGAATAGGTACTTCTTCAGTCCCTATTTCTTGGAAAGAAGCCAATATCCACCCAATTCCGAAGAAAGGAAGTTCCTCTGACCCTTCTGATTACAGACCAATAGCTATCACATCTTCTCTTGGTAAAGTATTTGAAATCGTAATGAATAAGCATATTATTAAACATCATTAATCCAATAATTTAGTGATAGACATTCTGGTTTTCGCCAAGAAAGATCCACCACTGATATACTTTATTTCCAGACTCAAACATCCATCAATCAATTGGCCTACATGGATAAACTCATGCAGTAACCCTTGATATTTCTATAGCTTTTGACAGTGTGGCATCATTCCCTGCTATCCAAACTCCCTTGCTATGGACTAACGTCTTTTGTTCCTCTGATTTCCTCATATCTCAGTGACAGAAAGATAAGAGTTGAAGAAGAATATGTATAATCCAATTTCCACTCAATTAATGCCGGCGTGCCACAAGGATCAATTCCGACTCCAACCCTATTCCGAATTCATATTAATGATCTCTTATCTGTCACCGATAATCCCATCCACTCATATGCAGATGACTCAACACTTCACAGTTCATTTGCACTTAAACACCCATTCACAAAGTTTAATGTCTCTAATTCACGATTCAGTACAGCCATCTCCATAAATCAAGACTCATCTCCGATCACTGACTGGGGGCAAAATAACGTTGTCTCATTTAATGCTAGTATAACCAAATATATACAATTTACATATAGACAGATATTGCCAAATTCCTATATTACCATCAATGCTACTAATATTCCTGTCACCAAAAGTACAGAAATTCTCAGTGTTTCACTTAACAATGACCTCAGCTGGACCTCGCATTTCGGATCACTTGCTAAAACCGCCTCAAAAAAACTTGGATAATTGTAAAGAGCTCGTAGCTTCTTCACTGACGAACACTTGGCTATAGTGTATAAAAATCATGTGTGCTTTCAGCTGGAATATTGTTCATCCTTGTGGAGTGGATGCAGGGAGGTTGCACTAAAATAACTAAACAAAATTCAGAACAATGCTGCTAGAATTAGTAATAACCCTGCAATTACAAATATACTGCCTTCCCTACAGATAAGAAGGAATGTTGCCCCTCTTGCATTAATTGAGAGATACTTCTATGACAAATGCTCAGACGAAGTTGCATCCATTGTGGCATCTCTCTATGCGTTCCCTTGTGCTAAACGGGCATCTTTTAGCACTCATGAGTGTAATGTCACACTGCCATATTGCAGAATTTCCGCATATAAGAAATCGTTTATTCCCCGAACTGCATCTCTCTGGAACTCACTTCCCCAGAGTTGTTTCCCCCTAAACTTTAACCTACAGTTGTTAAAGTCCAACTGTTACAGTTTTTTTTTATGAATGGAGGACACCAGCAATCTTGTGGATGCATTTTTTTCAATTCATTTGTTTTTTCTTCCTCTGTTTTGTTATTTAAATAAAATCAACAACAATCTTGATTACTGGGTTTGTGTGATCTTCAGCGACGCAAAAACCTTTGCATCAAACACCCACTGTCGTCTCTAATGCTTGCGACATAATGCGAGATACAAGTCCCGAAACATATATGAGGAGGGTAAAAGGGAGCACGTCACCTGTAACGTATGGGGTTGAATCCATGGTTACGGACATATCACCGCTGACCATTATCTAGAAATCTTGGGGGTGATGGTGCCCTTTGTAGACACCTATGTACTCCCCCATCCCGAGTAGATAATATTTATGTAGGTATGTATATTGCGGTATTTCTATACATCATAACCATGCATGAGTCAAATCCATAATGTAGCTTAATGTATGAATTCACAAACCTTGTTTTTCCTTCTTTTTGTAACTCTAAATGTGATACGTTATTACTCAATCAAAAAGGGGAAAACGCCGCAGGGCGCATAACCTCACTCACCCTCCGACTCCACCCATGCAGGTCTTACTGTGCAACCTCCAGGCAGTGACTCTTCCTCCTCTAAGTATCCCCTGACAGGAATGATAGACCTGCTCCAGTCATGAATTACGTGTCTTTCCCCTTGGTCTTCTCCATCCTGGGTTAACTCGTTCAGAGATCACCCTGTGAGCAGGATCAACCTTGGGAAAGTTGGCCACTTGCCCATATAGCTGGAGTTGGCATTGACATATTATGTGAGTAATAGGCCTTGATTCAGTTTCACGGAGTAGTTGCTCGTTATGCACCCGGTTGTACCAATGATAGCTATCCCATGATCCTGCTAATAGACTTAGAACCAAAAGAATCAATATGTAACCTCAAGTCATTGTTTAGTGTCCATGTCTCACAGCCACAAAGCAAGACAGGGAGCTCCAGCACCATGAAGATGCAAACTTTCGTTCTTCTACACAAATAACAACAGTACCAAATACCCATAGTGAATGAATTCATAACCCCGTAGGCCAGACCAATGCGATGAGAGATCTCACTGTCTGATCTACCATTTTTATGGACCACACTACCAAGATAGTGAATCTTTCCAAGACTTCTATATCCACACCACACGCATGGACAGACTGAACTGCTTCATCCAACAAGCCATCAAATGCCTGGACCTTGGTCTTGGCCCAAGAGACCTTTAATCCCAATGGCTTCGCATTCTTGTGACATTCCTCGAGGCCACTCACTAGTTTGTCCAGCGACTCAACTAGAATAACAGCATCATCAGCAAAGCACAGGTCGGTCACCCTGAAATTGCCAATTGATACCCCACACTGACTACGACTCACTGCCCGGTCCAGTACCCAACCCATACACGTGTTTAAAAGTGCGGGGGCAAGGACACTCCCCTGTCTGACACCAGAATTTACTAGGAAGACGTTGGATGTCCTCCCCCCCCCCCCATCCAACACTTGACAGCAACTCTCAGTGTTTGAGTACAAGGCAGCAATCAGCCAGATTATCCCTGCAGGGATCCCACGGAGTCACAGGAGTTCCCATAATACCTCTCGGTTTACTGAGTCAAATGCCTTCTTGAGATCCACATAGGCTGCTAGCTGACCTTGTCAAAACTGAAGACAGCATTCCACAAGAACTCGAAGAGCCAGGATACGGTCACCAGTAAACTTCCTGGGTGTGAATCAGGATTGCTCAAGCCTCTGAAACATTAGCAAATGGTCCCAGATAAGCATTAGGAGAATGTGAGCAAGAACTTTGCCTGGCACACTGAACGCTGTAATACCACAGTAGTTACTACAGTCACGTTTCTCTCCTTTTCCTCTCTAGATAGAGGTGACCAAACCCTTTGTCAAGTCAGGAAGAGTGATACCAGTCTACCAAACGGCTTCAATGACTGCATGTAACCCCTTGATCATGGCCTCGCCCCCAGCTTTGATCAATATTCTGCTGGGATGTCAAACACTAGCTGCTCTGCCACTTTTCAACCTACTGCTTTCTTGATATCATCTAGAGAAGGCGTGACTTTGTCAATTGGTGGGGCAGCAGACATTGCCTGTACACCGCTGATGGTAGCTCTCCACTGGGAGGTTCAACCTTATACAGCTGCTCAAAGTGCTCAGCAACGAGCTCTATACTCACTTGCCCCCAACACAAGCCATCCTTCTGCTGTACGAACAGAGTTAGCTTGAGAGGTGGGTCTGGAGTGGAGCTTCTTCAGGGCTTGATTGGCAGGTCGAAGGTCATATGTGTGAGAATGGCCTTCCACCTCCTCAGCGATTTCTCTGACATTCCTCTCCTTGTCCCTTCTCAGTGAAACTCGTGCCCATTGAGACAGAAGTCTGTGTTGTTAGTGTAGCTTATAATAATAATGAAACTGAAGCACTGTCACTAGCAAACATGTGTACATTATGATGGATTAATATTGATTATCTACTACTGCAATGGAGGGACTTCACATTAAATAATGTCTGGTATATTCTATCTCTGTGCAACACAAGGGGACGCAACTAATGTGAGTGTGTGTGTGTGTGTGTGTGTGTGTATATGTGTGTTTGTGTGCTCTTGTGTGTGCACGTGTGTGCGCGCGCGCGTGCGGAGGGAGAATGAGGACATAACGCAGTCCTTACCCGTTGTTGTCACACTACATGGCCTATTGTGCTCATCTAGTCTAGTCAGACCCCTCACCACTCTTTCTCCTCAACATTTCTTCCATATTTTCCTCTCTTATATCTGCATGCCATGGATATCCTCCTGTATCAATACTACAACTTGAAGTACTGATAATGTGTTTGCCATTAATATATTTCTGAGTATTCTACTCATTCTGTATTTCTGTTTGTCTTCAGCTTCTCTACCGAATGATATTGTGACCCTGTCAGCTCCCTCCCCCATTCCACAGCTTCGATACACCATTTTTCACACTTTGTCCAGTAAACCTGTATCAGATGCAGCTGTCAACTAACAGTCATTGCAATTGCTATTTTTTTAAAAATAGTCCGTTTCACTCCAGTGCCACAGTTCACGGTCGTGTGTCTGCACACGGAAATGTATTATTTGTAATGGTTTTCATGACCTCCAGGCACATACATTTATCCTTAACTTGTCGCAGTTCATCAACAGCCATTCTCCCTGCCATTACACATCACATTCCCTCATTTTGCTGGTATTGTATGTAATGTCAATACACTTTCGCAGGATAACTACTCCGTCGATACTGTGTGGAAAGTCCGCCAGTGGTTTGCTGAGCAGTGCAATATTGAACCCCTGCGGTGAGCGAGCAAAGCATGATACCCCACCCCTATTGAAAACATCTAGGGGAATATCGAAAACTCCTGGGAACGAAGTTGACAACGTCTCCAGAACAGCATGGCAGAGTGGGAACTGTTCTATTGCAACCGAATATTGTTTACAGCCATGTCTCATCGATGCCCAGCACATTACGATGTAATAGCAAACAATGGTAGCTGGACAAAGTACTGATTAATGGGCATGGGGCCATGACCTGACTACGTTAACATGCATGTAATAAAATGTTCATTGTAAATGATATAATAATATGTCAGTGCAACATAATTCTCTTCAATTTTGTGTTTCCTTATGACATACGACCAAAATGTAGACGTAATAACTACTTTTAATGCCATTAATTTCAATATAGATATTTACAGACAACTGCCACTGTACGTGGCAATATTATACACTATTCAATAGCAAGTACACATCAGTGCCCACATGGATAGGTCAATAAAATTTATATTGTTCACACGATTTCAAGGTATTTCTAGAAATACTATTATGATACAAATGACCTGTGCAATGGAATGACCGTGTCAAAGTAACTACACTGACATCTGGAAGGAAGTGAGTCGTTAAGCTGCGTTAACCACACACCAAAAGGCAAAGGTCAAGGGTATCATATGTTGCATCTTTGCTGCATACTCTGGGCATTGCATGTTTCCTATCGCTGATATATAATTTATGTGTGCAGGCACTGATTAATCGGTGATAGAGATCACCCGGTGTAGTATTTTGATATATTACTGTGGATATTCAAAAAAAAGGATACAAAAGAGACATCTGGCAGCACCAGTGTCTTGGAGTCGACACCATGAGTCAGTGAGCAGTCGTGTGCTAACGATTTATTTATGCAAGCGAAACACGAATCTTCTGGTCTGACCATTATGCCTGTTATGACAGCCTGAGGAACATATAAAACTGTGATATCCATTATGACCGCAAACAATGGTAAATAGTAATCTTGTTATTTGGTGAACACATCTCACAACATCCCTATATTCCTGCCAAATCTATCCCATCATCTCCTCCACCACCAACCCTCACCACCATTTTGTGTCCCTTCCCCCCCCCCCTTCCTCCGTTTACAACTAATGGATGATGTTTTGGACTGTTGAGGTTCCCAAGTGTCGGCAAGGATCAAATGAAAACGTTAGTTGCATTACGTGGAATTGTTCCCAAATTACACCTTACAGGTGTGCTTACTGTAATGTTGTCAAATATAATTTGTCGTTTAAATTACTGTCACATGTATTCAATAATTCTCTGGTCTGGACCAGTCTTTTAATAATTGCTGTCGTATGTTCCATACATTCAAAATGATTTCTTTATTGTGAAACAGACTTAATAACCGTAACATCTTCCACTTCCACATTTTTTTATATGAGAGTATAGATTATCATGGGACATAAAGATGGATAAATTTCTTAATTTTGTTTATTAACTTCATATGTTTCCCATAGAGACGCCTGTTATCCGAGTCTAATGGCATTTGCTGATCTTTGTACATTTTGATTTGTATGCTTTTCATCACAACAGCACTGTATTACTTTGCTTTTGCAGTGGTGTCTGACAACTTTTGCCATCTTGGTTTCACATCATTCTGGAAGATTCAAATATCGAATCGAAGCACCACTGCTCTGAAGCAGCACCTTTCATATTCCACGTAGTATTAGGTAGATGCCTTACTCCTGATTTTGTTTTATTCTATATTTTATGACAAGGCTTTGGGTAAAACGACAGCAAACATTAGATCGCGTTCACGTTGTTGGTTTGAAGATTTCATTCTTTATTTCATCCTTGTATTAAAACTACTACCCCCCGTATGCACACGTGGATGGCTGATTTGTTACTCATAGGAGGAGTGGACAGTGTAGAATGAATACTATATGTACCCTTTATGCAGTTGTTATTATTCTCTACTGACATCATAGTTTAATATTTATTGCTTAGAGTCATGCAACATTCAAACACCTACATATATAGAACAAAACTTTTATGACCTACCGTTAACGTCTCAACCAATCATATTCGTCCCTTTTCAACACCAACACCATTTATTCACAGACAGTTAGGGTACTACTGTAATACTGCCAATCTGAGAGACAGCTTATCACAGGGGGTGTGGGAACTCATCTCCACATCAATACTAATTAGGCACACCATCTCCAGTCGCCTCTTCTTCTCAAGAACTGTGCTTCTATGCTGACATCCTGCCTAGGCAAGGTTTTCGCTTTCCCATGCCTCTCGTTATCGCCTAGTTGGTTTAATATATTTTCTAAAACGTTTGCAATCTATTCTCAACAGAAAGTGTGTGAAGCATCATTCCATTCTGAACCATCTTTCTGACCACCCGCACGATTCCATCAGGGGTGCTGCAATGGTTATATTATTTTTCTTTGGTTCTTGGTTACCGTATCATCGGGATTTTGGTGAAACTTTTGCAGCTGCACTCTACATCGCAAAGGCTTTTGTAAGGATCTGGTACATCTTTCTGAATGTTCAAACTGAGCATGTAACATTTTTGTCCTCTTTTTTGTACCCTTGGCTGAGGTTTCCACTCCAATAATTCTGTAGCTATTTGTACAGTAGATGGCCAGTCTTGTCAAACTATCAGTAGAGGTGTTACTCAGAGTTCTGTCTTTCACCTACTCTCTTGTTCATATTCATCAGAGATCCAGTGCATTGATATGCTGATGACTCCACCTTTTACTTTGCTCACCTACCTCTCACAGTGTGCATCGCAACATTAACTACAAGAGTTTGTTCCTTCCTTATTATCATCTATCATTTTGTCCTATTTGCCTCTCTTCCTTTACTTTTATGTACAACTAACAGTACTACCCAGCACTGCTCTCTTTATTCATATTATAACAGTTGTTGTGATCCAAACACCAAGGGCAACAACCCATGACCTAGACAAGAGGATTTGTCTTATGCCTCATTTTGTTTTGCATGGTTTATAAAACTTTCTTAACAAATTAAGTTCTTTCCAATGTCCCTCTTGTTTAAGGTGGTCTTTCATATCATCTTTGTTTTTGCCACTCTTAAAGGCATGGACTTTCATTGTAAGGCTTTGTCACAACAATATCCACTACTATATCCACCTATCATGGAAAACCGTGAATATTTCTTGGGGTCAGGATCGGGGGCTACACACCCTCCCTCAGCATCCACACCTAGTTCCTAACTTGCAAAAAACTTTCTTCAGTCGGTATACTATTCCCATTCCTTTATCTTATAAACTAGGATAAAGTCTTGCTGCATCAGGGATGGGCGTCTGGTGCAAAGTCCCTTTCCCTGAACCCACAGACATAATGTATGTGGTACTGGATATTACTTTTACCATTGTATTTCACGTTTCATACTGTGGGCGTGATTATCAAAGAAATTTTGAAAGGGATAGTTCACACTAACCTTGACGGAAAAAAAAAAATAAGAGCGGTATTAAACAGAACATCATGAATGGCAAAACTGTTTAAAATAGCTGGAAGGGTAGAATTTACATTATGTGGCAATGAAGTTAGTAGGGGAGTGAATGATGAAAATGGTAGATTACTAGTTGAGAAGGGAGAAAAAGTGAGCAGATGGAGAGAACACTTCAATGAATTGTTGAACATAGAGAATGAAAGTAATGTGAGTATAAGTGGCTGAGGAATGGCTGAGAGAAGCAGGGAGGTAAGAAGACAGGAAGAAATCAGTAGGATGGAAGTTGTGGAAGCAATGAAGAAAGTCAAAATGGGGAAAGCCCCAGGAATTGATGGAGTGTGTGGTGAAATGCTGAAGCATGGGGGAGAGATAGTAGTAAAATGGATGTGGAAGATGTGCAGATTGGCCTGAGAGGAAGGTAGAGTCCCGGAGGATTGGAAATCAGGTATAATTATTCCCTTGTACAAAGGGAAAGGGGAAAAAGAAATGTGTGGTAATCATAGGGGCATTTGTCATCTTAGTGTAATAGGAAAAGTATACGGTAGGGTACTTATTGACAGAGTCAGTGAAATAACAGAGGAATTAGTTGGAAAAGAACAGGGAGGCTTTAGGAAGGGATGAGGTTGTGTAGATCAGATATTTATTCTTGGATCTCTAGTGGAAAAGTTTCTGGAGATGGGAAAGAAGTTGTATGCGGCCTTCATGGATTTGGAGAAAGCATATGACAAGGTGGATAGACAAGGATTGTGGAAAGTATTAAGATTATATGGAGTATATGGGAAGATGTTGAATGCTGTGAAGAGTATGTATGAGGGTGCTAAGGCAGCAGTGGTGTGAATAGTGAACTGAGTGAGTTTTTCTATTTGAAGGTTGGGTTGAAACAGGGATGTGTCATGTCTCCGTGGTTGTTCAATCTGTTCATGGATGGGGCAATAAATGAGGTACAAGGTAGGGTAGTGGATGTTGGAGTGGCCCTGGTGAGAGAGGGCAGTGTTTGGAAACTCCCTGTACTTTTGTTTGCAGATGATACTGTGTTGTTAAGTGGAGACGAAAGAGCTGCAAGGCTTGGTGGATGAGTTTGGGAGTGTGTGTAAGAAACGGAATCTAAAGGTGAAGTCAGTGAATGTACAGTGAGGTTGGATGATGAGCAAATTGAAAATGTGAGTATGTTTAAGCACTTGCCTAGTGTGATGAGTAAGGATAGAAGTTTGGAGGGGGAAGTGCTTGAAAGGGTACAACAAGGAAGAAAGGTTGCTGGTTCCTTGAAGGCAGTCAACGTATGGAAGTGAAGCTTGGACGTTGTTGAAGGGACAGAAGTCATGAGTGAGAGCAGTGGAAATGAGTTATTTGAGAGGAGCCTGTGGAGTCACATGGAGAGACAGACTGACAAATGTGGATGTGAAGGAGCGTTGTGGTGTGGACGTGGATGCGATAGGAAGCGTTAGGAGAAACACACTGAGATGGTTTGGCCATGTGGAGGGAATGGAGAGTGAGAGACTGACGAGGAGAGTGTATGTGAGTGAGGTGTGTGGGGGGAGAGAGAGAGGGGAAGGCCAAGCATGAGTTGGAGGGATGGAGTGGAGAGGTATATGAGAGAAAGGGGTTTGAATTGGGAGCTGGGCAGTGAAATGGCAGGGAACAGGGTGACGTGGAGGCCATTTGTTTGTGGCTACCCCGTATAAGGAATTAAGGCGTCTGGCAATAGATAGATAGTTAGGTAGATAGACAGACAGCGTTGTACCTACACAGGATAGCCTGAGAGGCAGAATTGTATATAACAGTCCCAATAATTTAATTACTTATGTGTCTCATACCTGAGAAGCGAAATACCACTCAACAGTCAACATGGGTGATTTTATAATACTGTACATGAATTAGTCTGAATGAAGGAATGTTAATGTGTTAAATATTCTAAATACTCCTTATCTTTTATTAAACTCATAAAGCCTGGGTGACAAACAATAGGCCTACTCTCCAAAAACAAGTGTTTGGTATGCCTAATGTGATGGACGTGGATGTTTTACATTTGCTGCCAGCGTTTGAAGTCATTCCCATTTTCTGTGGTGCCCAGTGCATGACACAGGCATGTGGGAGGTGGCTGAGCAGCAATGCAAGTTTTCCTTGGAAAACAGGAGGGGTAAGAACGATTATTTCTGCTTCCACATATCCGACTCACTTGCCGCTGACAGGGGCCACCCAGTCCTTGCAACCTCCACCCATGCCAAGCCTCCCATACATGCAAGGGTTGAGTGAAAATGTGATTAGGAGGGAATTGGTAGTGCCAGAATCGTCATTGCCGAGTGGGGAGACAAAGCCTGGGGATAGAAATTACCACATGCAGTGACATGCCCCAGCTGCCCTCCTGCACCTTGTCTTATAGGCCCTTGCCACCACTTGAAGGCGACACCGATGACCCTCCAGAACCCGAGAACTTCCCCAACTATCTTGATGCCTTGGGAGAATCCTCTGAGTTGTCAGACTCTGAGAACAGGGGTCGAACAACCAGAAGTCACATGCAACATAAACGCAGCATTATGGCCCCCCGAGTCCAGAATGAAGGGGAAGAGTATATAATGTTAATTCATACATGAAAGTAGAAAAAATGTTTGACATTAAAGAATACAGAAAATTCCCATTTAGATGAAAAGTTTTATATATATATATATATATATATATATATATATATATATATATATATATATATATATATATATATATATATATATATATATATATATATTTTGTTATCGAACAGCGAAAGATAATGTACACTTTAATTGAGAATACTAAAAATCACTACTGTCCCGTAAAGTTCCAGGTTCAAAACAAAAGAGTTAGGTAAAATTACAAGTTAAAGTTTAATGCTCAAACTAACAACAAAACATTCAGGACTCATAAGGATAATGTAATGGCAAAAAACAGGTTAAATATATAGTTAACTGCAATAGCCTCTATTAACACGAAATTAGCATGAGTTAATTTATCTAAGTCAGCCCTGATAAAATGAAAATACACCAGGCAATGCTCAGTTAATGCAAGATAAATTATTACAGATACAAAATATTATTAATGACAGCTGACAATAAGAACTTTACATGAATAACAAAACCTTACTAGGCCTAAGAATCAACCTTATGCTACACAGTACAAGAAATAATGCAACAACAGTTATACTCAAATTACACAGCTGCTAGATGGTTGGAGACTTCTGAAGCACTCACAATAATAATAACGGTACAAGGGAGGACAGAGATGTGAACAAAATGAGGAGTAGATCTAAGTGGCAATGATGCAGAGACTGAGCTCATTATATAGGGGCCAGCAGAGCTTGATACAACTTGTAAGAAGGACGCGCAAATGAAGCCATGGGGACAAAGAGTTGACAATCCCGCTCTGAACAACAGAAAGGACGACTTACTCTACTATAACGGTAGAAGGGGGGGACTGAGGCAGAACACCCTCGTGATCAAGCATGCAGCATACTGTGCGTTAAAATTACACAAAGGATGATGAAATCATAGGCTATGTAACACCTCCCCACAAAGAAAAAGAAATTTACAAAGGAAATTTCTTATTACTCTAAAACAATCTGTATATGGCATTACAGAACATGCAAAAGTCTTTCCTAATGTTACAAAACATGAGATCTCCATAGCACGTTCAGTCATAGGTACTTGCCAGTATCCTTTTAACAAATCAAACTTACTTATGTACCTAGCCTTTCCGATCTTGTCTATGCAATCTTCCACACGAGGGAGAGGGTAAGTGTCTGTTTTAGTTATCTGATTAACACGTCTGTAGTCAATGCAAAGCCGCTGTGACCCACCTGGCTTAGGGACTAGAGTGACAGGAGAACTCCACTCGCTCTGACAGGGCTCAATCATCTTGTGGTCCAACAGGTAGCCAAGCTCCTTCTGGATGAGAGGAACTTTCACTGGGTTCACACGGTAAGGAGGCAGTTTAATTGGCTTTGCGTCTCCAACATTGACATCATGCATCAACACAGTGGTTCTTCCTGGAGTAGCACAGAACACTTGCGGGTACTCCTGCAGTAATGCCGAAAACTTCTGCTTTTCCTTGGGAGGTAGATGAGAAAACTTAGTCTGGAGATCATTCATGATATCAGGATTCTTCCCCAAACTATCACTCAGGCTCATACTGCATGGGAGAGCTTCACTTGCAGACTCGGGTGGAACAGCTACAGTGCAGACTGGGTTATTTTCGTCCCACCTGTGATATAACTTTAGCATGTTGATGTGACATAGTTGCTTGTTCTTTCTACGATCTGGTGTGGCGATGACATAGTTGACATCACTGAGTTTCTTCTCCACGAAATAAGGACCACTAAACTTGGCTTGAAGAGGTTGCCCATGAACTGGTAGCAGAATCAAAACCTGATCTCCTGGCTGAAAGTGGCGTAACTTGGATTTCTTATCATACCAAGTCTTCATCTTCTCCTGAGCAGCTCCAAAATTCTCTCTCGCCATCTGTAAAGCAGTGGACAGCCGTTCTTTGAACTTCATCACATACTCCAGCAGGTTGACTCATCTTCCTCCGACAGCCAGCATTCCTTGAGTAACTTAAGGGGTCCTCTTACTTCATGGCCAAACAGTAGTTCAAAAGGTGAGAAGCCCAGTCATTCATTTGGAGATTCTCTTGCGGCAAACACAACGAATGGAAGACCTTTATCCCAGTCTTTCTGATGTTCCAAACAGTATTTCTTGAGCATCGATTTGAGTGTTTGATGATATCTCTCCAACGCTCCTTGAGTCTGGGGATGGTAAGCAGAAGACGTGATCTGGGTGATGCCCAACTCTTTCAGAGACTGCTTGAAAACATTCGACATGAAATTACTTCCCCGGTCTGACTGTACCTCCTTGGGCAGACCAAACTTTGTGAAGAACCCCAGCATTTCCTTAACCACGTTCTTTGCTGAGATATTTCTAAGTGGAATGGCTTCAAGATAACGAGTAGCCATATCAATCAGGGTGAACACAGAAGAAAATCCTGAAGAAGTCTTAGGAAGAGGGCCCACAATATCCACCAACACACGGGTGAAAGGCGCCTCAAAAGGAGGAATGGGAACTAGAGGTGCAACCTTTTCGGTCTGATTACACTTTCCCACAACTTGACAGGTGTGACAAGACTTACAATACCAGGAAACATCCCTGAAGATACCTGGCCAGTAGAAGTGTTTCAAAATGCTTGCCACAGTCTTCCTCACTCCAAGGTGTCCTGCCAAACTGGAATCATGAGCCACTCTAATGATATCCTGCCTACAAACACGAGGGATGACAACTTGATGTACAACCTCCCATTCACAGTCGGCTGATGCTGTTGGGGGTCTCCACTTCCTCATAAGTACTCCTGACTTTATATAATAACAAGTAGAAGCACCGGCTGACTCTTCCTCACTGCAAGCAGAGTTACCTAGACCTTTCAACTCAGGGTCAGCAACCTGCAACTCAACCAACTCTTGACGAGACAAATTATCAACACTACGGGGTACTGCCTCATCTGGTGAGTGGTCCAAATTAGCAAGAAAAGTGTCAGCTAGGATAACATCATCATCATCATTATCCTCTAAGTCACCAGTAACTTTAGACTTAGCCCTAGTGACAGCACATGCAGGGAACACATCAGGGACATCACAATCCTTGGCCGCAGCCACTGGCTCACTAGCAACTGAGGAGCTGGACACACTTGACTTCCACCAATATCATTTCCAAGTAAGAAAGTTACACCTGACATTGGGAGTGTCTCAACCAACCCAACCATAACGGAACCATTAACAAAACCAGACTCTAAATTCACGCTGCACAGAGGGACAAGAAGTAATTATTCCCCACACCTTGTAAGATTACAGTTTCACCAGAGGAATTAACATTAGAGCCTAGAACACTGGTCAGCATAAGGGATTGGCAAGCACCTGTATCACGATATATTTTAACTGATTTCCTGTCATTACTGTCCAGAGGACTGACAAAACCATCAGACAGGAAATTAGCACATGAACTCTTGAGAGTGTCACCCACGTTACTGCTCAAAAGAGGAGCTCCATCATGAGAATTTAAGTTACCCCTCAAAGCAGATTCAGTTAACTCAGTTAAAGAATTATGGGAACTCTCAAGGGTGGACACTAGACCAATTGACTGAATATTAAAAGACTCCTTTTTGTTCACATCACGCTGTCTCCTGAAACATTTCTCCGTAGTATGACCAAGCTTACTACAATAAGTACATTTACTTTTCTGAAATCTAGAGGTGAAGCTGGTATTTACTTCCTGAGAAACATCATCCTTATTCTCTTTCCTGTTACTTGTACTCTGAGTAGAGGCAACGTACTTACTCTCAGCTTTCCCTTTTTCTTTAGAATATATCTTGTGAGTGAGAACATATTCATCAGCTAAAACTGCAGCATCAGACAAATTATCTATTCTTCTCTCATCAAGATATAGGCTTACATCTTTACTAATACACCTCTTGAAGTCCTCCAGCAAAATCATCTGCTTAAATTTACCAAAATCAGAATCCACATTCTTAGAATTTAACCACTGCTCTAACAGATCTTCTTTGATTTTTGCATACTCAACATGGGATTGCTTATCTTGCTTATAAGTTGTCCTAAATTTTACTCTATAGGCTTCAGGAACAAGCTCATAGGCCTTAAGAATCAAGCTCTTAACTACATCATAATTATCAGATTGATCCTGAGGCAAAGATGCATAAGTTACTTGAGCTTTACTGGTGAGAATAGTTTGAAGGAGTACTGGCCAATACTTTTTGGGCCAATTAAAACCTGTAGCTACCCTCTCAAACAACTGAAAATACTTTGTTAAATCAGATTCATTAAAAGGAGGGACAAGTTTAACATTTTTAGCCACATCAAAATCATCAGAGCTAGATGATCCAGTTCCACCTTGTTTCATGCGATACTCATGGTCTGCCTGAATCCTGGCAAGTTCAACTTGTGCCTGAGCCTGTATCTGTGCCTCCTTAACGCGAGCCTCCTGCAGGGCTAGCTGTAACTTAACTAATTCAATCTGCGTTTGCTCATTTGGAGGACTTACATTAAACAAGCTTTCATTAATCATGTCAACAATTTGATCTTTAGAATGATGAGAGCGAACAGCAATTCCCAATTGTTGGGCAACAAGCTTACGTTCATTCTTTGTTCTGTTTTCTACATCACACACTGTTTGCACATTTGACAAAAAATCTTTGGCTTCATCAAGCGTAGTAATAGTAGGCATCATGAATAAATCACAGTCACAAAATATCAAGCAATATCCTTATGATAATATCCTGAATATCCTGATATGAGGTCGCCAAATTTATGTTACGGAACAGCGAAAGATAATGTACACTTTAAGTGAGAATACTAAAAATCACTACTGTCCCGTAAAGCTCCAGGTTCAAAACAAAAGAGTTAGGTAAAATTTCAAGTTAAAGTTTAATGCTCAAACTAATAACAATACATTCAGGACTCATAAGGATAATGTAATGGTAAAAAACAGGTTAAATATATAGTTAACTGCAATAGCCTCTATTAACACGAAATTAGCATGAGTAAATTTATCTAAGTGAGCCCTGATAAAATGAAAATACACCGGGCAATGCTCAGTTAATGCAAGATAAATTATTACAGATACAAAATATTATTAATGATAGCTGACAATAAGAACTTTACATGAATTACAAAACCTTACTAGGCCTAAGAATCAACCTTATGCAACACAGTACAAGAAAAAATGCAACAACAGTTATACTCAAATTACACAGCTGCTAGATGGTTGGAGACTTCTGGAGCACTCACAATAATAATAACGGTACAGGGGAGGACAGAGATGTGAACAAAATGAGGAGTAGATCTAAGTGGCAATGGTGCAGAGACTGAGCTCATTATATAGGGGCCAGCAGAGCTTGATACAACTTGTAAGAAGGACGCGCAAATGAAGCCATGGGGACAAAGAGTTGACAATCCCGCTCTGAACAATAGAAAGGACGACTTACTCTACTATAACGGTAGAAGGGGGGGACTGAGGCAGAACACGCTCATGATCAAACATGCAGCATACTGTGCGTTAAAATTAAACAAAGAATGATGAAATGATAGGATATATATATATATATATATAGAGAGAGAGAGAGAGTAAGGCCTGTCAGCTATTTAGTGAAGTAAGAGTGTAGACAAAAAATTCAACATACCTAAGTTATAAAAGATAAGGAAAACTATGGTATTAAAAATAAGCGTTATGATCAAAACTGTTCTTTTTTTTTTTTTTTCAATCTCCGATATAGAAAATCAGTACTGGAGTGAAGGTGAATGTGATCTTTCATGGCAAGCATAGAACCGTGGTTGTGTACTGTAGTTTATAAACTATGATATGAATAACGACCTCCAGTGAACATTAATGTAACCTTGCAATATATCAAAAAATAAATGTTGCAGCACAAACAAATAGTGCAAACCAAATTCTGTAGTGAAGTAAAAACTTAACTATGCTAGTGCCTTTTGGAAGAAAAATAGAATATAAGGAAACTTACAAGTATAAGAAAAGCTCAGTGAAACCCGTCAATATATGTAAAAATGTGTTGTGATTAAAAAAGAATGTTTCCAGTGGAATACTTGTAGTGAAGTAACCACTTAACATGTAAGTAGTTTTCATACATAATATGTTATAAGATAAGGAGACCTAGGGGTATAAAATATGAGCTTAGGAGAAAATGAAAGTGACCTTTCCACAGTAGGGATGGGTAAAGAAAGCACGTATGAGTGAAAGTAAAAGTGATCTTTCCCGGCAAGTACTGTGCATTGTAGTGCATAAACCTTGATATGCTCCACTCCCACATACCATATGGCACAGTGTCACTCTAGAGCAGCCGGATAAGTTGGGCAAACAAATCGAGTGAGCCACTCGTACAGGGTGTGATAAATAATTCACAAATGCAGTGGTATGGCACATGTGAAGAAGAATGGGAAGGTCTGGTGGGGCAAAGGGAGGTGAGAGCAAGGCAGCACCTACTGGCCCAGGCTGCCTTGGCCTACACGAAGCCAGCCCTAGCTACTGACTCTTGAACTCATTCCGATACAACCTCACCACGACCTCAAAAGTTACCTCTTGTCCTTACCTCCTCGCTCCACAATGTCACCTAGAGAACTTGGGGCACCTGTAGTGGAGTGACAATGAACTGATCACTGTTCTGATTTTTTGCTGAATGTTCTAGTGGTGTGTGTAGTGAGTACAATATGATGGTTTGAAAACAAGTAATTCTTAGAAAATTGCCCAAGTACAGGGAGCACAGAGTCAAATTGACCCCATGGTTTGTAAGTTAAGAGAATGACCCTGCGTGGCTCTTTCTGTCTGCTGCAATGACCTAGGGTTTGTTGCATGGCCAAGGAGCTCACTTTAAAATCAGCATTACTGAGGTCTCCTTAAGTATTCTGGTAGTACTGAGAGACCAATGACATCCAGAGGTGTTACCAGTGAAAAGGAGGTGGTTGAGTAGGAAGATGATGATGCAAAACATGGAGATGTGGACGTGGAAAAGACCATAACGAAAAAGAAGACCAAGATAATAATGACGGTGAGAGGTCTTAAAGGGCTTATTTGGGGGGTGTCCACTGTCCAAAGCAAGGAATTCTGAAATGTCAGGAAAGAGTTGGAAACTGAAAAAAAGCTCCGCATAACCAGAAGCCAAAGGAAATGCCAACATATGACCTAGGACACGGGAATCATCAGTGGATGGCCGGCTGACCACAGACTGTATGCCAGTGGTTAATCAGAAATGAAAGAATAAGCAAGCGGATGACAAGAATTGGACGACAGATGACCTAAAATTAAAGGAATGCTCCTTGAAGACTAAAGGTTGAAAAAAAAAAAAAATGGCCGGCAGATGGCAGGTACTGAACGTAATAATACCGAATGAGCAGTGGTATTGTTGTTGACATTATGGGTTGGCATAGGGGTAGATTTCTGCATGGTTGTTGTAGGAGTTGCTGGTTAAACTTCAGAAGGACAGCTTGTTCGCTCCCATGCATGCTTATTGCGGCTGATTGATCCTAACTTTTTATGAGGCTTCAATGTGATAATACACAAATTCTCTTTCCTTGACTTATTTTTGGTGTCTGGGGACAAGAGGCGATTCTCTCTCTCTCTCTCTCTCTCTCTCTCTCTCTCTCTCTCTCTCTCTCTCTCCCCACAGTTCTTTTTTCATTTCAAACTTCAAACTACTTTCTCACTTATTATCATGTCATCCATTCTTTCTTCGTCTTGTTTTTCTTCCTCTTCTTTCTTAATTACCCCAGAATCGTTCCGTTACCTCCTGATTCACTCTCTTCTGTACTACACACTTCCTTTCTTTCCATCCTCCATCTCTCATTTAATATTTGTTCTTCATTTTCATCTCCTCTGTTAGCGTCTTTCCACTGAAACAATTCCTCTCACTTGACTTTCTCCCAGTCCGTCCGCCATCACTTAGCTTTCCTTCGTCTTTCATATTCTCTTTTTTTTTATTTTCCATTTTACGCTCCTAGATTTCACTTAATCTCCCTTGCTTGCTCCCTATTCTGTATCTTTAGTCTGTGTTTTCCTTTCTTCTTTCTTCAGCCTCTCCTGGTCGTCTGAATTTTCGTGTTCTCATCCAAGTAACTCAAACGGATTTAGTCAGTTGAGAGTGATTCATTAACCTCAGAGAATTAATAACTCGTTACAAACTTATTTTGTGTTTACTCACGCATTATATCACCTTTTACCTTCCCCTTTCTTCATGCCTTATTAAAAACGCTTCCCAATACTGATTGTTTTTCACTCTTTTCGGTTCTTTTCTATGCCCTTGTTTAACTTTATCATGTTTTCATTATTTTATCTCATATTGTGTACCGAATTTCCTTGTCGGTTCCTTCCTCTTCGTTTGCCTTCCTCTCCCTTCGTCATCTGTCTTTCATACTTTTATTTTAGATACTCAGGATCTCTTGAAGAAGAACTACCGTCTGTCTGTCACTGAGGAATTTCGGACGTGAGGTGCATCACTTCTGCTGACTTTAATGACTTCGCGAAGTTCCAGCACACAACACCACACCATGCCGCACAAAATCACCCCCCCCCACACACACACACCATACCTCAACACGTGCATTAACCGAAGGCTCTTTGGCTGCCACATAAAGTCTTTTTGTATTTGATTCCTCCTCTGTATTCAAAAGCGTCAAAGGTTCCCAAACATTTTAAAGTAGATACCCTTTTTCTTTCGGCCATTCATAACAACTCATCTTGTTCTCGGTCTCGCTCCCGTTCTCCTCTTGTCCTCTTCACTGTCATGTAGTTTCCATTCCAAGTCAATGAAAATATTTGCTGGATTTAAAAAAAAAAAAAAAAATGTTGTTCCCACAGATATTTGTCTACACCTATGCAAATTATAACCCTTTTATCTTCAAGAATACATACCAGTAAGATGATTAACCGTTATAGCTTCTCAGCGGGGATAACAAAAAAACTAGAGCTATCGTTCAAGAACATAATCAACATACAAGAAAATAAGATATCCCAACCCTCTGTCTCATGTACACAAGTGGTTTGTGAACACTCAGCCTCCTATAATTCGCTCTTAGCTGTGTAAAACCGTCTTGCGTTTGTTGGAAAAAACATGATATTAGAACTGTTCTGTCCGGGGTAATGGTTACAAATTAAGAATCATACGCTCCTACTAATCACCATGTGCTGATTGAAACAGTATAGCGTTTGCTGGAATGGCATACTAGAAAAGAATCGACAATAATGTTAACATTATTGTCCTTAATTCCACATCATTTTATCAGAGGACAGGGGTCCCAGTTTCCTCCCCTAAAAAAGATGGATTACCCGGTGGGTTCATTTATCCTCAGTCGGAAAATCATGACATATGTTTTCTCCCTTTGCTTTTGCATTCGTTTCTCTCCATTTGCTTTCACTATTTGTTTTCCTGCTTTTCCTTCATTTTTTCCCGTTTTCATCAGTTTCTCTCCATTCTCTCGTCATTTTGCTTTCCATCCCTTCATTCACTTTTTTGTTTTGGATTTTAATCCCACTCTCTTCAAACATGAATGTTATACTTTGTTAGGCGCGCGTGCGCGCGGGTGCGTGCGTGTGTGTGTGTGTGTGTGTGTGTGTGTGTGTGTGTGTGTGTGTGTGTGTGTGTGTGTGTGTGTGTGTGTGTGTGTGTTTGAATGAAGCTACTTAAATAGTTATGTTCCTTTATTAAAAAAATGATGAAAAGGTAAGGGGATAGTGAACCTTTTTTTTTTTTTAACAATAGGTTAAATGTAAAGGTTTCACAATTTAATGTCTGACCCCGTAAGATCAACCTAACCAGTTGTTATCTGATTCAGACCAAACTTGGTGAAAGTACTGAAGTTAATGCAAGAACTCAGTACTTCCAGTTTCAAAACAGTTAATGGTCAAGGTCATAGGACAAGGTCAAAGTTTGACCCGTGTGTCTCTGAATAAAATAACTAAAACCGTTCGGACCAAACTTGGAGGGAGAGTTGAAGGTCATCCAAGGGGACGGTTTATTGCTTTTTAGAACAACAGTTCAAAGATTAAAGTCATATGGCAGGATCACCGGGTCATTGTTATCCGGAGTACACTAAACGTACTGGAAAGGTTTATGGTAAATGAAAGATAAAAGGAATTGATTTTGAGAATAAGTGAAAGGTCAAGCTTACAGGGAAAGGTCACATGTCAAGGTAACTGGACAAGATTTAAAAAAAAAAAAAAAAAAAAAAAAAAAAATTTGATCCGATTTGGACCCAAATTGGTGCAAACGCAAAAATAAAGAAATTCGATTTTGAGAGTGACTGATTAAAGGTCGTGGTAACAGGAAAGTCAGATGTTCGGCTCGTTGACCAGTTGGTGGGAACGGGTGCTGCACTGTCTGAATGCTCCATCTCGTGCTTTTTTTGTTTCGTTTTCTATATCTTTGTCTTCTTTTCCTTGGTCTTCTCCACATTATTATTTGATAGAGCCTTCACTCGCTTAATTCTAGGTTTCCTTCATTCATACTTGTGTTCTCTATTATACGCCTTTTCCTTACCACTGCTCTCCTTCCACGCACCCTCCCTTCACTGATCTCCCACCTTCTCCTCACTTTCATATATATTTGCTTCTTTCTTGACCTCTTTCTACTTTCCTCTCCTACCTTCTCCCGTTTGACATCCTTCTTTCTTCCTCATCTTTCTCCTTTCTCATGTTTCCACTCTTCCATTCCTTCCACTTCTCTTCGTCTCCGTCGCATCGTCATCCTCTTTAATTCTTATGTCATTTTCCCCTCCATGTATCTTCTCTTGCTTCCTGTATTCATCAGTTCCCACTTCCCTTCCTTTCCCTCGCCTTCCCCTTCCCCGTTAACGTTTTTTCTGTCTTCTCGATGCTCACCTTCCTTGCTTTCCTCTTCCTCTCCCTCTCTTATTCCTTTGTTCTTCTCCTTATTGTCCTTCTGTCATTCTCCTTCCTTACTCTGCTGTTCCTCTCTTTTCGGTTGCTTCCCTCTTCCTCCCTGTGCCACACGGTAAGCCACAGTGCTAACGTTTAGAGGCTCTACGCACGGAACTCACAGAGCCTCACATGGCCGTGTCCATCTATAATTCAATGCGGGATTGACAGAACCTCACATGGCCGCGTCCATCTATAACTTAGGAACCCACCGTCACCAAAACCACAATGCCACCGCCACACCACCACCACCACCACCCACTCCTATGTACAATCGTCAGACCAGTAGCCGAGATTTACCAGCGTCCTCCCCTATCACCTTTAGTGGAGAATAATCAGTTGCTAAAAACCTGTCATAATTACTGAACCATCAGTTATGAAAAACCCATTTTTGCTGGTGCAAATAACGAGTAGCTATTGACGAAAAAGTATCACTGTTATTGAAGAACTACTTAAATTTTCGAAAAGCTTTTCCTTCAAAGCATATTCGCAATATCGGACAATTTCATCAGTTACCGAGGACTGTTACATAGCATTATTACCTGCGACTATGAAAGCCTACGGTACATTCTTTTTTAAGCATGTTTCTGTTAGTTTTTTTATTATTATTTTTCCTGTAATTTGCTTTAACTGTTTTTATTAGACTGCTCCATTCTTGTGTATTTGATTAGGGTCGATCTCATATCCAACATGAAGGACGTGTAAGTAAATACAGCTGAGTTCTAACTTTTGTCTACTGATTATATATATATATATATATATATATATATATATATATATATATATATATATATATATATATATATATATATATATATATCATCTCATCAGCCGTTTGTGTGTCCACTGCAGGACCGGCCTATCCCGACCGAAGTGGGGACGATACAGCAAATGTATCTCTACCAAGTGGCTTAGGCTGTCTAGTAGAGATTGTATATAGGGTGAGAAGTGCTTGTAAGTGTAATTGTAGTGTTGGAGTGGCTTTGGATGTGTTTGTAGTCTGTGAATGAAGTGTAATCGGCCCGCGCAAGCTGACTGGGTGCAAGCATACTTTATAGTATGCGACACTGGTTCAACCACAGCACCCCTTGTGTCCGCCAATGCAGTACGTGACCTGAAGAACGCTCCCAAAGTTTATTACTCTGGCGGGGCGCGAACACTTGTTCTTCAGTGTACGAAAACGCACACTTTACCACTGTACCACAGAGGCTCCATATATATATATATATATATATATATATATATATATATATATATATATATATATAGATATATAGAGTGTGTGTGTGTGTGTGTGTGTGTGTGTATTGGAGGGCTGGAGTCTCTTGGGGAGTGTCAATATAGAACACTGGAAGACCATTGAAAATTAGCGGAGGGGGAAGTAGGGTAATAATACTAGTGTAAATGGTTTTAAAGAATATTTTAATTGTCATGTAGAAGAAAGAAGACACGTCACCTCATGTTATGCATTATTCACTGTTGAAGACAAAATTCAGGAACATTTTGGCATGGTAGAAATAAAGATTATTTATCCCTCCACCCTGAGCTTGTCATTTTTTTAATCCTGCTGCAACCGCAACGTTCTATTCAGGTCTGGGTAGATTTTGTTTAATCGGAGACAGTTAAAAGAAAAGACAGCAAAAATAGACACGGAGTTCGACATCGAACTGAAACGATTATTCCTTTTAGGTTTTAGCCTATGCTACTTCCGGTATTAAATATATCAATGGTACGGGAAGATGCCTACCATCATCAACTCATTCAGTGTGGTGCTTCCTTCAGATGACTCTACTCTGAATGAAGCCAAATAGTTTCTTGTAAAACATATATATGTATATATATATATATATATATATATATATATATATATATATATATATATATATATATATATATATATATATATATATTTAAAGTAAAATCAGGAGTTCTCAATCTGGTGTTCACTAACCCCTTGGGGTACAGAAGAGGGCTTCCAGGGGGTACTTTGACAGCCGATGAGAGATCAGTATAGAATATAGTAATTTTATTAACACAGTTTATGAGATGTTACCGAGAAATGAGAAAATAGTTTCCCTATAACTTGTAAATAATTTAGAGAGAAATATAATATTGATTATTAACATTCAGTTACAATGTTCACACTTACACAGTGTTGTAGCAACGTGTTAATGCTAGCGTGCTTGACGATGTATTTACCATTTCATTATTTTACAACAGGAAGTGTGTTACCATTCTGTTATGGATTAGTATTAGTGGAATACCATTATATCTTCACTGCCTCATTCGCTGGTATACCGGTCAGTGATGTGATAGTCGAAAGGGTACGTAGTAAGAAAAGATGAAAATCCCTGCGTTACGTGGTAACCATGAAGAAAAGGCTCGTTGTCTAGTCGGCCAAGACACCCTGACTGGATATGATTCATAAGGTTAAAATCTATATGATCATTGGCTTTTATTGTTCATATAATGCCACTCAAGGAAGATGCAAGTGGTCATGCTAGCTTTGAACATCTGTAGGAGTGAAAGCTTAGAAACTTGTTCCCAAAACTTCTGATGAGGCAGAATGGTGTAATGCCGCCGTACTGAATCTGCACCTGATGTTGCTGCTGGGGGCTGGCTGTGTACAGAAAGGCTATATTTGCTTTATTAAGTGTCGGAACTTTTATTCAGATCTAAGGTGAAGCATTTTGAAAACAGTTATATAATGCCCGATCGTAGAGGAGTCATATAAACAGGGTTCATTGAATCAATATGAAATTTAATATTTTTAAGTATACATTATATAGAGCTTAGCCATAATCCATTTTTAAATAATTCAAAATTCTGCTTTAAATAGTTAGTCAATTAACTCTCAGATATTTCTGCTAATATTTACAGCGTGCTGTGCACGTGGGCACGTAATCACTTACAAACTGAAAATCGATTCTACGTCCAGACTATGATTTGCTTTTTTGGATGAACAAGGAAACTGAGGGTGCAGAAGCTTTCTATGTTTTGCGTTCTCACTGCAGAAATAAATCATATTTATTGCTGTTCCATCTGAACGTGAACCCGGCAAACTGCAGGCAGAATTTTCCCTTCTAGTAAAGTCCATTGTCATCCAATAATGGAATAGGGAGGAAGCTGGTGGACGTTTATCTATAACTCGGTAGCTTCCAGATTACATCGGTGCCAACACTTGAAGATATTCTCAACACTGAATTATATTTGCGACAGGGAAATAATCGTAAGTTTATTATTTTCACTCCCAGTTAGAGGTTATTCAAAACGGATAAGTTTAAGAACTTTCAGCATCATTTTTCTAACGTTTATAGATATTTTTTTTTATGTTCCAGGAACAACAGTTATCCACAGTGTTGCAAGATCACTCAAATTATTCCTTTAAGACAAGTTTCACCTTAAGTGTTGCAAGATGATAAAGAGATATTAGTCCTGAAAAATAATTGCATAATTTTAACATTTTATTCTTCTGTTATACTTACTTATGACAAATAGCTTAGTCTCAGAATCAGTTAAGAAATACAAATATTTTTGTGTAATACATTAAATTCTAATGTTGAATTACTTTATATACTAAAATGTCGAGTATCATTTCCGTCGAAATTTATGAAGAACGCGAATGTTTTGTGGCTAAAGCGAATGCATTGGAATATAGTATCTGTCGAAGTTCATAAAGAACGTCAATGTAATTGTGGCTAAACGCTGGAAATGCACTTTATATATCTGCCTATCTATCATCTAGTAAAATCTCTATCTATCTATCTATAGCCCGACGCCCTAATCCCGCAAAGGGTGGCCGCAGACAAAACGCCTCCAAGTCGCTCTGTCACCCACCACTTGACTACCCTCCCCCCAACTGACTCCCCCCTCCCTCATATACCTCTCAACTCCATCCCTCCACCTCATCCTCGGTCTACCCCTCCCTCTCCCTCCCTCCACCTCACCTACATACACCCTCTTAGTCAGTCTTTCATTCTCCATTCTCTCCACATGTCCAAACCACCTCAGTGTATTTCTCCTAATCTACTCAACCACATCCACATCCACCCCACAACGTTCCTTCTTCATTCGTCAACCTGTCCCTCCATGTCACTCCACATGCTCCTCTCAAGTAACTAATTTCCACTGCTCTCACTCTTGACTTGATCCCCTCTTGCAAGGTCCACGCCTCGCTTCCAAAAGTCAGGGTGGGGATCACAATACTATCATGCAGCGACTTCTTAACTTCCATACTCACCTCCCTATTTCTCATCACTGCTTTCAGTGAACCAACAACCTTCCTTCCCTGCTGTACCCTTTCACACACTTCATCCCCCAAACTTCCATCCTTACACATCACGCTACCCAACTACTTGAATGCACTCACATTCTCCATATCCTCACCATCCAACCTCACTGTACATTCTGTGACTTCATTCCTCTCAAACACCATAACTTTACTTTTGTTTACATTAACTTTCAGCTTCCTCCTCCTACACACTGTCCCAAATTTATTCACCAAACCTTGCAACTCCCATTCATCTTCACTCAACAATACTTTATCATCAGCAAACGGAAACACCGGAATCTTCCAAATCTCACCCTCATTCATTAGAGCCACCCCCACATCCACTGCCCTACCTTGCACCTCCTTTACAACCCCATCCATGTATATATTAAACAGCTATGAAGGCATCACACAACCCTGTTTCAGTCCCACATTGAGATCAAAGAACTCACTCAGCTCACCATCCACTCGCACCTTATTCCTAGCTCCTTCGTGCATACTCTTCAAAGCACTCAACAATTTTCCCTCCATTCCATATATTCTTAATATCTTCCACATACCTTGCCTATCTATTCTCTCATAAGCTTTCTCCAAGTCCATGAAGGCAGCATACACTTTCTTTCCCTTCTCTAGATACTTCTCCATTAAACATCTTAGAACATATATCTGATCTAAACACCCTTTTCCCTTCCTAAATCCCTCTGGTTCTTCTCCAACTAGCTCCTCTGTCACATGCCTAACCCTATCAATGAGTATTCTACCATATATTTCACCAGTCACACTAAGAAGGCAAATATCCCTATGGTTACCACATACTTCGCTCTCCCCTTTTCTTTTTTATAAAAGAACAATTATACCTGATTTCCAGTCCTCTGGAACCTTTCCCTCTTCCCAAGCCAGTCTACACAACTTCCATATCCACTCCACAACAATCTCATCCCCATACTTCACCATTTCACCACACACTCCATCAACTCCTTGGGCCTTTCCCAACTTGATCTTCTTCATTGCTTCCACTACTTCCGCCCTACTGATCTCTTCCTCCCTCCTATCATCTCTTCTTCTCCCAGCCATTCCCCAACCACTTATACTCGCACTGCTCTCACTCTCTACATTCAACAAATCCTCAAAGTGCTCCTTCCATCTCCTCAATTTCTCTCTCTTCTCCACCAACAATCTATTATTCCTATCTTTCACTCCCCTACTATTTCCCCTTTCACACTGCCTTACTTTCTTTACCTCCTTCCAAAACAATTTCGTACCCTCCCTCCATTTCACACTCAGATTCCTCCCAAACTCTTCATCCACTTTCTTCTTACTCTCCTTCACCAGTCTCTTCACCTCCCTTCTCCTGCTCACATAGACCACTCTCTTCTCTCTCTCATCTTCTCCCCTACTCGTTAACCATTCACTATATGCCTTCTTCTTTTGTTCCACAGCTCGTTTCACCTCATCATTCCACCATGCTGTCCCTTGCACACCCTTGCATCTCCTCCTCACTCCACAAACCACCTCAGATGTTGCGCCTATCTCATCCGTGAATATCTTACATATGTCTTCCACCCCTTCCATCTGCTCTAGCTCATACCTTCCCAATCTTTCTTCCACTATGCTCTTATACTCTGCCATTTTCTCACTATCTTGCAAATTCTCCACTCTTCTCACAGGAGCTGTATCCTCCTGTCTTCCCCTTAGTCTCCTCAACCATTTTCTTTGCAGCTTTACCTTGGCCATCACTAAGTGATGGTCCAAGACTCCATTCCCCCACCCTCTCCACACTCTTGCATCCAACACTTGTCTTCTCATTCGCTCATCCACACATACGTAGTCTATCATTGCCTTTCGTTCAACAAGTTCACCATCCATCCTCCTCATTACTCTCCATGTATACCGGTGGATCATCTTATGCTGAAAGTAGGTGTTGGCTATTGCCAACCCCTTACAAGCATAGATGTCCATCAAAGCACGACCATTCTCATCTACTGCAGCTGGCACACCCCACTAGTAAAGTACGATATTAAATTTTTTTATTCTAGATTTAGTGAACACGGCGCAGATCCTTAATCATTCTTGCGCAAACCTTAATGTCACATTTTCTTCTCACTTGTTCTTTACAGTATATAAGAGTATTTTATTATTTTCCATTTCTATATACGGATTGAATATACACATTACACGTACTTACATATGAGGAAAGTTTTATAACGCTCTACCCGGGAATCAAACCGGACTCCTAGATAGGAGCCAGACACCGTAGCATTACACCACGGCATGAGTGAGATATACCACCTGAATTCTATGATGAAGCAGGTAAATCCATTTTGGGATGATATTTTCAAACCCGAACCCAGATGGTGACACATTTCAAAGTCATTTGGGTTTTTGCTAGCCCCATGCCACTCCCCCAGCGACACAGCAGTTTGAGTTGAAAAATATCCTTCCATAATGGATGTACCTGAATCTTAAGAATTCAGGTGGCTTAACTTTTATCACTCCGTAGTTCAGAGAAGCGGTGCCTGGATCATGTACTGAGTCCCGTGTTCGATTCCCAGCAGGAGCGTTAAAATCTCTCTCTTTCTTTCTCTCTCTCTCTCCCTATTTATCTATCTATCTATCTGTCTGTACACACACACACACACACAAACACACACATACACACACACACACATTTTTTTTTAAGTGTCCGACTTCTGGGCAAAGGCTTCAGGGCCTATTTCTCGGGGGCAGTGACCTATCCCAAGGCCCAGTAGTCCTCCTACACCTCCACATGTCACCACTTCGGCGCTAACACCCACCGTCCATTTTGAATAAATGCTAGGGCTATCTCATACAGGACTGGTGTATTGGTATTAGCGGGAGTATTTTTACGACATGTCGGCGGGTCATCTGGTAGATCAGAAAAGTCTGCTTTTAGGAAATTCAAATCCTTAAACTGTTCCCTGCCTCGCCGGGATTTGATTCTGGGTCCATTTGGACTGCAAGCCGCCTCTCTACCGCTTCAGCCATCGTCTCTCCCATATATATATATATATATATATATATATATATATATATATATATATATATATATATATATATATATATATATATATATATAAAGCAGAAATGACGAACACACGTATCATGGAAACCAATGTAGATATCAAAGTGATTTTTTTTTTTATTGACACTCCTGGCATCATGGAGAGGGTTTTCAGGAACAGATAATGGTAATCCGTTAACTCTGATATTTTGGTAAATTTTTGCTACAACGTCGATTTGTGCTACAATAAAGCTATATGCAATAATTATTTTTTATGTGAAAAAATTTCGCGAAACTAAATTGATCAAACAGAAAAGTGCTAGATTATTTGCTGCAGGAGTTATACAACTAGATGTTTGACCTCCGAGCCGGATAATCCGGATTTTCTTGCTGCCAGATTTTTTACTGCCGGAGATGCCCGGCTTTGTTGGGCAGGTCTGTTTGTGTGTAAGTGTGTGTGTGTGTGGGTGTGTGTATATATATATATATATATATATATATATATATATAGATAGATAGATAGATAGATAGATATATTTATTTATATATGTATGTATGTATACTGTATACAAAGAAAGAGAGAGAGATATTGAGAGAGAGAGGAGCATTGGTTTGCCCGTTTCTTTGTAACTAGCTTGGTGGCCGGCTGGGTAATCTGGTGGGTGCATAGGTAGGGTGAGTGGGTGTGTGGACAGACGGTCTGCGTGGAATGGGTAGTGTGGACGAAGTCGGTGGGGCGGATGGAGGGGGATGGGGCGGTGGGTAGGGTGGTATGTGTGTGGGGTGGTTGGATTGGGTGGTTGGCTAAGGTTGAGTGGTTAGGCAGAGTGGGGTGCATGGATGGGTGAATAGGATGGACCAGATGGGGTTGGTGCGTAGGTGGATGGGGCCGGTGAGTGAATGGAGTGGGTGGGTTGGCTCTGTGAATGGGCGAATATTGTTCGTGGGTGGGTGGGTGGTTTGAGTTGACTTATTGGGATTTGTAGGTGTGTGGCTGGGTAGAGGTGGGTTTCCCGAAGGACAAGGCAAGAGACGGGCTTACCACACTGCACGAGCGAGTACTAGGTATATGAGTAGGTGAATGGGTGGAGTTAGGAAAATAGGTCCATTGGGAATTAGGTTCATGGGGCAGTTAGATACTTGACTGGAATGGATCTATCTGCTGAATTGATATCTACCCAAAAGAAGGATATATAACAACTGTGAAAATAGGCCCATGTAAGGAAAACTTGGTCCATTGTTAAAGTATTTCCATGAGGAACATGGGTCACTAGAGGGAAAGTAAGTCCAAGGAGGGAAAATTGGTCCATGGGGGAAAAATAGATATAAAAGGAGTAAAGGTCCAAGGGGAAAGTAGTTTCATGAGAGAAATAGGTTTTTAAGGAAAGAAATTACATATTCTTAGAAAAAAAAAAAAAACAGGCCCAGGGGAGAAGTAGATGTATAGGAAATTAATTTTGGTCCATAGGAGAAAATTGGCTCATGGGAGAAACATGTAATCGGGGTAAGTAGACCAATGACGAAAAATAAGTTCAAGGGGGATAACAGGTTCATTGGGGAAAATTTATTCAAGAGGAAAATGGGTCCATGGAAGAAACCGGGTCCTTAGGGTGAAAACAGGCCTACAGTGGAAAAAGGAAGAGTGAGGAAACGACCCCTAGAGAGTGTAACCAGAGACAGACTAATATGATAAAGGTGATTCAGTACTCTGAGATCCCAGAATAATGTCAGTATGCCAGTTATTAATGAACGGATTTAAATGAAACTCCATACCAGCAAACTTCAATCTATGGCGGTCATGAACTGCATCTGAGAAACTTACCAACACTTGAACTTAGAGAGACATATCCCTTAAATGAAATACACTCTTTGACCAATGTGGCGCCAAGTGACCCGGTGGTAAAAGGAGTTCGTCGGATATGGATAGAATATCATCAGGGTTAGAGGCCTTCTCGATATAATGCACATGTTAGCCAGTGTAGTAAGGTATCGAACTTGAACTCGAACGAAATAATTCTAAAAAGAACGAGATCGAACAATACCACTGCCTTGTGAAGAGGAAGCCTAAGATTAAGCACTCAGGTTGCCAGGTGGTGCCAAACACCGATTTTGTTGCCCCAGTTCTGGTCTCCCATAAACAGTTGCCATTTATTTGGAAAGTTTTGCCGTCTTCCTTAATATCTGTGCAAAAAACAGCAATAGATTAGGACATTAATTTCTATAAGTCAAAGCACTTGGAATTACTAGGCAACAGGTGTACTCTTCAGAACTGGCAGTTCAAACCAGTGGATGTTGACTGCCATCTTGGACATTTGAAAGGCGAGCTCTCTCATTTATCTTATCTATCTATCTATCTATATACCTAGGCTGCTTCCCCCAAGGAAAGGGAGGTAGCCGAGACAGGACGACTCACTCTCCATTTACTCATCCATTCAAACACATTCATTCGCATCTTAGCCCCAAAGGGGAGAACGAACAGATCCTCACCGCATCACACCGCACAAGGGTCAACTGCGCAATGCAATCGGTGACATCCACAGCAGGGCCCGACAGCAGAACTGGTTTACCCCTGCCACATCATAACAGACCCATCCCCTTACCCGCACCTGACCTGACTAGCTGATCATACCAAATGATCAGCTAGTGAATGATCTTATAGTCAAGTGTATGCCAGTAATGTACTTAAATGCCGAGATGTCCTGCAGGCCATTTTCTACCGGTCTGTTGCTTGTAAGATGTTACGAAAAGAGTCTTAGAAATTATTGGTCTAAGCGAGGAAGTTGTGCAGATTTGGTTTCTACTTTGTAGCTCAGTTCATACTTGTCCCTATTGACAAGCTGGCCAAGTTTCCAGCTTTATCGTTGCCAGCGATCGTCTCTCATGAGGTCTTAGCTTTGGTGTATCAATGCATGGATTCGAATGATTCAAAACAGAAGTGGAGAGGGTTGCAGGGGGATAACCGGAGCTGATGGGTTGTGTGCTGTTGGGGTTGAAGAAGGATAGGTACAGAGGGAAGAAGCATGGTGGAAGGCATTTATTACGTCTGATATTAATGGAAAGAATATTACTACTCTTAATATCATTACCAAACGGTAGGGTAGCATTGCTAGCTGATGATATGTGTCAGAAACATTCCGTGCATATTTATGGTAAAGAATGGAGAAGTGTCGTCACAATAATCATGCTGTAACCCCTCTTCTCTCATCACCGACCCAACCCACCACTCATACCCTTCATACAGGAGCATTTGCATTCCTTCACCCTGTTGTTTTATCCTCTCTTTATATTATTTTTTTCCCGATAAAGAATACAGTACTTTGCTTTTACCCATTTCGACAGGGTGGTTGTAATACATATGTGTGTTCACTGCCATCTCTCTCATGTAGTTTGAAATCTGGGCAGTGATTGGTGGAGAACTTTTAATGTCACAAATTCTGAATACGAATTTTTCTTGAGCAAACTTAAAGCAAAAGGAAAATGTAGAGTGCATCTAATATAGATGCTGAATTACTGAGTGGATAAAAATGAATACGCTGAGATTGTACACACACACACACACACACACACACACACACACACACACACACACACACACACACACACATACAGAACTGCATATAATATGTGGAGGAAAATATCTGAAAGTAAGACTGAGTGTAATGGTATATGAGGTGGGCATTATGTGCCATCGAAGTGGGGAATAGAGTAGTATAGTGGTGACAGATGAAAAAATAAAAATAAATAAAATGAAAGTAGGACAGGGACAAAATCTGGAGGTAAACAGTCTCCATCCCCTCCATCATGGCCAGCCCCTGCCTGTGAGTTTCCATGAGGAAACAGAATTTCCAGATGATGATGATGATGATGATGGAGTGCATCATGTATGGATGAGTATGGTAAAGGAAGTAACTACAACAAATCTGATCATCAGGTTTATCAGGCATTCAATTGAATAAGAGGCGGCATTTATTTCGAAGATTTGACCAACTCTTCCCTTCCCAGTCCCTCATGAGTATGAAAGTGAGTTATGGCAATAAAAGAACTGGGTTGTGAGAGTGCAGCACAGAACTTACAGTGATTGGCTGTGATTAGATGACTAAAGAGTTTAATGCGAGCGAAAATTCCAGCGAGACTGGAGAATATTGAGAGGAAAATTGCGAGATAGCGTGAGTTACTGGGTGGGTATGAGAGTGTGAGCATATGTGGGTGTGAAAGAATGAATGTAGCAATAAGTGAAATGAAAGCAAATGAAAATGCGAATATGGGAAATTGTGAGAGTAAATAATAGCGTTCAAGAGTGAAACTGAGCGCGAGAGTGAGTGAGTAAGTGAGGAGTAAGTTATAAGTGGGTAGTAAGCTAGTGGGAGCGAACTAAAATGCCATTGAGTGATTAAAATGTAAGACTGAAGGTGAACAAATCTAGATAAGAGTGAGTACCTGTGCAAGTGAAAGTAGCAATAAGTATGAGTGGTGATATGAGTGAGAGTGCATATGAATAAGTCAGAAATGACCGAGAGTGAATTGGAATAAGACTAAGTGAGTGAATAAGTGTAATATTGTGGGTGAATAAATTTACATAATTGAGTATGAACGTCAGCGAAGTGAAAGTGAGTGAGACTGAATCATGAATAAAAAATGATACCAAGAAATTGTTTGACTGGGTGATAGTAGGGGGAGTGAGACTGAATGCAAGAATGAATGAAAAGTTTAAATATTGAAAGTAAAGGTGAATGGGAGTCAGTGTGTAAGACAGTGGTCCAGTGCTGGGAGAAAGAAGTGAAACATAAACTGACCGAGTTACTGACTGAGTAAGCATGAATGAATGAATGTGAATGAGTGGGGTGTCGGTGAGTGACTATGAGTAAGAGCAAGCAAAGTGGGGGAAAGTATATGAATCTTAATGGGTTAAAGTGCAAGATTGATGGTGTGTGTGTGTGTGTGTGTGTGTGTGTGTGTGTGTGTGTGTGTGTGTGTGTGTGTGTGTGTGTGTGTCCCACCACGAGAACCACCTTGTCGTGGTGTGGGACTTACGTACCTCACATTAGTCTGGTGCGCTGTACCGGCAGCAGGAGATAAATCCGATGTGCCCTACCAGCGGCGGGAGATAGACCTGGTGTGCCGTACCAGCTGTCACGGGGGGAAGTGGTAATACAAATAAAATGCTAATATTATCGTCGATTGACACAGGGAATTGACTTGTGAAATCAAGCAGTGAATTTTACTTTATGCTGGCTTAATTCGCCGATTCTCTAGACTAGAATTGCATAAACTTTTTCAACAATACACAGCGGAGACTAATCACTCACGAATGCTGTATCGTTAGTACTGTTGGCCTCTGAGAAAGTGACTTTGCCCCTGACAATCAATAACTAATACTAATAATAACCATCAGGATCTTGCTGGTGCAAACTCCTAGCTGGTACAACGGATTTAAGAATTAATACCAAATTGATTAATATAAGAAATTTGTGCAAACTGGAAGAAGCAAATTAAAGAAAGCACATTGTGGTTAAATCAAACACGATTCTACATTTACATTAAGCTCAAAGAAAGGAACTGTAAATTTATTAATTACAAAAAAAAATTACGTTACAAGAATCTCGGTGAATTCAAAATATCAAAAGAAATACACTCACTCACGCAAATAGTTAATAATCTTAAGCCTAGGAAAAAGAACGGATATACTGGTCAGTGGAGGACACGGAGCTGTGAAGAGGCTGGGGGTCTCTAACTGCTAAGGCACTGCAATTCGCTGCTAAGGTCCACTACTGGCGATCAACTCTGTGGGGAGATACGGGAAATCGTAGAACTGCTTGATGCAGCTACGATGCGGGTTTTCCTCAGCACTGAGCACAACGACACCTACTCCCGTGGCTGTCCGACACTGACTGACTGATGAAACCAAGCCGGGTATAAGGGCATGAAAAATGGGCATGTTCACCGGAAGTAGGCGTGGCCTAACTTCAATGGTCAACAGAGACAGGGCAAACGATATACACACGCAATAAAATCACTCAGCAAACACTAATGTCGTGCATTAGAACATTCACTTTTGAAACAGTGATGAATGTTCTGAAAAAGCATCCTGATCAAAGTGCATACAAGGACGGTTAAACTGTGTGATACACAGTGGATCCTCCATCAGAGTTCGTGGCTTTCTGCCAAAGTACAATGTCACAAATTTGTATAATTACACAATCTCGCGAATTCGTGACACCAGCAGCAGGAGATCCCCCCAGACTCAACAGGAATTCAGGGTTACCCATGTTGGAAGGGCCATCAGTGGGGTCAGAGTAAGTGTCCCCAGGCCCACTGGCTTGTAGATTACCCTTGACTGGGCTAAAGCCACAGGAGTAAACCTCAAACGAAAAATCCGTGAGTGGGGCCCCACGACTCTTGGCAGACTCTTGCAACCTTTATAAGTAGATGGTCGGCGTGAATCTTCATGCCACCATCACAGACTGAAAAGCACCAAGTCAAGTGGTGGTAAGGACTGTGCACCCTCATCATCACACCAGATCCAGTCACTGTGCAAACCTGCTGCTACACTCACCTCTCATTTCAGTCTTTCATCAATTAAAAATGCGATGGCAACAGGATAGAACAGCGACAGGTAATGGATGTGGTTGCAAGTTGCTAGCTCGAGTCCTGCACATAAGTGGGACTGGACCAGTGATCACTGGCATGATGGTACGACAAGCAAATCATCCCTTCAGTAGCATCCAGTGTGACTAAGTAGCTGTAAAAGGAGGCCCAGCTGCTTACTCCTCAGGGGGAGGGGTTTAGAAAAGGTAACCTAAAACAACTGCTGCTCCACACAACGTGAGCAGATAACCGTCTCTGTCAAAGTAGTCCACACTGAGGTAGAAAAAACATCCCTCTAATTCTTGCAGCCTGGAATATTCAAACTTTGCTTGATAATGACCAAGACACATGACCTCGTCGTAGGACTACCCTTGTTGCCAATAAACTGAATAATATAAAAGTGACAGTGCTGCCTTGTTTAAGACTAGATTTATGCTAAGGAGGGGGCAACCAAATAGAAGCAGGAGAAGGGTATACCAATTTCTGGAGGGGATACCCAGACAGTGTAAGAAGTAACCATGGTATTGGCTTTGCTTCCCAATGCACCCTACTACAGAAGATCCAAGAATCACCTGAGGGTATATCATAGGGTGTGATGTCCTGACAAATAACACTCTCAAAAGGCCAACTTGTTGCACTCATCAGTGCCTATGCCCCAGTGCTTGACTCTGGGGACACACTCACAGATTCCCATTACGACTCTCTGGAAACTACCATTCGCTCAGTACAACATAACGGCAAACTCATTTTGATTAGAGATTTTAATGCCAGGGTAAGAAAATGCCACCTTTTGCAAAGAATTTAATGCTGCCATAAGGTTGGTAACATGAACAACAATGACTTAAAACTGTTTTCCTTATGATTGGAACAGTCTGGTCATCACCAACACCATTTGTCATCTTAAGAATAAACACAAGACCACATGGATGCACCCACAATCTGGACATTGGCACCTAACTGACTATGTCATTGTATGGCAGCGAGACTGAAATGAACTTTTTATAACCAAGGCTATTAGAAGTGCTGAGTGCTCAACAGACCATAAAGTTACCAAACTGCAACTAGTCATACACCCACAAATGCGCCATAGACGATCCTCCAAGAAACTAAACTGTAATGTTTAAAAGGATGTGGGAACATGCAGCACCTTCCACAGCACTATTATAGATGTAAATAGATGTAGCCAAGGGGTGTAATTCTATAGAGAATGTCATCTGGTTGAATTGTCAATGGGAGATGCACTAGGAGAGAGAGTAATGGTGAGGCGTTGTAGATGTCAGTGTAGGCCTTCTCTGTTTCGTTATCCTCTTTGTATTTTAAGTAGGATGATGAAATAGGCAGATTTTGGGTCGATGAGGTTTATTGTGGGAAAGTTATATGAATAAAAGTTAAGAACTTGGCGTGACCCGTGAAGCAGTTTATGCTAGCTGCAGTCCTCCTACTTTACTCTCATTCTCCTACTCCATATCGTTCTCTCCTTGTCTAACTCTTGTTCTCTCCTGTCCTACTCTGACTTCCTTTCCTATATGTGATATCGGGCTTATATCCCCCTCTAGCTTCCGGCTAAAGTGTGTGGGAGTACGTGTGCATATGTTTGTGCATGTGTGTGTGTGTGTGTGTGTCAGTCATATTTCCAGCACATGATAAGGGGCGTTTGGCATTCTTGATTCGTCTAGCTAAGGGGATGTGTAGTTGCCTCTTCCTGGAGAACTCAGACATAACTACCTGTTTTATACATTGTTTCCTATAGCTATATAGTTATTTATCGTACATACATATAGTAATGTGTTATAACATATTATGCCTACATAGACTAGCTCTTTCATTGCCTATCATTTGACCCAAACAACGATGCAACAAACCTAGACGTGGGGTGCTGAACACTGACACTGCTTCAAAGCACTGCAGATGAAATGAAACCCTTGGCTTCTTCACTCGCCACCATAGAGACTGGTTGGATGAAAATGCTGTGGGCGTACATGACTGACTGCAATGTAGAACAGAGCACATAACAACTGATTTGCTCGTCCTATTTCCTTAACCTCAAAGAGCTGAACTGAATTCCAATTTCTCAGATGTGAAACCCAGAGAAAACTGTGTGACATGGAGAACAAATGGTCGACTGAGCAAGCAAAAGAACTATAGGGACTGGCTGGTATTAATGACCACTACAGGTTGTACCAGTCCATGAAAACCACCTATGGGTCAACCAAACACAACATAGCCCCTGTTCGATCAGCCAAAGGAGAGCTCCTGAAAAACAAGCAATCAATCCTACAAAGATGGGCACAATACTTCGATACCTTACTGATTCTAAGAAAACCAGCAGAGCACAATGTCACTGATAACACCGAAATGTTCCTCAAGCAGCAGATCTCGGTGTCCTGACAACACATCCAGAAACTGTCCAGGCCATCCCATCTCTAAAAAATTACCAAAGGCCGCACCCTGATGGCATACCATCTGAACTAATCAAAAAGAGTGGCCATTATTCCACCAGCACCTCCAGGACTTACCGGTATACTGACTATCTGGAACCAAGAACGAACTCCATCTGAATTGTTTACCTCTGATATTGTAATCATCTATAAGAAGACAACGGACCACTCAAATTTTGACAACAGCAGAGCTACCTCTCTCCATGTGAATGCCAGCAAAGTACCAGCCAAAAGAGAGTTATCTAGACTGACAAAAGATCTGAGTTGACTGAAACACAATGTGGATTTTGGAAGGAATATAGCACCTGTGATATGATATTTGTTGCCTGGCAGACACAAGAAATACCTTAAGTAGAGCCGTGACATATATTCCACTCATCGATCTTGCAGAAGCATCCAACACCGTCAACAGAGAACTTTTATGGAATGCTCTTTCAACATTTGGAGTTCCAAACAAATTTCATACCATCTTGAAGAGCCTAAATGACATCATGGATGCTCTTGCGTCCGCAGATGGAAACTTCCAAACCCTTCAACGTGAACGTGGGTGTTCTGGGCCCTATCATTTTCAACGTCTGTCTCACTGCAGTCACTTTGTTAAGTCACCAACTAATGAGCCCTGATGGCCAATTAAAAATCCACTTCCCTATTGATGGTAACTTATTTAATCTCAGTCGTCTTCAACCACAGTCAAATTGAATTGGCTCATTTCCTAGAACCTCAATACGCCAATGAATGCTGTCGTTGCACATACCTAAGCAATCCTTCAGAAGAGTCCCACCATCGTCTCTAGCTTACACCATTCATTGAGGTTCCGAATAAATGTCAGTAAAACATAAATAATATATCAGAGAAACAAGCCAGCAGAGTCTCTTGCATTTCAGATACTTGACGAAAATGAAAAACAGGTGGATAAATTTACCTATAAATGAAATGTACTCTCAGGTAAACGTAAAACTGATGCAGGAATCCTTGCACGATCAACCATACCTAAATCCCTTTTGAAAGTCTCACATCTAAAGTGCTTGAAAACACCAACTTGAGAATCGAGACGAAGGCATCAGTGCATAGGCTGTATGCCTCCCTACCCTCTTGTATGGTGGTGAATCCTGGACTACATATCAGCCTCACATCAAACAGCTTGAGTCGTTTCATATCCAATCCTTACAACACATCTTAGAACTCACATGGGAGGAAAAAGTCTGTTACTCGCAAATTCTCCAGTGGGCCAAGTCAACCAGGATAGAAACCATGCCTGCTAGAAAGCAGTCGAGATGAGACACACGTATTTCCCATGCCTGAACACCGCCTTCACCTCCAGGATATTTATGGACAACTTCTTGCAGCACGCCGCAGCCCAGAGGGACAAAAGAATAGATATAATGATCATATAAGGACAACTCTGAAGAAATGCGACACCATACCAAAAGATCTTGAAACCAGTGTCTCGGACAAAAAACAATGGCAAGCCCTCTGCAATGAAGCTCAGACCCAGGCCAGAGAAGAGTGTAGACAACTGAGGCATAATAAATACAGAGTTCTTCAAGAAAACCCTGACATGACATGCCTACTGTGTGGCAAAGTTTGCAGATCCAGGATTGGTCTGAACAATCACACATGTCGGCACCAATTACAATGAAAAACACATCATCCCCGTGCATATAGTAGCGTCGTATTCTGTAACAGAAGGACATCTTTTAGTAAGTGTGTGTGTGTGTGTGTGTGTGTGTGTGTGTGTGTGTGTGTGTGTGTGTGTGTGTGTGTGTGTGTGTGCTAAACAATAGATTGAACGTTGAAGTCAAAGTTCAGGTGAAAAAGAAAAAGGCATTTCATAGACTCGGTACATACTGTTTAGAGAAAGGAGTAAATTAAATTTACTCCTTGGTTTTCCAAACAAGAAATATTATGAATAAGTAGGTGGATAGTATGCGAAGGAAATTACAGGCTTTGTTCGGGTACATAAGAAAATGAGTTAGTATTTAGAAAAAAAAAAAAAAAAAGAATTTAAATAATGGCCAAGTGGCAGTGATCGAGAATTTAGTTGGTGTAGATTTCCCAGGTTATTTGTTGGGGAAAGTGGAGATATATAAAGCATTACAGAAAATGAAGTTTGGAAAGACTGAAGGAGAGGATGGGATTACAAAAGAGTTTTTAAAAAGTATGACTCTGTTAAATGGTTACTTTGACTTCCAATATATGCAAGGTTGAAGGTGAGGTACCACAAAACTATTATATCAAATAAAGTGTCGATGTGTATAGATAACAGCTCCGAAAGAATATGCCAAAATTTTAAAGGAATACGTCTACAAAAGTATAGAAGCAGGAAGAGACATGCAACATAAAAACACCCTATTAGCAGGAACTGGATTTTTTTTTTTTTTTTGTGTGTGAAGTGTGAATGGATCTGTTGCTTCACTCTGAGGAAAAGCGAAACAAAAGGTAAGAATATGAGAAATATGTATGTGCCTGTCTGAGACCTGGCGAAGGCATATAATAATTGCTGGCAGAGATGCTTTGTGGCATGTGTTACAGATGAAGAATAAATTATACGTGCGGCTAAGGGATCATGCCAAAAGAGTAAGTTGTAATTATGTTGTTGTTGTTGTTGTTGTAAATTCGTTTATTCACATATAAAATGTACATTTAAAAAGAATAACAATACAATAGAAAACTTAAATGCAGACTCACGCTAATAGGTACACAGGTACTCTCTTATTGTACACGTATTACACTCCTCACAATGACGGAGACTTGTCACACGGCCTGTCTTTCATCTCTATTACTTCTTTAATTTGACAAGTTACCCGAAAAACATAATCATTTTTATCACATTCTTCATTCCAGGCTTTAAAAATATCAGAACACTTTAAACCATACTTTTCACTGAGTAATTTCACATTTGTGCCCATTATACAGTAGGTACCATATAGGCTCATGTGGCAGTAATCTTTACAGTGATCTTACAACTGTTCATAGCCATTTCGATAACAGCAATGCATCTTTTTTTAAACCACAACACTGGTTCCATACACCCAGATAAGCGAGACAGAGTATTGGAGTGTGTGTGGTCAGTGGTATTCTCCACAACCTCCTAATGGCAACACGCCATGCCTTACAAACATCATCAATACGATTATTAAATAACGGCAACATCTGAGTGCCATAAAAACCAGTGCTGTATTTGTATAACAGATAATGCCTTATATTGGAATTAGCATATCTAAAATCAGCCATCAATAAATTACACTGAAGATTGAAATCCTCAATACATTTACCAGCATTTCATTCAAATATAATTGATGTAACTTTATGACCAAGGTGTATGACAGTCGACAGACATAGCAGAGGTGTTGTTAAGTAGACAGAGAAAATTATTTGGTTGTATCATCGATGGGAGTGGCACCGGGAGAGAGAGTAATGTTGAGGCTTTGTAGGAGATGTCAGATTACGCCTTCTCTGTCACACCGTCCGCTCTTGAATCGTAAGTGGAGGTGATGTATAGGCAGATTGGAATTAACAGAGTTTATTGAGAAACAGTTACTTAAATAAAAAAGTTGAACAGCGTGTCATGACCAGTGTACATTATTGTCAGTGGGAGTTTGAGCTAGCTGCCGTGCTCCTACGTTACTCTCTCTAAGCTTCCAACCGCCTTCTCTGCTCTGCCTCCTTTTCTTTCCTTCTGACTCCTACCTCTGATTTCCTGACTAATTATTGCTGCTGAAACTTCCGGCGAACTAACATGTGGATGTATGTGTGCGTGCCTATGCTCGTGTGTGTGTCGACCACGTTTCCGACACCTGATCACAGGCGTTTACCATATATCAGATTCTTGGTTGTCTGGGCTAGGGGAAGTGTACTTTAACTCTTGCTGAAGAACTTAGACATAACTACCTGTCCATTACATAATGTACTAGTATTACATATATTGTACTAGTGTTACATATATATGTCTATAACTATTTTAATGCTTCTATATGACCTATACAACATTAACTTTATCATTATTGATATAGGTACGTGGATCTGATACAGATGTATTACCTGACTGAAAAATAAGTTGGCTCTTCTTAGGATGATAAGTGACCTGATCCACTGAAGCATAATCAACACAGATTTTAGACATACTATGAAGACCAACTACACTTGTTGGAAGTAATGTCATCTACATAGGCAAAAGCTCCTGCATAGACATTACTCAGGTAACAGCCAGTACCACTGTCACTTAGTCCCTTGGGTAAACCATTCATGTATACACAAAATAGGACTGGGGATATTACTACCCCTTGTTTCACACCATTATTTACATTAAAGTATTCAGAGTGCACATCATTCCACTGTACTCTTAAATGCTGGTTAAGATACATGATTAGAAACAGTCTGCAATAAAATGGGCATACACTTCTATTCAGCAGTACGAAATAACTTACAATAGTTTACTCTATCAAATGCTTCAGTGGTATCTAGCAAATATGTGTAAACATTGCTACCATTATAAACATAATATGAAGCTGTTTCTTTAACCATGGAAGTACATAAACTTGTTGAAGATTTCTTTTTAAAACTGAGTTGTAAATCATGAGTATATCAGCCATCATCTTCCTTCTTTAAAATAGCCATGTCTAGTACTTTACCAAACAAGCTATTCAACGTAATTGCTCCGAATTTATCAGAGATGGATAAGCTGGTCCATCGTCCTATAGGTATAGGTGCCATGGTGCCAGCCAACATACCATCAGGTGACACACCATGTCTCAGCATCATAGTAAACAACAGTGATAACGGTATATTAAATTTATGACTAGAATTAATTATATGATCTGACATAACACTGGTTCCACAGTCTGACTTTGACAGCTTTAAACAAGAAATAGCTGAAACAACATCAGACACATAACTCTTATGATTACCATGAATCCAGGCCTCGCAGTCATTCTCAATTCACAATGTACTTCAGATAACGCTGTGTAACAGAGAATTTTTTTATTCATTTATTTTTTGTCTTGTTAGACTCAGTTTTCCATGTTGATTTCAATGATGTATGTTCTGTATGTCCATCTCTAGCTTTTTGTCAGCAATTGTCATTTGTTTTTTCCAGTTTTGTTACCGCACGCCGATGTGATGGTTGAGATACCGCTTATCACGTCACACACACACACACACACACACACACACACACACACACACACACACACACACACACACACACACCATCTGCGTCCATGCAGATGTCACTGATATGGCCATTATTGCGTCATGCAACGTGGATCGAGTCAGTTCATTCGATGAGCTAGTCTCATGTTGCTAGTTTGGCTGGTCGTCGTGTTTTTGAGCTGTTCCTAAAGGTGTTTCTATTGATGTGAATGACCAGTAGACATTCTTGCAAGCTGTCAGCCGATATATTTTGTTATGTATGTGGAGAATATATTGGACCAAAGATGATCAAACACAAAATCCACCTTGATACCAAATTTTCTCATACATACCAAGCATATTTTGGCGTGGCAGTGGACGATTAAGATAAGGATTGGGCTCTGCACTACACTGGGGGAAGCTGTCGCTCTGCGCTTGAAGTTTGGATACGAGGAGTGAGAAAGAAGATGCCTTTCACAGTTCCGAGAGTGCGGCGAGAGCCTTCGAATCACCACGACGATTGTTATTTTTGCATGATTGAAATATGTGGTGCGAACAGCGTTAAGGGCAGAAAGAACATTGTATATCCAAATTTGCCTTCTTCGATCTCTTCAGTGCCTCACAATGATGAGCTGGCGATTCCTGTCCCTCCTGCAGACATGGAAGTTGTCTCTGACCATGAGGACATCGTCAATGTCGGAGGGGAAAGTGATGATGAATAGTAGATTGGAGAATGTTCCAATGACACCCCACACTTTCCCAGTCAGCAAGAACTGGATGGCTAGGTCCGAGATTTAGGACTCAGCAAGTCCCATGCTGAGCTGCTGGCATCACATCTTAGTGAATGGAACTTGTTGGATCCCAATTGCAGCTGAGTTATTGGAATCGCCATGGCAAGTTTGCATCATTCTTCAAATTTTGTGAAGAAACCTCATTGCATTATTATTTTAATGTTAACGGTTTGTTCCAAGCCATGGGAGTGGATTACAAGGCCTCAGAATGGCGACTCTTCATAGACAGTTCCGTGAAGAGCCTAACAGCTGTACTTTTGCATAACGGCGACAAACTCCCATCAATTCCAGTTGCACATTTTGTGGAAATGAAAGAAGGCTATGAGAATGTGAAGATTTGTCTGACAAAAATCAAGTACTCAGATCACAACTGGGAAGTTTGTAGCGATTTCAAAATGATTTTGTTCTTACTTGGGATGCAAGGCGGTTATACAAAGTACTCATGTTTTTTACGTTTTCGGGACAGCCGAAGCAATGCAGAACATTTCGTGAGGAAAGACTGGCCTCTCAGAGAGAGTCTCACACCAGGCTCGTGCAACATTCTGAGAGCTCCACTGATCTCCGGAGAGAAGGTATTGCTACCACCGCAACACATAAAACTTTGTCTTGTGAAACATTTCATAAAAGCCATCGACAAGGATGGCGATGCGTTTCTGCATATCCAATCAATGTTTCCCAAGTTGAGCGTGGCAAAGGTGACAGTTGGCATATTCACTGGGTTGCAAGTTTAAAGAATGCTTGCAAGTCGTGAACTCCAGGGTAAAATCAGCGATGATGAAAAGTGTGCTTGGAATGCTTTCAGAGGGATTGTGGAAGGTTTTCTTGGTAACCAGAGGAGACCAGATTCTGTATAGCTTGTCGATGACCTGATCAGCGCATTCTACCAGCCTGGATGCAGAATGTCAACCAAATTACAGTACAGTATCTGCTTTCCGACCTTGATTTCTTCAAAAGCAACTTGGGTGCCATCATGCAGCATGGTGAACGGTTCCACCAGGACATTCTGCTGATGATATCAGGGCAGATGGAACGAGGCAATGATGGGCGATTACGTTTGGGGATTGTTGAGCGAATGTCATCACTGGTACAAAAGAAAGTCGAGATCAAAAGCGCATTTCTAGATACTATGTGCCCTGCATTCCTTGTGATCTTACTGTTTGCTCATTTTCTAGTTATATTCATAATACTGTATACACCCGGAAATATATAAATTCTTTGACATTCTCATTATTCTCACAATGGTAACAAGTTGCAGTTCCTGTCTTTTTACGATACATATGTTGTTGCATAATTCCTGTAACTCTAGATTTACACAAAAACAAACAGCATTATTGGTATCTACGCATTGACATCGATCAGAAATATTGTAAAAATCAATATGAACAACAACAAAAAAATGATTTAAGTTTGTTACAGTGTAATATATCATTCATATCAGATGAATCATAACCCACTCAATTATACAAAGTTTGAAACTTATTCGAGAGTAGTTCCACAATCTCTTTTCTGCCAAGTACACCATCAACCATATTAGGATAATAGGTACATATTAGTTGGCCGACATTTTTTAGTTTGGGCCCAAAAATTTTCTACATTACTATCAATGATGTGTTCAGCTAGTTTATCCGATCTTAACTCACTCTCATGACGAAGAACCAGTTTATAAGCTTTATGGTACCGAGACCTTGTTTTGCATCTTAAATTGCATACAATACCAGTAGTTGGACGACCACAACCCTTCCAAATGTCATGCCATAAAACACATGCTTTAAAATATTTATCCAAATAATCATTTCAAGCTGGCAAAATTTTGATAATCCTAGGTTTCTTTACAGGTACTGTTTAATGACCAGCATCAATCACAGCAAAAATAATTCCATTGCGAAACTGATCAATAAGATAACGATGAGCAGTACACTGGATGTCACAACATGTCAAACCATCGGTAGGTATCACAATATTATCTAGGTTAAAATCAAATTGTACCTTGTAATTTGAATATCTTTTTCAGTTGCCCCATGCCAGGGAGGCTTATTACATACAAATAGGTGTAAATGTAGGAGGGTGACCAGTTGGAGGTAAAGATGGGGTTTGAATGCATCTGACTGAGAAACTTAATAAAAGAACTCCGCCAGGGCTGAAACAACCTCAAAGAGATTGGATTCTGATCTTCTTCTTCTCCTTTTGGCTCTCCCCTTAGGCGTCACTACATCGGATCACCCGTCTCCATCTTATTCTGTCTTCTGCATCTTCTTCTCTTACACCTACCACCCGCATGTCCTCCTTCACTACATCCATAAACCTTCTCTTTGGCCTTCCTCTCTTTCTCCTGCTTGGGAACTCCATTTCCAGCATCCTCCTCCCGACATACTCCTCATCCCTCCTCCGCACATGTCCAAGCCATCTCAGTCTCGCCTCTCTAGCTTTGTCCCCAGACTGACTTACCTACTCCATCCCTCTAATATGATCATTTCTAATTTTGTCCAACCTCGTCACTCCTAGTGAAAAACGCAACATCTTCAATTCTGCTACCTCCATCTGTGCCTCCTGTCTTTTTGTCAGTGATACTGTCTCCATTCCGTACAACATGGCTGGCCTCACTACAGTCTTATAAACTTTCCCTTTCATTTCTGCAGAGACCCTTCTGTCACAGATCACTCCTGTCACCTTTCTCCACCCACTCCATCCCGCCTGCACTCTCCTTTTTACCTCTCTACCACACTCTCCGTTACTTTGTACAGTTGACCCCAAGTATTTGAATTCATCTACCTTTGCCACTTCTACACCTTGCTGCCTCACGGTTCCCCATGTCATCTCTATCATTTACACACATGTACTAAGTCTTCCCTCTGTTTACTTTCATTCCCCTTCTCTCCAGTGCATATCTCCATCTCTCAAGCTCGGCCTCAGCTTCCTCCCGGCTCTCACTACATATCACAATGTCGTCCGCAAACATCATTACCGACGAAGGCTCCTGTCTAATCTCGTCTGTCAATCTGTCCATCACCATTGCAAACAAGAAGGGGCTCAAATTCGATCCTTGATGCAATTCCACCTCCACCTTGAAACCCTCAGTCATTCCTACTGCACATCTCACTGCTGTTACACTATCGTCGTACATGTCCTTCAGAACCCTCACTTACTTCTCTGCCACTCCTGACTTTCTCATACAGTACCACAGCTCGTCTCTCGGTACCCTATCATAAGCCTTCTTCAGGTCTATAAACACACAATGCAACTCCTTCTGGCCTTCTCTGTACTTCTTCATCACCATTCTCAAAGCATATATGGCGTCTATACTGCTTCTCCCTGGCATGAAACCAAATTGCTCCTCGCAGAACCTCACTTCTCTTCTCGGCCTAGCTTCCACCACTCTTTCCATATCTTCATTGCATGGCTGATCAGCTTTATACCTCTGTAGTTGCTGCAGCACTGCACATCACCCTTGTTCTTAAAAATCGGAACTAGAATACTTTTTCTCCACTCCTCCAGCATCCTCTCACCATCCAGGATTTTGGTAAACAATCTGGTAAACCACGTCCCAGCCATCTCTCCTAAGCTCCTCCATGCTTCCACTGGTATACCATCTGGGCCCACTGCCTTGCCATCCTTCATCCTCTTCATGGCATTCTTCACTTCCTCTTTGCTGATCTCTTGCACTTCTTGACTTACTACCTCCAACTCTTTCAACCTTCCCTCTCTCATATATTCTATATAAATCACCTCTTCGAAATACTCCTTCCACCTTCTTAGTACACTCTCCTCACTTGTCAGTACATTGCCATCTGCATCCTGTATCACTCTAACATGCTTCACATCCCGCCCAGCTCTGTCTCTCTGCCTGGTTAATCGGTACAGGTCTTTTTCCCCATCTCTGCTATTCAACTTCTCGTACAGCTTCTGGTATGCCTTTTCTTTTGCCTTAGCAACCTCTTTCTTGGCTACGTTCCTCGTCTCCTTATACTCCCGAATTCTTTCTTCGTCCCTGTGTCTATCCATATTCTTCTTTGCCTGCTTCTTCCTATTTATGCTATCCTGTACTTCCTCATTCCACCATCAAGTCTCCTTGTCTTCCCTCCTCTGTCCCGATGTCACCCCAAGTACCTTCTTGGCTTTCTCCCTCGCCACTTCTGAGATAACTGCCCATCCGTCCTCGTCTTCCCTGCCTCTGAAAGCCTGGCTCACCTCATCCCTAAATTTACTACTGAAGTCTTGCTCCTTCAGCTTCCACCACCTAATCCTTAGTCTCTCACTTTCCTCCTTGTCTTCATTTTCAAACTCATCTTTCCAACCAACATCCTATGCTGTGTGACTACACTCTCTCCTGGCACTACCTTACAATCACTGAATTATTAGGAAATAATCTATCTGCGTTCTCCTTCACCCACTGTTATACGTAATCCTGTGATTGGATTCTGATGATCCCTGAAATTTAAGTACCTGGGGAGAAGGTGACAACTTGCTCTTTGTTTTCACACCTTCCAGACCATTGGTAAAGGAATGGATGAGGTGACAGACGACACAGGTTCTCCACATTTCTTTTGTTGTGCAAGGAATAAAGAACCAAAGGCCAGAAGCCCGCAAACTGGTTCTTCCAAGAAAAGAACAAAAACTAGATAATAGAGAACCAAATTCAAGATCCCTTCATTTCGAGAAGCCTAGACACACTGCATTTGAAAGACTGAAGATCAAAGGCAGTAGGAAATACAGACAGAGGAAGACAGTGTCAGAGTTGACCTCTTGCATGCATGAAGGACTGGGCATAACGGTTAACTCTTGCATTAGAGAGCTGGACAGAAATGGGATGAGAGTCTGCTACTAGACGGGAGCTACAAGCCCACAGTAGTGAAGGAGGGAAGCAAGCAGAACAGTGACCACTGAAGCTGAGATAGAAGTGAGTTAAAGATGCAACAGTGAAGCGAAGAAACAAAGGGTGAAGGCAGCCAGTAAGAGGAGGAGAATAAATGAGACGAAAAACCTTTCACTCCACCTTGCTGAGAAGAGCAGTATGTGGAAAGCCTCCCCACACATGAGAATTGCATTCCACGCAGGGGCGAATAAAACCCGAGTATAAAGTCAATAACTGTTCATAGGTAAAGAAGGCAAATAGTTTACTTAGCACACCTAATCTCTTGGAAGCAGATTTTACATGAGAGGTAATATGATCTTTCGAAGATAAAGCCCGAGAGAATGAATCCAAGTATGTTTAAAGGTGATGCAGGATTGAACTGAAAATTTTTAAGAATTAGAGGATTTCCTGTGGAAGACTTTGTCGGGTTAAAGAAGAACCGAGTTTCCGATGCATTAATAACAAGATTAGTTTTACCCCAATCTAAGATAGGAACTAACTCAGACATTAGGTGTGTCATAGCCCCATCCCTTGTTTGTTGAAGTAACTGCTGAGATGGATACTGCGGGAAGCTAATGGGAAAGGTGAAGGAAGGAGTCAACAGCGTATGAGTCGATAGGGTTAGATGTATAGCTTAGAAGGTTAGATGTACAGTTCAGAAGGTCATTGATGAATAAAAGGATGAGAGCTGATGTTCAGACAGCCCTGAGAAATACCACTATTGATAGCTCTAGGAGAAGAACAGTTGTCGTGTACAACACCAGCTTTAGAACGACCAGAAAGGAAGATAGAAGTGAATGCACAGATAGAAGATATAAACCGTAGGAGGGCAATTGGAAACTGAAGATTTATGTAAAACTCAATTGAAAGCTTTTGAGATATCAAGTGTGATGGTGAAGCTTTCGCCAAAGTCCCGAAAGGGGGATGACCAGGAGTCTGTAAAGTAGGTGAGAATATCGCCAGTGGAGCGTTCCTGGCGGAATCCATACTGATCAGATAGAAGGTTGTGATAAGAAAGGTGCTTTTTTTTTTCTTAAGCATAAACTCAAAAACTTTTGAAATACAGTTGAGCGATAGGTACAGGGCTGGGAATGGTCACCCTTCTTTGGGACAGGCTGAATGAGAGCAAACTTCCAGCAAGAAGGAAGGGTACAAGTTGACATGAAAGCGAAAGAGTTTGTCTAGGCAGGATGTAAGCACAGAAGCACAGTTCTTGAGGACAACAGGAAGGACCCCATTAGGCCCACATGCCTTGTTGACATCGAGCCCGGCGATGGCAGAAAATACATCAGTTGAAGAAATTTAAATGTTAGCCATGAGGAAGTCAAAGTGGGAAAGTGATGGAGGAACAGCACCGGAATCGTCTAAGTTGGAGTTGGAGGAGAAAGTCTGAGCAAAGAGTTCTTCTTTATTAGTAGAAGAAACAGCTTCAGAAAAATCAGAATGGAAAGGAGGAAGGAAGGATAATGAGGCAAAGTTGTTAGAATGGTTTTAGGCAAGGTGCCAGAAGTAGCGGGCAAAATTTTGAGATGGAGAGTTCAGAGCATTTAGTACGAATGAAATAATTTTTTGCAGAGCAAAGAATAGACTTGGCCTGATTCGGGCAGAAACATAAGAGATGAGATTCAGGGTTGGGTTGTCGCCGGTACCTCTTGTAGGCCTTCTTCTTGTTGTGGACAGCACTAGAACAAGTGTGATTATCTAACATACAGAATCAATCATCATAACGTTAAGATGTACTTTGGAAATAGTTCGGCTCTGGTTTTTACATAAAGTGCATATACTCGTATTTCCCGAAAAGGAGATAACTGCAGGCAATTTGTTGATTGTATTCGACACTAAACTTTAATATTAGGCCTACATTTTTACCAAGAGAGCGTGAACCTAACTCAAATGTGTATCCTTGACACAATGTTAACGTAACCCTAGAGTCAAGCTGTAATCCTTATTCCAAGTATACTTAGCCCATTCGCCATGGTGTACACTTGACAATGAGAATGTTACCCGGGCGCCTCGGATTCCTCTTTAGCGCAAGGTCAGTGAATAATCTTTACGAGAGTACTAAGTCATTTTTCTGTCTCATATGTTACTGACTTTTCCTGTCTTTACCCTGTGAAAAAAGGATTAATCTATATACAGCCAAAAACAAATTGCGTGATTTCATGAACGAAAACGGATTTTCCTTCAAATAATATTGAGTTTTCTTTTTTTTTTAATTTTGATACTTGTGGTGCTTTTTACGTTATGTAGCATGCACCACAACTATAATATTCACCCTCTACGATTGACGTACAGTAATTTGAAATATCCTGTCCGGGGAAAATTTGTCAGATTCTTTCCTAATATAGTAGCCCTGTAGGCCTATAGGCATTTTTCCAGTAATTCAGGTCATTATGCAACTTAGACTTACATTATTTAAAAGTTGGATAACATTATCCTTGGGTCAAAGCGTAGTGTTGAATACAATTCGGCTCAAAATTCTTTATATATATATATATATATATATATATATATATAGAGAGAGAGAGAGAGAGAGAGAGAGAGAGAGAGAGAGAGAGAGAGATAAGATCAGATAATATATCATTTGGCGCAATGATGTACATTTGACATCGAGAATGCTTCATGCTACTGGCAAGATATACTCCGGCTTTCAACTCCGAAACATCTGTTTTACATAAAGCTTACTTATTTCTCGAGATGAGCATCTATTGCCCAGAGACTTTTTCCCCTTCTGGGCTTGACATAAGCTTACATAATTTCGATAAATCGTCGTCCTGATGCAAAGGTGTACACTTACCACCAAGAATACCTATCCCTGGCACCAGAGTGTACTTATGACACCGTGTTTTCCTGGCAGAAAGGTTTACTCCCGACACTAATCTCAGGCAACAACCATTTAAAAAGTGTACATTTGACTAACATTTCTTACTGTTTTTTATTTCTTTAGTTTTTCAAAACGCCTTAAGGTATATATAGCCAACCTGGAATCGGGTGGCTTCGTACACGAAAGTGGAATATTCATTCAGACAGTCAGTCTGCACAACACTTGGGTCAAGGTGGAGTTGTGACACTTTTACGGCTTTAAGTTCTTCAAACAAGCAATCTTCTATTTTTTTTTCTTTGTAGTGAATAATATGTCATCATCGTGGAAAGTACATCACCGACACACAGAATCCGCCACTGTAGCGGTAAGAAGTAGTTTGGAAATAAGCAGGTTACAAGTTTTTACATAAAGTGTATACTTATGTTGCAGGGGTTTTTGTGTAACCAGAAATTTCATTAAATCACTTGGGAATTCGTAAAATGAGTTTAAATTAGGATGGGTTTATTAAGGTTAGGTTAATTTTGGCTGCGGTTAGATTAGGCCTACCCTGCGGCAATGTTAGGTTGGAATAATCAAGTTAAGTTTAAGTGAGGTTAGGCTAGGACAGTTAGGTTAGGTTAGAGTAGATTAGTTTAGACGGCCCTATAACATACACTTAGCATTCATCTAAATTAACCTACCCTACCCTAACCTAATTTACGTAGACTTAACTAACCTAATCTTACCTACATTATCCCAGCATAAACAAACCACAACCCAAATTAACCTAACATTAATTAGCCCATCCTAATTTTAAATCATTTCACGAATTCCCTAGGGATTTCACGAAATCACTGGTTACATAAAATACCTGTAACTGTACAGCCAACCTGGAATCGGGTGGCTACGCTGACGAAAGTGGAATGTTCATTCAGAAAGTCATTAATGTATTGTGTTATAATTTCTTTTATTTTCGTACTGGTGACGTTTTGTGCACCAAGCTGGATGCACAACGAATGTAACATTCACCTTTTTTTGTCAAGCTCATTTTTAATATTTTAGCCAAGAAAGCATTATCATTTCCGAAGGCAATGTTGCAACCGAGTTATGACCTGTTTCTCGGCAAACGTCAATTTTACTGGAAGCGTTTATTGGTTTTAGTTTAGCAATCAGGCTTTTATGTTTTAAGGCAAACAAAGCACAGTACATGGGCTAAAGAGTCATTTGTGACAACTATTCGTTTTAAGTTCTTCAACCATGCAGTGTGTGTGTGTGTGTGTGTGTGTGTGTGTGTGTGTGTGTGTGTGTGTGTGTGTGTGTGTGTGTGTGTGTGTGTGTGTGTGTGTGTGTGTGTGCAATTATTTTTTTCCTTCCTCTAAATATGTCATCACGGTAGAAAGAGAACTACTAACACAGAGAATCATCCATCGTAGCGGTAAGATGTACTTTGAAAATATGTTCGGCTCTACTCGTAATTCTGGAAAAGAAGATACACTGCAGCCAATTTGTAGACTATATTCGACACTATTCTCTGATATTAGGACTAAGTTTGGACCAAGAGAGCGTGAACCTAACTCGAGGGCGTATCCTTCACATAAAGTATACGTAACCCTAGAGTCGATGTGTACTGTAATATTGATTCCATGCTTGCTTATCCATGCGCCAGGGTATATACTTGACACCAAGAATGTTTCCCCTGGCGCCTACGTTTGCTTCTTAGAGCAGGGTCAAAGAATGAACTTTTCAAAAGAGTTCTGAGTCATTTTTCTGTCCCATATGTTATTAATTTTTCCTGTCTACTTTGTGAGAAAATAATGTACATGTAACCAAAAAGAAATCGCGTGATTACGTGAACCAAAATGGATTTTTCCTTTAAATACTTTTTAGTTCTCCTTCAGTTCTTATTTTATTTTTATTTTTTCATTTCATACTCGTGCTGCTTTTGTCATGTAGGTTGCACCACAGCTGTAATATTCAAGCTTAATGGTTAACCTAATTTTTAATATTGTGTTGGGAGAAATTTTAATCAGTTTCTGTCCTAATGCTTTAGCCAAGTCTAAGCATCCATCCAATAATTCCGGTTAATTTTGCAATTTAGACGTACATTATTTGAAAAGACAACATTATTCTTGGATCAAAGCGTAATGATTACTATTCTCCTCAAAATTATGTATATATATGGAGCCTCTGTGGTACAATGGTAAAGTGTGCGTTTTCGCACAATGAAGAACGAGGGTTCGCACCCCGCCAGGGTAATAAACTTTGGGAGCGTTCTTCTGGCCACGTACTGCTTGGCGGGCATAAGGGGTGCTGTGGTTGAACCAGTGTCGCATACTATATAGTATGCATGCACCCAGTCGCCTTGCGTGGTCCGATTACACTTGTTTCACAGATTACACACACATCCAAAGTCACTCCAACACTACAATTACACTTACAAGCACTCCTAAGCCACTTCGTAGAGATACATTGGCTGTACCGTCCCCACTTCGGTCGGGATAGGCCGGTCCTGCAGTGGACATTCAAACAGCTGATGAGATGATATATATATATATATATATATATATATATATATATATATATATATATATATGATATAATATATATATATATATATATATATATTTCACGCAAAGATGTAGCCTACAATAAATTTTTGCCTTCAGAATCCATCATGCTAATGGCAAGATGTACTCTGTCCACTAACCCGGCAACATGAATTTTACATAAAGCTCACGTATATCTCGAGAGGAGCATACGTTGCTGCCGAGGCGCAACCCAGCTACTTTTTTGCCTTCAAGGCTTGACATCCAGCTTTATATTTTCTCCGAAAAAGGGTCTACCTGATGCTAGATGTCGCAAAGAATACCATCACTGACGTCAGGGTGTACTCATTCCACCGACTATTTGTTTTCATGACAGAAAAGTTTATTCCTGACACCAAGGTCAAGTAATAACACTTTCAAAAGAGTATATACTGTTTTTTGTCTCATATTTTTTTATGAATTTATCTTTTCAAAATGCCTTAATGTATATGTAGGTAACCTGGAATCGGGTGACTTCGTAGACAAAAGCTGAATGTACATTCAGAAACCCACTTTTGTGTTTTGCTATAATTTCTTTGATTTTTTTACTTTTGTCGCTTTCTACACCTTGCTGGATGTACAACAGGTATGCCATACACTGTTCATTGTCAAGCTCGTTAATATTTTTTGCGAAGAAAAAATCATTTCCTTGGGTGATGTAAGAGAGTAATGACCTGTTTCTCGGCGAAAGTCATTCACCAAAGCGCGTATTGGTTATAGTTTCGTAATTAGTCGCTTATTTTTAAAGACATGTAAAGAATAATACTTGGGCCATGTTTTAGCTTTGACAGCAATTCCTATTTCAGTTCTTCAAACATTCTTTTGTGTGTGTGTGTGTGTGTGTGTGTGTGTGTGTGTGTGTTTGTGTTTCTAGTTACTATCTTAGCCAGGTGGAAAGAGAACTGCTAACACATAGAATCGACCATCCTAGTAGTAATAGTAATTGGGAAACAAGTTCGGGACAAGTTTATACGTGCAGTGTATGTGTTACACGGTATTTTTGTAGCCAGTGATTTCATGAAATCCCTTGGGAATTCGTTAAGTAACCTTAAATTAGGTTGGGGTAATTAAGGTTAGGATAAATTAGGGTTTGGTTATGTTAGGCTCCCGTTAAAGCAGGCTGGGATAATCTAAGGTAAGACTAGATTAGGTTAGGGTAGAATGGTTACGTTAATTCAGATGAATGCTTAACACAACTTAGCAATCATCTAAATTAACTTAACCTAACCTAACCCAAACTTACCCTAGATTATCCCAGCCTAACCTAACCACAGACTAAATTAATCTAGCCTTAATCCTTATCCGCCAGGGCCCAGGGGCTTCCCGCCATCGCCCTCTCCTCCTTACGGGGAATTTCCGAGATTTTGAGAAAAAATACCCTTACTTCAAACGTTAATATCTGCCAAACTATTATAGCTAGAAAAAAAGTTAAGTATACAGTACATAAGACTCATCAACTCTTCGTCTTTCAAATGAAAGTATCCTGAGGTCTCCAGACGGTCCCGTGGATGAGTAAGGATAAGTTAAAGATAAATGATTTTCCGTGTTTTGGCGGGCTAATCCGGATGCGTGCCACTGCCAGTGACCTTGAACTCGCTGGCTAGCGTTGGTAGCACTGACTGGAGTGGTGTTTGAAACACTGCCCAGCCTCTCGGAAAATTCCACCCATACTTTCAACTTTTCCTCTAAGGATGAGTCATTACCCTTTCCATGTGGCTCCCCATAGGGTTTTCCACCTGTTTACTAGCGCCACTATGCCCCGTCAATATAAAGAATAGCTCTCTATTTTCTGTACTCATTTCTTGCATCAATAATAATAATTTCCCTCTACTACGGCACTTATAGTTGCACTTGACATCACGATTACGGGTAACTGCACTGTGAGAAGTGTAATGCTAGGTGTTTTAAGTTTGGCTTCCCACACTTAAAGCACCTAACGTGTAGCGGGGTCCTCTTTCGAGACCGGGGCTTAGACAAATAGAAGAGAGGCAGGACACAAAAGCTCAGGCAATAACCTTACACATGTATTATTCAGTCAGACAAGGAAAACAGCAGATGTTACAGACACGATATTCTGGGTGATCATAAACTCTTACAACTAGGTAGGGTGAAGAGTATCTCGTAGGATACTGTTCGGAATATATATTAACACAATGTTTGAGGCAGGATGTTCTATTTTGGTATAGTCCAGGGTCTTTACACACGTGGAGGGGCTAGGGCTATTTCTCACAAGGGGGGGGGTAAGGCACTGGGGTCTAATTGTAATTATAGTACTATGAGGCAGGGTTTGATGATAGCGTGTTCACTTTGTTATTTTCTGCCTTAGGGTCACTTTTGGTCAATTATCGTTACTTACTCCATGGCCCTGGTGTTAGTCTTATTACTGTATAGCCCGTCACTGTGTCTATCTCTTTTTCTGACTTTTGTCTGTCACTGCAAGTTCACTATTCCGCCCGAGCACTACTGGACCACTATTATTGCACAGTATAGTCACTACAATTCTCCCGGCTCCAAGGGTGTGGCTGAGGGGCCACACGGCTCCGCTACTGACAGGGCTGGGCACCACCAGGAGTCCTCGTGCTCAGGTGACACAGGATCACGCACAGGGACGTCTGGTCTCGTCCGGGGCTGTTGGCGGCGAAGGGGCCCGAACTCTCGGGACTTAGGACTGGAGTGCAGCCCTCAGGGCTAGGGCCGAACAATTGCCTGAATCTGTCGTTCAGGCTCCTGATGGAGGGGAAGGTCTTTCTCCGTCAAGGTGTAGGGAGTTCCTGCCCGGGCATTCTGGGGAGGGTCTGGGGTTCCCGAGGACTGTGGTCCCCAGGGCTGGGTGGCGCTGACAGGAGGGGGCTGCGGCACCAGCCTGCATCAGGGTCCGTCAGGTGGGTCTCCTCCAGAGCCAGTCATAGGGAGCGGAAGCCCGGGTAGAGTATGAGGCCTCTCCAATACCCCTCTATGCCCTCTGTGCTGGGGGTCGGGAAACAGGTGTCAAACTTGGGTGACAGGGTGACTCTCGGCCACCTCCTGCCGTAGGATCTGGCTACTGGCCATGGCTTCCTAGGGGCGCGGCTACTGGCCGCCAAGGCCCAGCTACTGGCCGTGGCCTGAGAGGGTGTGTGTCTGCCAGCAGTCCCAGCTACACCTTCGGAGTGGCTACAGACCGTTTGATGAAGGTGGGAGCGGCTACTGGCCAACTCCTGCAGGAGAGGTGTAGAGCATGGGTGGCATATCGTGGGTGGCGTAGATCGGGTGTAGATGACGAAGGAAGGTGTGCCAGGCTGTGGTGGCAGTGTTCTCTTCCTGCTCTGCATCACAGGTGAGGAAGAGGGTGGACGCAGCGGTGGAGGAGTGGAGGAGTTGGAGGAGGTGGTGTGGTCCTCGGACTCGTTGGTTGCGCCCGAGTGATGGCACCCATACAGCTCGTCAGACCCTCATGTTGGGAGATGTGCCCGTTGTGTGGTGTGGTGCTGAATGCTGGAGACAGAGGGCTAGGGTCGGGTTTTGTGCCGTGGTAATACGGCGTAGTGTCTCTGGGGAGTATAGGTGGCTGCGATTTGGGCTTGATGCAGCATGAGGGTGAGATGGTTTAGGGCAGGGGTGGGAGTGTGTTTGCAGTGAGGCTAGTGGGGTAGAGGAGTGGGCATATCGGGCGGGTGGGCAGGAGAGGCGGCCGGAGCGGGTGGTGGTTGTTTTGAGGGTTGGCGTAGGTGGTGATGTGGGCGTGCAGGGTTGGTGTGGGCGTGAGGCGCACAGGGTGCGTGTAAGTGGGTGGGGGGTGGTTGAGGTTGGGTGTTGGGAGTGAGGAGTGAGGGTGTGGGGGTGTGGTGGGTCAGAGGGGGTGGGGGCGAGCAGTGGGTAAGGGCAGAGGTGGAGGTGTGGTGGTGAGGGTGGGCCGTGTGGTGCTTGGCGCGGGAGAGCGGGTGGCAGGTAGGGAGGGGGTGGAGGAGCGGCCAGGTGTGGTGGTGCAGGTGAGCTGTCAGGTGAGATGTGATGCGGCATGGTGACTGGGGAGGCAGAAATGGTAGGGGAGGAGGAGGAGGATGGGGAAGAGGAGAGATAGCATTCGTAGTTAGAAGGGGGGAGTCGCGCCAGGGTGGGGGGCGGGATCGGGAGTGGGGGTGGGGCGGCAGGGGTAGGGGCATGGAATGGGCATATGTGGCAGTTTCAGAGGGTGTGAGGGGCGCTGTGGTAGTCAATAGTGACTTGATAGGGGTTGGGGACGCAGGTGACAGTGTGGGGTCCTGTGAAATGGGGTGCGAGTTTGTGAGGGATGGGAAGCTGAGCGATCATGACAGTATCGCCTGGCTTGTAGGGGTTAGATGCTGTGTCGGGGCCGGGGTCTAAGTTGTGTTGGAGGTGGGTCAGGCAGTGCTTGAAATAATGTAGGAGGTCCGTCATGGGAGCAGAAGTGGGCGGTTGCAGATGCTGCCGAAGGGGCAGCAGGAGGGGTGTCTATCCAAATATTCGCTCATATGCCGGAATTCTGTCCTCCCGGGGACAGGAGTTGATGCCCCATTGTACAGTCTTTACGTGGGAAGGCCAGTCGTCGTCCTTAGTTGCTTCTATTCGTGTGCGGAGCTGGTTCATAAGGGTACGATGGCTGCACCTGCACACTGCATTTCCCTGTGGCCAGTAGGGGGAGGAAAGAGAGATGTTGTACCCAAAAATATTGACTAGTTTTTCCCAGATTTTACTGGTGAATTCTGGCACGTTATCTGAGTGGATCACTTAGGGAATGCCAAAGTAGGGGAAAACGTGCCTAAGGAGGGCATCAGCTACTGCAACAGCATGGTGTTCCTTTCCTGGGCAGGCCACAACGAACTTGGAATACATGTCTATGAACGTGATGACGTATTTGTAGCCCGATTTTGGGGACAGAGGCCCTACTACGTCCATAGCTAACAGCTGCCAGGGTTTGTGGCCGGTGATATGGCCGGAGGGTCCTGCGGTACATGTGATGTCTTTACCAAGGGTGCAGGCGCATCAGCTTTGGATGATTTCCTTGGTGAGGGCGGAAGGGTTTGGTGCCCAGTAGGTATTGTTAAAAATTTGTAGCAACTTTTTTGTACCCAGGTGGATGTCGTTGTGGGTGTGAAGGTGTCACAGGGCATTGAGGGCGGTCAGGGGCTAGGATGATATGACCGGAGGAGGTCAGAAGGTGGTCGCCTTGCCAATAAAGTTTCTTGAAAAGGTGGTGAGGAATCCATGGGGAACGCTCCTTGCGGTGCCACTGCTGAAGGATGTCGAGTTCCGGTTGGGCGGCGTGGATGGGGAGCCGCAAGAGAGTGTCGGCATTGGTATGGAGTTTACCGGGTCAATAGGAGATTTCGTAGTTGAATTCCTCCAGGGTTTCGCACCATCTGATGAGTTGGGCGTTGTCAGTGACCGATGTCTGCCAGTCCTGCCAAAAACAGATCCTGGAAATTCAGGAGAAGGCAGCGTAGGGTACCTGACTGATGGGTGGAGGGATGGTCAGGAATGGGAGGCAGAGGGGCAGGGGAGTGGGAGGGGGAATGGGCGCAGGGTTTGGTTTCTTCCATCTCTCCTATTATGAGCCCTTTCAGGAGGGTGAGGGGTAAAGGGGCGAGGTTGGTGATCCGGACCGCCGTACGATGTGGAGGGAGGAAAGTTGGACGCAAAAGGTAGGCCGAGAGGGTTCCCGGCAGCACGAGAGGGGAGGAGAGGACGGAGGGGCCACAGGGCCAATTTAGGGGCACCCAAGCTTCATGGTGTGGGGGGTAGTGACGGCAGTGGAAATGGTGGCATGAAAAGAGGGAGGGGGGTTGTGGGGGTAATATGGGGGTGGGAAGGGGGGAGGAAGAGTCTTCCGGCTGGGGCCGGAGCGTGCAGGTGCAAACGGCCTGGGGGGGTGGGTCAGCTGGTGCATGGAACTGGAGCTGTCGGTTGCGGCAATCTACAGTATAGTGGCGCCCAACTTCTGCAACAGGTCCAGCCCCAGGTACCCCAGGTACCCATCGTAATTCTGGCAAGAGTCGAAAATTATGAACTGGTGCTGGGTTGACGCTGGTTGATGGGTGTCGACTCTTAAGGCCCGTGTCTCCCCATGGATAGCAGGGGGCCATCCCCTGCATCCACAAAGTGAGTAGCTGTGGCGCGGAGTGGGCCAAAGGTCGATCTGTGGTGGGAGAAATAGTGGCTATAAAGGCAGGATCTGGCCGCTCCCATATCGACCAGAAGTCTGGCTTTCACCCCGTTCAACTTCATCTTCTAGTAAACTGGGGGGCGATATTTGGGGGGAAATGACCCTCGCCACCGTGGGATGGTGCAGGGGTGGGCCTAAAAATCCAGCTGTCTAGGGCCTCCTGCTTCTTCTTGCTTTAGCTCCGTTCCCCAGGATCGGGCTCCTCCACCGATGCAGGTTCATCGTCTGTCGCTTTGTCCTCCAGAGAGGAGACTTTGCTTCAGCCTGGGGTGGTAGTTTTCCTACATGCAGCCTTCAGCTGGTCCCGGATATCGTTCAGAGGGCACCTTGAGCTGCATGCTGAGAATTCCCAGGGATTCACTAGGATCAGGTTGGGGTTCTCCCTGTGGGCGGGGCGCCAGTGTGTGGGGTGTGCCCTTGGTGGGCTAGGGGCAGGGGTGGGGCTGGTATGAGGCATGGGTGAACGTGGCTTGGCTGGGGGAGCCAGAATCTTGGTGGGAAACATTTTCACCACGTTGATCTACTGGGGTGTAGGGCGGGAGGTCAGGAGGTGCCGTATAAGCTGGATATCTCGATCCATGTCTCCAGTCTGGTCATGGATCGTAAAGTGTTCCTTTACAACACTGGGGAGCACTCTCAGGAGAGTGTTAAAGGTATGTTGTTTCTGGGTTTCGTCATCTGCCTCTGGGTATGCAGCGGTTACCAGGCATCTTGCCTGTATTAGGGTATCATCTAGATTCCCGTCGAGAGTCAAACTATCCAGTTGGGATAGTGCCACCACTTTCCCTAGTGGTACGGTGATGGCCTGGATCATGAGTTTTGTGAAATTCTGCCAGGTGAGCTCCGGAACGATTTTTGGTGCTATATTGGCCACCACTTTGTCCAAAAGTGGGAGTGTGACTACGATCTTTTGTTGGTCATTTTCAAACCTGATATCTAGTAGAGGTTTGATGATCGCCAGATATGTGTGACATCATACTGTTCGGGGTTGAACTTGGGCAATTGCACATGCGGTTTGGTTGCCATTTTTCCGGTATTTCCTGACTACCTCTCTCGTATGCCCGGGTCATGAACCACCGCTGTCCACCAGTGTAATGCTAGGTCTTTTAAGTTTGGCTTCCCACACTTAAAGCACCTAACGTGTAACGGGGTCCTCTTTCAAGACCGAGGCTTAGACAAATAGGTGGGAGGCAGGACACAAAATCTCAGGCAATAACCTTACACATGTATTATTCAGTCAGACAAGGGAAACAGCAGATGTTACAGACACGATATTCTGGGTGATCATAAACTCTTACAACTAGGTAGGGTGAAGAGTATCTCGTAGGATACTGTTCAGAATATATATTAACACAATGTTTGAGGCAGGATGTTCTATTTTGGAATAGTCCAGGGTCTTTACACACGTGGAGGGGCTAGGGCTATTTCTCACAAGGGGGGGGTGTAAGGCACTGGGGTCTAATTGTAATTATAGTTCTATGAGGCAGGGTTTGATGATAGCGTGTTCACTTTGTTATTTTCTGCCTTAGGGTCACTTTTGGTCAATTATCGTTACTTACTCCATGGCCCTGGTGTTAGTCTTATTACTGTATAGCCCGTCACTGTGTCAATCTCTTTTTCTGACTTTTGGTCTATCACTGCAAGTTCACTATTCCGCCCCAGCACTATTGGACCACTATTATTGCACAGTATAGTCACTACAATTCTCCCGGCTCCAAGGGTGCGGCTGAGGGGCCACACGGCTCCGCTACTGACAGGGCTGGGCACCACCAGGAGTCCTCGTGTTCAGGGGACACAGGATCACGCACAGGGACGTCTGGTCTCGTCCGGGGCTGTTGGCGGCGAAGGGGCCCGAACTCTCGGGACTTAGGACTGGAGTGCAGCCCTCAGGGCTAGGGCCGAACAATTGCCTGAATCTGTCGTTCAGGCTCCTGATGGAGGGGAAGGTCTTTCTCCGTCAAGGTGTAGGGAGTTCCTGCCCGGGCATTCTGGGGAGGGTCTGGGGTTCCCGAGGACTGTGGTCCCCAGGGCTGGGTGGCACTGACAGGAGAGGGCTGCGGCACCAGCCTGCATCAGGGTCCGTCAGGTGGGTCTCCTCCAGAGCCAGTCATAGGGAGCGGAAGCCCGGGTAGACTATGAGGCCTCTCCAATACTCCTCTATGCCCTCTGTGCTGGGGGTCGGGAAACAGGTGTCAAACTTGGGTGACAGGGTGGCTCTCAGCCACCTCCTACCGTAGGATCCGGCTACTGGCCATGGCTTCCTAGGGGCGCGGCTACTGGCCGTCGCCTGAGAGGGTATGTGTCTGCCAGCAGTCCCAGCTACACCTTCGCAGTGGCTACAGACCGTTTGATGAAGGTGGGAGCGGCTACTGGCCATCTCCTGCAGGAGAGGTGTAGAGCATGAGTGGCATATCGTGGGTGGCGTAGATCGGGTGTAGATGACGAAAGAAGGTGTGCCAGGCTGTGGTGGCAGTGTTCTCTTCCTGCTCTGCATAACAGGTGAGGAAGAGGGTGGACGCAGTGGTGGAGGAGTGGAGGAGTTGGAGGAGGTGGTGTGGTCCTCGGACTCGTTGGTTGCGCCCAAGTGATGGCACCCATACAGCTTGTCAGACCCTCATGTTGGGAGATGTTGCCCGTTGTGTGGTGTGGTGCTGAATACTGGAGACAGAGGGCTAGGGTCGGGTTTTGTGCCGTAGTAATGTGGCATAGTGTCTCTGGGGAGTATAGGTGGCTGCGATTTGGGCTTGATGTAGCATGAGGGTGAGATGGTTTAGGGCAGGGGTGGGAGTGTGTTTGCAGTGAGGCCGGTGGGGTAGAGGAGTGGGCGTATCGGGCGGGTGGGCGGGAGAGGCGGCCGGAGCGGGTGGTGGTTGTTTTGAGGGTTGGCGTAGGTGGTGATGTGGGCATGCAGGGTTGGTGTGGGCGTGAAGCGCACGGGGTGCGTGTAACTGGGTGGGGGGTGGTTGAGGTTGGGTGTTGGGAGTGAGGAGTGAGGGTGTGGGGGTGCGGTGGGTCAGAGGGGGTGGGGGCGAGCAGTGGGTAAGGGCAGAGGTGGAGGTGTCGTGGTGAGGGTGGGCCGTGTGATGCTTGGCGCGGGAGAGCGGGTGGAAGGTAGGGAGGGGGTGGAGGAGTGGCCAGGTGTTGGTGGTGCAGGTTAGCTGTCAGGTGAGGTGTGATGCGGCATGGTGACTGGGGAGGCAAAAATGGTAGGGGAGGAGGAGGAGGATGGGGAAGAGGAGGAGGATGGGAAAGAGGAGATATAGCATTCGTAGTTAGAAGGGGGGAGTGGCGCCAGGGTGGGGGGCGGGATCGGGAGTGGGGGTGGGGCGGCAGGGGTAGGGGCATGGAATGGGCATATGTGGCAGTTTCAGAGGGTGTGAGGGGCGCTGTGGTAGTCAATAGTGACTTGATAGGGGTTGGAGACGCAGGTGACAGTGTGGGGTCCTGTGAAATGGGGTGCGAGTTTGTGAGGGATGGGAAGCTGAGCGATCATGACAGTATCGCCTGGCTTGTAGGGGTTAGATGCTGTGTCGGGGCCGGGGTCTAAGTTGTGTTGGAGGTGGGTCAGGCAGTGCTTGAAATAATGTAGGAGGTCCATCATGGGAGCAGAAGTGGGCGGTTGCAGATGCTGCCGAAGGGGCAGCAGGAGGGGTGTCTCTCCAAATATTCGCTCATATGCCGAAATTCTGTCCTCCCGGGGACAGGAGTTGATGCCCCATTGTACAGTCTTTACGTGGGCAGGCCAGTCGTCGTCCTTAGTTGCTTCTATTCGTGTGTGGAGCTGGTTCATAAGGGTACGATGGCTGCGCCCGCACACTGCATTTCCCTGTGGCCAGTAGGGGGAGGAATGAGAGATGTTGTACCCAAAAATATTGACTAGTTCTTCCCAGATTTTACTGGTGAATTCTGGCATGTTATCTGAGTGGATCGCTTAGGGAATGCCAAAGTAGGGGAAAACGTGCCTAAGGAGGGCATCAGCTACTGCAACAGCATGGTGTTCCTTTGCTGGGCAGGCCGCAATGAACTTGGAATACATGTCTATGAACGTGATGACGTATTTGTAGCCCGATTTTGGGGGCAGAGGCGCTACTACGTCCATAGCTAACAGCTGCCAGGGTTTGTGGCCGGTGATATGGCCGGAGGGTCCTGCGGTACGTGTGATGTCTTTACCAAGGGTGCAGGCGCATCAGCTTTGGATGATTTCCTTGGCGAGGGCGGAAGGGTTTGGTGCCCAGTAGGTATTGTTAAAAATTTGTAGCAACTTTTTTGTACCCAGGTGGATGTCGTTGTGGGTGTGAAGGTGTCGCAGGGCATCAAGGGCGTTGTCAGGGGCTAGGATGATATGACCGGAGGGGGTCAGAAGGTGGTCGCCTTGCCAATAAATTTTTTGAAAAGGTGGTGAGGAATCCATGGGGGATGCTCCTTGCGGTGCCACTGCTGGAGGATGTCGAGTTCCGGTTGGGTGGCGTTGATGGGGAGCTGCAAGAGAGTATCGGCATTGGTATGGACTTTGCCAGGTTGATAGGAGATTTCGTAGTTGAAGTCCTCCAGGGTTTCGCGCCATCTGATGAGTTGGGCGTTGTCAGTGACCGATGTCTGCCAGTCCTGCCAAAAACAGATCCTGGAAATTCAGAAGGCAGCGTAGGGTACCTGACTGATGGGTGGAGGGATGGTCAGGAATGGGGGGCAGAGGGGCAGGGGAGTGGGAGGGGGAAGGGGCGCAGGGTTTGGCTTCTTCCATCTCTCCTATTATGAGCCCTTTCGGGAGGGTGAGGGGTAAAGGGGCGAGGTTGGTGATCCGGACCGCCGTACGATGTGGAGGGAGGAAAGTTGGACGCAAAAGGTAGGCCGAGAGGGTTCCCGGCGGCACGACAAGGGAGAATAGGACGGAGGGGGAACAGGGCCAATTTAGGGGCACCCAAGCTTCATGGTGTGGGGGTTAGTGACGGCAGTGGAAACGGTGGCATGAAAAGAGGGAGGGGGGTGGTGGGGGGAATAGGGGGGTGGGAAGGGGGGGGAAGAGTCTTCCGGCTGGGGCCGGGGCGTGCAGGTGCAAACGGCCTGGGGGGGTGGGTCAGCTGGTGCATGGAACTGGAGCTGTCGGTTGCGGCAATCTACAGTATAGTAGCGCCCAACTTCTGCAACAGGTCCAGCCCCAGGTACCCCAGGTCCAGCCCCAGGTACCCGTCGTAATTCCGGCAGAAGTCGAAAATTATGAACTGGTGCTGGGTTGACACATGGTGTCGACTCTTAAGGCCCGCGTCTCCCCATGGATAGCAGGGGGCCATCCCCCGCAACCACAAAGTGAGTAGCTGTGGCGCGGAGTGGGCCAAAGGTCGATCTGTGGTGGGAGAAATAGTGGCTATAAAGGCAGGATCTGGCCGCTCCCATATCGACCAGAAGTCTGGCTTTCACCCCGTTCAACTTCATCTTGTGGTAAACTGGGGGGCTATATTTGGGGGGAAATGACCCTCGCCACTGTGGGATGGTGCAGGGGCGGGACTAAAAATCCAGCTGTCTAGGGCCTCCTCCTTCTTGCTCTAGCTCCGTTCCCCAGGATCGGGCTCCTCCACCGATGCAGGTTCGTCGTCTGTCGCTTTGTCCTCCAGAGAGGAGACTTTGCTTCAGCCTGGGGTGGTAGTTTTCCTACATGCAGCCTTCAGCTGGTCCCGGATATCGTGCAGAGGGCACCTTGAGTTGCACGCTGAGAATTCCCAGGGATTCACTAGGATCAGGTTGGGGTTCTCCCTGTGGGCGGGGCGCCAGTGTGTGGGGTGTGCCCTTGGTGGGCTAGGGGCAGGGGTGGGGCTGGTATGAGGCATGGGTGAACGTGGCTTGGCTGGGGGAGCCAGAATCTTGGTGGGAAACATTTTCACCACGTTGATCTACTGGGGTGTAGGGCGGGAGGTCAGGAGGTGCCGTATAAGCTGGATATCTCGATCCATGTCTCCAGTCTGGTCATGGATCGTAAAGTGTTCCTTTACAACACTGGGGAGCACTCTCAGGAGAGTGTTAAAGGTATGTTGTTTCTGGGTTTCGTCATCTGCCTCTGGGTATGCAGCGGTTACCAGGCATCTTGCCTGTCTTAGGGTATCATCTAGATTCCCGTCGAGAGTCAAACTATCCAGTTGGGATAGTGCCACCACTTTCCCTAGTGGTACGGTGATGGCCTGGATCATGAGTTTTGTGAAATTCTGCCAGGTGAGCTCCGGAACGATTTTTGGTGCTATATTGGCCACCACTTTGTCCAAAAGTGGGAGTGTGACTACGATCTTTTGTTGGTCATTTTCAAACCTGATATCTAGTAGAGGTTTGATGATCGCCAGATATGTGTGACATCATACTGTTCGGGGTTGAACTTGGGCAATTGCACATGCGGTTTGGTTGCCATTTTTCCGGTATTTCCTGACTACCTCTCTCGTATGCCCGGGTCATGAACCACCGCTGTCCACCAGTGTAATGCTAGGTCTTTTAAGTTTAGCTTCCCACACTTAAAGCACCTAACGTGTAACGGGGTCCTCTTTCAAGACCGAGGCTTAGACAAATAGGTGGGAGGCAGGACACAAAATCTCAGGCAATAACCTTACACATGTATTATTCAGTCAGACAAGGGAAACAGCAGATGTTACAGACACGATATTCTGGGTGATCATAAACTCTTACAACTAGGTAGGGTGAAGAGTATCTCGTAGGATACTGTTCAGAATATATATTAACACAATGTTTGAGGCAGGATGTTCTATTTTGGAATAGTCCAGGGTCTTTACACACGTGGAGGGGCTAGGGCTATTTCTCACAAGGGGGGGGTGTAAGGCACTGGGGTCTAATTGTAATTATAGTTCTATGAGGCAGGGTTTGATGATAGCGTGTTCACTTTGTTATTTTCTGCCTTAGGGTCACTTTTGGTCAATTATCGTTACTTACTCCATGGCCCTGGTGTTAGTCTTATTACTATATAGCCCGTCACTGTGTCTATCTCTTTTTCTGACTTTTGGTCTATCACTGCAAGTTCACTATTCCGCCCCAGCACTATTGGACCACTATTATTGCACAGTATAGTCACTACAATTCTCCCGGCTCCAAGGGTGCGGCTGAGGGGCCACACGGCTCCGCTACTGACAGGGCTGGGCACCACCAGGAGTCCTCGTGCTCAGGGGACACAGGATCACGCACAGGGACGTCTGGTCTCGTCCGGGGCTGTTGGCGGCGAAGGGGCCCGAACTCTCGGGACTTAGGACTGGAGTGCAGCCCTCAGGGCTAGGGCCGAACAATTGCCTGAATCTGTCGTTCAGGCTCCTGATGGAGGGGAAGGTCTTTCTCCGTCAAGGTGTAGGGAGTTCCTGCCCGGGCATTCTGGGGAGGGTCTGGGGTTCCCGAGGACTGTGGTCCCCAGGGCTGGGTGGCGCTGACAGGAGGGGGCTGCGGCACCAGCCTGCATCAGGGTCCGTCAGGTGGGTCTCCTCCAGAGCCAGTCATAGGGAGCGGAAGCCCGGGTAGACTATGAGGCCTCTCCAATACTCCTCTATGCCCTCTGTGCTGGGGGTCGGGAAACAGGTGTCAAACTTGGGTGACAGGGTGGCTCTCAGCCACCTCCTGCCGTAGGATCCGGCTACTGGCCATGGCTTCCTAGGGGCGCGGCTACTGGCCGTCGCCTGAGAGGGTATGTGTCTGCCAGCAGTCCCAGCTACACCTTCGCAGTGGCTACAGACCGTTTGATGAAGGTGGGAGCCGCTACTGGCCATCTCCTGCAGGAGAGGTGTAGAGCATGAGTGGCATATCGTGGGTGGCGTAGATCGGGTGTAGATGACGAAAGAAGGTGTGCCAGGCTGTGGTGGCAGTGTTCTCTTCCTGCTCTGCATAACAGGTGAGGAAGAGGGTGGACGCAGTGGTGGAGGAGTGGAGGAGTTGGAGGAGGTGGTGTGGTCCTCGGACTCGTTGGTTGCGCCCAAGTGATGGCACCCATACAGCTTGTCAGACCCTCATGTTGGGAGATGTTGCCCGTTGTGTGGTGTGGTGCTGAATGCTGGAGACAGAGGGCTAGGGTCGGGTTTTGTGCCGTAGTAATGTGGCATAGTGTCTCTGGGGAGTATAGGTGGCTGCGATTTGGGCTTGATGTAGCATGAGGGTGAGATGGTTTAGGGCAGGGGTGGGAGTGTGTTTGCAGTGAGGCCGGTGGGGTAGAGGAGTGGGCGTATCGGGCGGGTGGGCGGGAGAGGCGGCCGGAGCGGGTGGTGGTTGTTTTGAGGGTTGGCGTAGGTGGTGATGTGGGCATGCAGGGTTGGTGTGGGCGTGAAGCGCACGGGGTGCGTGTAACTGGGTGGGGGGTGGTTGAGGTTGGGTGTTGGGAGTGAGGAGTGAGGGTGTGGGGGTGCGGTGGGTCAGAGGGGGTGGGGGCGAGCAGTGGGTAAGGGCAGAGGTGGAGGTGTGGTGGTGAGGGTGGGCCGTGTGATGCTTGGCGCGGGAGAGCGGGTGGAAGGTAGGGAGGGGGTGGAGGAGTGGCCAGGTGTTGGTGGTGCAGGTTAGCTGTCAGGTGAGGTGTGATGCGGCATGGTGACTGGGGAGGCAAAAATGGTAGGGGAGGAGGAGGAGGATGGGGAAGAGGAGGAGGATGGGAAAGAGGAGATATAGCATTCGTAGTTAGAAGGGGGGAGTGGCGCCAGGGTGGGGGGCGGGATCGGGAGTGGGGGTGGGGCAGCAGGGGTAGGGGCATGGAATGGGCATATGTGGCAGTTTCAGAGGGTGTGAGGGGCGCTGTGGTAGTCAATAGTGACTTGATAGGGGTTGGAGACGCAGGTGACAGTGTGGGGTCCTGTGAAATGGGGTGCGAGTTTGTGAGGGATGGGAAGCTGAGCGATCATGACAGTATCGCCTGGCTTGTAGGGGTTAGATGCTGTGTCGGGGCCGGGGTCTAAGTTGTGTTGGAGGTGGGTCAGGCAGTGCTTGAAATAATGTAGGAGGTCCATCATGGGAGCAGAAGTGGGCGGTTGCAGATGCTGCCGAAGGGGCAGCAGGAGGGGTGTCTCTCCAAATATTCGCTCATATGCCGAAATTCTGTCCTCCCGGGGACAGGAGTTGATGCCCCATTGTACAGTCTTTACGTGGGCAGGCCAGTCGTCGTCCTTAGTTGCTTCTATTCGTGTGTGGAGCTGGTTCATAAGGGTACGATGGCTGCACCTGCACACTGCATTTCCCTGTGGCCAGTAGGGGGAGGAATGAGAGATGTTGTACCCAAAAATATTGACTAGTTCTTCCCAGATTTTACTGGTGAATTCTGGCATGTTATCTGAGTGGATCGCTTAGGGAATGCCAAAGTAGGGGAAAACGTGCCTAAGGAGGGCATCAGCTACTGCAACAGCATGGTGTTCCTTTGCTGGGCAGGCCGCAATGAACTTGGAATACATGTCTATGAACGTGATGACGTATTTGTAGCCCGATTTTGGGGGCAGAGGCGCTACTACGTCCATAGCTAACAGCTGCCAGGGTTTGTGGCCGGTGATATGGCCGGAGGGTCCTGCGGTACGTGTGATGTCTTTACCAAGGGTGCAGGCGCATCAGCTTTGGATGATTTCCTTGGCGAGGGCGGAAGGGTTTGGTGCCCAGTAGGTATTGTTAAAAATTTGTAGCAACTTTTGTACCCAGATGGATGTCGTTGTGGGTGTGAAGGTGTCGCAGGGCATCAAGGGCGTTGTCAGGGGCTAGGATGATATGACCGGAGGGGGTCAGAAGGTGGTCGCCTTGCCAATAAATTTTTTGAAAAGGTGGTGAGGAATCCATGGGGGACGCTCCTTGTGGTGCCACTGCTGGAGGATGTCGAGTTCCGGTTGGGTGGCGTGGATGGGGAGCCGCAAGAGAGTGTCGGCATTGGTATGGACTTTGCCAGGTTGATAGGAGATTTCGTAGTTGAATTCCTCCAGGGTTTCGCGCCATCTGATGAGTTGGGCGTTGTCGGTGACCAATGTCTGCCAGTCCTGCCGTAAACAGATCCTGGAAATCCAGGAGAAGGAGGCGTAGGGTACCTGACTGATGGGTGGAGGGATGGTCAGGAATGGGGAGGCAGAGGGGCAGGGGAGTGGGAGGGGGAAGGGGCGCAGGGTTTGGCTTCTTCCATCTCTCCTATTATGAGCCCTTTCGGGAGGGTGAGGGGTAAAGGGGCGAGGTTGGTGATCCGGACCGCCGTACGATGTGGAGGGAGGAAAGTTGGACGCAAAAGGTAGGCCGAGAGGGTTCCCGGCGGCACGACAAGGGAGAATAGGACGGAGGGGGAACAGGGCCAATTTAGGGGCACCCAAGCTTCATGGTGTGGGGGTTAGTGACGGCAGTGGAAACGGTGGCATGAAAAGAGGGAGGGGGGTGGTGGGGGGAATAGGGGGGTGGGAAGGGGGGGGAAGAGTCTTCCGGCTGGGGCCGGGGCGTGCAGGTGCAAACGGCCTGGGGGGGTGGGTCAGCTGGTGCATGGAACTGGAGCTGTCGGTTGCGGCAATCTACAGTATAGTAGCGCCCAACTTCTGCAACAGGTCCAGCCCCAGGTACCCCAGGTCCAGCCCCAGGTACCCGTCGTAATTCCGGCAGAAGTCGAAAATTATGAACTGGTGCTGGGTTGACACCGGTTGATGGGTGTCGACTCTTAAGGCCCGCGTCTCCCCATGGATAGCAGGGGGCCATCCCCCGCAACCACAAAGTGAGTAGCTGTGGCGCGGAGTGGGCCAAAGGTCGATCTGTGGTGGGAGAAATAGTGGCTATAAAGGCAGGATCTGGCCGCTCCCATATCGACCAGAAGTCTGGCTTTCACCCCGTTCAACTTCATCTTGTGGTAAACTGGGGGGCTATATTTGGGGGGAAATGACCCTCGCCACTGTGGGATGGTGCAGGGGCGGGACTAAAAATCCAGCTGTCTAGGGCCTCCTCCTTCTTGCTCTAGCTCCGTTCCCCAGGATCGGGCTCCTCCACCGATGCAGGTTCGTCGTCTGTCGCTTTGTCCTCCAGAGAGGAGACTTTGCTTCAGCCTGGGGTGGTAGTTTTCCTACATGCAGCCTTCAGCTGGTCCCGGATATCGTGCAGAGGGCACCTTGAGTTGCACGCTGAGAATTCCCAGGGATTCACTAGGATCAGGTTGGGGTTCTCCCTGTGGGCGGGGCGCCAGTGTGTGGGGTGTGCCCTTGGTGGGCTAGGGGCAGGGGTGGGGCTGGTATGAGGCATGGGTGAACGTGGCTTGGCTGGGGGAGCCAGAATCTTGGTGGGAAACATTTTCACCACGTTGATCTACTGGGGTGTAGGGCGGGAGGTCAGGAGGTGCCGTATAAGCTGGATATCTCGATCCATGTCTCCAGTCTGGTCATGGATCGTAAAGTGTTCCTTTACAACACTGGGGAGCACTCTCAGGAGAGTGTTAAAGGTATGTTGTTTCTGGGTTTCGTCATCTGCCTCTGGGTATGCAGCGGTTACCAGGCATCTTGCCTGTCTTAGGGTATCATCTAGATTCCCGTCGAGAGTCAAACTATCCAGTTGGGATAGTGCCACCACTTTCCCTAGTGGTACGGTGATGGCCTGGATCATGAGTTTTGTGAAATTCTGCCAGGTGAGCTCCGGAACGATTTTTGGTGCTATATTGGCCACCACTTTGTCCAAAAGTGGGAGTGTGACTACGATCTTTTGTTGGTCATTTTCAAACCTGATATCTAGTAGAGGTTTGATGATCGCCAGATATGTGTGACATCATACTGTTCGGGGTTGAACTTGGGCAATTGCACATGCGGTTTGGTTGCCATTTTTCCGGTATTTCCTGACTACCTCTCTCGTATGCCCGGGTCATGAACCACCGCTGTCCACCAGTGTAATGCTAGGTCTTTTAAGTTTGGCTTCCCACACTTAAAGCACCTAACGTGTAACGGGGTCCTCTTTCAAGACCGAGGCTTAGACAAATAGGTGGGAGGCAGGACACAAAATCTCAGGCAATAACCTTACACATGTATTATTCAGTCAGACAAGGGAAACAGCAGATGTTACAGACACGATATTCTGGGTGATCATAAACTCTTACAACTAGGTAGGGTGAAGAGTATCTCGTAGGATACTGTTCAGAATATATATTAACACAATGTTTGAGGCAGGATGTTCTATTTTGGAATAGTCCAGGGTCTTTACACACGTGGAGGGGCTAGGGCTATTTCTCAGTAGGGGGGTGTAAGGCACTGGGGTCTAATTGTAATTATAGTTCTATGAGGCAGGGTTTGATGATAGCGTGTTCACTTTGTTATTTTCTGCCTTAGGGTCACTTTTGGTCAATTATCGTTACTTACTCCATGGCCCTGGTGTTAGTCTTATTACTATATAGCCCGTCACTGTGTCTATCTCTTTTTCTGACTTTTGGTCTATCACTGCAAGTTCACTATTCCGCCCCAGCACTATTGGACCACTATTATTGCACAGTATAGTCACTACAATTCTCCCGGCTCCAAGGGTGCGGCTGAGGGGCCACACGGCTCCGCTACTGACAGGGCTGGGCACCACCAGGAGTCCTCGTGCTCAGGGGACACAGGATCACGCACAGGGACGTCTGGTCTCGTCCGGGGCTGTTGGCGGCGAAGGGGCCCGAACTCTCGGGACTTAGGACTGGAGTGCAGCCCTCAGGGCTAGGGCCGAACAATTGCCTGAATCTGTCGTTCAGGCTCCTGATGGAGGGGAAGGTCTTTCTCCGTCAAGGTGTAGGGAGTTCCTGCCCGGGCATTCTGGGGAGGGTCTGGGGTTCCCGAGGACTGTGGTCCCCAGGGCTGGGTGGCGCTGACAGGAGGGGGCTGCGGCACCAGCCTGCATCAGGGTCCGTCAGGTGGGTCTCCTCCAGAGCCAGTCATAGGGAGCGGAAGCCCGGGTAGACTATGAGGCCTCTCCAATACTCCTCTATGCCCTCTGTGCTGGGGGTCGGGAAACAGGTGTCAAACTTGGGTGACAGGGTGGCTCTCAGCCACCTCCTGCCGTAGGATCCGGCTACTGGCCATGGCTTCCTAGGGGCGCGGCTACTGGCCGTCGCCTGAGAGGGTATGTGTCTGCCAGCAGTCCCAGCTACACCTTCGCAGTGGCTACAGACCGTTTGATGAAGGTGGGAGCCGCTACTGGCCATCTCCTGCAGGAGAGGTGTAGAGCATGAGTGGCATATCGTGGGTGGCGTAGATCGGGTGTAGATGACGAAAGAAGGTGTGCCAGGCTGTGGTGGCAGTGTTCTCTTCCTGCTCTGCATAACAGGTGAGGAAGAGGGTGGACGCAGTGGTGGAGGAGTGGAGGAGTTGGAGGAGGTGGTGTGGTCCTCGGACTCGTTGGTTGCGCCCAAGTGATGGCACCCATACAGCTTGTCAGACCCTCATGTTGGGAGATGTTGCCCGTTGTGTGGTGTGGTGCTGAATGCTGGAGACAGAGGGCTAGGGTCGGGTTTTGTGCCGTAGTAATGTGGCATAGTGTCTCTGGGGAGTATAGGTGGCTGCGATTTGGGCTTGATGTAGCATGAGGGTGAGATGGTTTAGGGCAGGGGTGGGAGTGTGTTTGCAGTGAGGCCGGTGGGGTAGAGGAGTGGGCGTATCGGGCGGGTGGGCGGGAGAGGCGGCCGGAGCGGGTGGTGGTTGTTTTGAGGGTTGGCGTAGGTGGTGATGTGGGCATGCAGGGTTGGTGTGGGCGTGAAGCGCACGGGGTGCGTGTAACTGGGTGGGGGGTGGTTGAGGTTGGGTGTTGGGAGTGAGGAGTGAGGGTGTGGGGGTGCGGTGGGTCAGAGGGGGTGGGGGCGAGCAGTGGGTAAGGGCAGAGGTGGAGGTGTGGTGGTGAGGGTGGGCCGTGTGATGCTTGGCGCGGGAGAGCGGGTGGAAGGTAGGGAGGGGGTGGAGGAGTGGCCAGGTGTTGGTGGTGCAGGTTAGCTGTCAGGTGAGGTGTGATGCGGCATGGTGACTGGGGAGGCAAAAATGGTAGGGGAGGAGGAGGAGGATGGGGAAGAGGAGGAGGATGGGAAAGAGGAGATATAGCATTCGTAGTTAGAAGGGGGGAGTGGCGCCAGGGTGGGGGCGGGATCGGGAGTGGGGGTGGGGCAGCAGGGGTAGGGGCATGGAATGGGCATATGTGGCAGTTTCAGAGGGTGTGAGGGGCGCTGTGGTAGTCAATAGTGACTTGATAGGGGTTGGAGACGCAGGTGACAGTGTGGGGTCCTGTGAAATGGGGTGCGAGTTTGTGAGGGATGGGAAGCTGAGCGATCATGACAGTATCGCCTGGCTTGTAGGGGTTAGATGCTGTGTCGGGGCCGGGGTCTAAGTTGTGTTGGAGGTGGGTCAGGCAGTGCTTGAAATAATGTAGGAGGTCCATCATGGGAGCAGAAGTGGGCGGTTGCAGATGCTGCCGAAGGGGCAGCAGGAGGGGTGTCTCTCCAAATATTCGCTCATATGCCGAAATTCTGTCCTCCCGGGGACAGGAGTTGATGCCCCATTGTACAGTCTTTACGTGGGCAGGCCAGTCGTCGTCCTTAGTTGCTTCTATTCGTGTGTGGAGCTGGTTCATAAGGGTACGATGGCTGCGCCCGCACACTGCATTTCCCTGTGGCCAGTAGGGGGAGGAATGAGAGATGTTGTACCCAAAAATATTGACTAGTTCTTCCCAGATTTTACTGGTGAATTCTGGCATGTTATCTGAGTGGATCGCTTAGGGAATGCCAAAGTAGGGGAAAACGTGCCTAAGGAGGGCATCAGCTACTGCAACAGCATGGTGTTCCTTTGCTGGGCAGGCCGCAATGAACTTGGAATACATGTCTATGAACGTGATGACGTATTTGTAGCCCGATTTTGGGGGCAGAGGCGCTACTACGTCCATAGCTAACAGCTGCCAGGGTTTGTGGCCGGTGATATGGCCGGAGGGTCCTGCGGTACGTGTGATGTCTTTACCAAGGGTGCAGGCGCATCAGCTTTGGATGATTTCCTTGGCGAGGGCGGAAGGGTTTGGTGCCCAGTAGGTATTGTTAAAAATTTGTAGCAACTTTTTTGTACCCAGGTGGATGTCGTTGTGGGTGTGAAGGTGTCGCAGGGCATCAAGGGCGTTGTCAGGGGCTAGGATGATATGACCGGAGGGGGTCAGAAGGTGGTCGCCTTGCCAATAAATTTTTTGAAAAGGTGGTGAGGAATCCATGGGGGACGCTCCTTGCGGTGCCACTGCTGGAGGATGTCGAGTTCCGGTTGGGTGGCGTGGATGGGGAGCCGCAAGAGAGTGTCGGCATTGGTATGGACTTTGCCAGGTTGATAGGAGATTTCGTAGTTGAAGTCCTCCAGGGTTTCGCGCCATCTGATGAGTTGGGCGTTGTCAGTGACCGATGTCTGCCAGTCCTGCCAAAAACAGATCCTGGAAATTCAGAAGGCAGCGTAGGGTACCTGACTGATGGGTGGAGGGATGGTCAGGAATGGGGGGCAGAGGGGCAGGGGAGTGGGAGGGGGAAGGGGCGCAGGGTTTGGCTTCTTCCATCTCTCCTATTATGAGCCCTTTCGGGAGGGTGAGGGGTAAAGGGGCGAGGTTGGTGATCCGGACCGCCGTACGATGTGGAGGGAGGAAAGTTGGACGCAAAAGGTAGGCCGAGAGGGTTCCCGGCGGCACGACAAGGGAGAATAGGACGGAGGGGGAACAGGGCCAATTTAGGGGCACCCAAGCTTCATGGTGTGGGGGTTAGTGACGGCAGTGGAAACGGTGGCATGAAAAGAGGGAGGGGGGTGGTGGGGGGAATAGGGGGGTGGGAAGGGGGGGGAAGAGTCTTCCGGCTGGGGCCGGGGCGTGCAGGTGCAAACGGCCTGGGGGGGTGGGTCAGCTGGTGCATGGAACTGGAGCTGTCGGTTGCGGCAATCTACAGTATAGTAGCGCCCAACTTCTGCAACAGGTCCAGCCCCAGGTACCCCAGGTCCAGCCCCAGGTACCCGTCGTAATTCCGGCAGAAGTCGAAAATTATGAACTGGTGCTGGGTTGACACATGGTGTCGACTCTTAAGGCCCGCGTCTCCCCATGGATAGCAGGGGGCCATCCCCCGCAACCACAAAGTGAGTAGCTGTGGCGCGGAGTGGGCCAAAGGTCGATCTGTGGTGGGAGAAATAGTGGCTATAAAGGCAGGATCTGGCCGCTCCCATATCGACCAGAAGTCTGGCTTTCACCCCGTTCAACTTCATCTTGTGGTAAACTGGGGGGCTATATTTGGGGGGAAATGACCCTCGCCACTGTGGGATGGTGCAGGGGCGGGACTAAAAATCCAGCTGTCTAGGGCCTCCTCCTTCTTGCTCTAGCTCCGTTCCCCAGGATCGGGCTCCTCCACCGATGCAGGTTCGTCGTCTGTCGCTTTGTCCTCCAGAGAGGAGACTTTGCTTCAGCCTGGGGTGGTAGTTTTCCTACATGCAGCCTTCAGCTGGTCCCGGATATCGTGCAGAGGGCACCTTGAGTTGCACGCTGAGAATTCCCAGGGATTCACTAGGATCAGGTTGGGGTTCTCCCTGTGGGCGGGGCGCCAGTGTGTGGGGTGTGCCCTTGGTGGGCTAGGGGCAGGGGTGGGGCTGGTATGAGGCATGGGTGAACGTGGCTTGGCTGGGGGAGCCAGAATCTTGGTGGGAAACATTTTCACCACGTTGATCTACTGGGGTGTAGGGCGGGAGGTCAGGAGGTGCCGTATAAGCTGGATATCTCGATCCATGTCTCCAGTCTGGTCATGGATCGTAAAGTGTTCCTTTACAACACTGGGGAGCACTCTCAGGAGAGTGTTAAAGGTATGTTGTTTCTGGGTTTCGTCATCTGCCTCTGGGTATGCAGCGGTTACCAGGCATCTTGCCTGTCTTAGGGTATCATCTAGATTCCCGTCGAGAGTCAAACTATCCAGTTGGGATAGTGCCACCACTTTCCCTAGTGGTACGGTGATGGCCTGGATCATGAGTTTTGTGAAATTCTGCCAGGTGAGCTCCGGAACGATTTTTGGTGCTATATTGGCCACCACTTTGTCCAAAAGTGGGAGTGTGACTACGATCTTTTGTTGGTCATTTTCAAACCTGATATCTAGTAGAGGTTTGATGATCGCCAGATATGTGTGACATCATACTGTTCGGGGTTGAACTTGGGCAATTGCACATGCGGTTTGGTTGCCATTTTTCCGGTATTTCCTGACTACCTCTCTCGTATGCCCGGGTCATGAACCACCGCTGTCCACCAGTGTAATGCTAGGTCTTTTAAGTTTGGCTTCCCACACTTAAAGCACCTAACGTGTAACGGGGTCCTCTTTCAAGACCGAGGCTTAGACAAATAGGTGGGAGGCAGGACACAAAATCTCAGGCAATAACCTTACACATGTATTATTCAGTCAGACAAGGGAAACAGCAGATGTTACAGACACGATATTCTGGGTGATCATAAACTCTTACAACTAGGTAGGGTGAAGAGTATCTCGTAGGATACTGTTCAGAATATATATTAACACAATGTTTGAGGCAGGATGTTCTATTTTGGAATAGTCCAGGGTCTTTACACACGTGGAGGGGCTAGGGCTATTTCTCACAAGGGGGTGTAAGGCACTGGGGTCTAATTGTAATTATAGTTCTATGAGGCAGGGTTTGATGATAGCGTGTTCACTTTGTTATTTTCTGCCTTAGGGTCACTTTTGGTCAATTATCGTTACTTACTCCATGGCCCTGGTGTTAGTCTTATTACTGTATAGCCCGTCACTGTGTCTATCTCTTTTTCTGACTTTTGGTCTATCACTGCAAGTTCACTATTCCGCCCCAGCACTATTGGACCACTATTATTGCACAGTATAGTCACTACAATTCTCCCGGCTCCAAGGGTGCGGCTGAGGGGCCACACGGCTCCGCTACTGACAGGGCTGGGCACCACCAGGAGTCCTCGTGCTCAGGGGACACAGGATCACGCACAGGGACGTCTGGTCTCGTCCGGGGCTGTTGGCGGCGAAGGGGCCCGAACTCTCGGGACTTAGGACTGGAGTGCAGCCCTCAGGGCTAGGGCCGAACAATTGCCTGAATCTGTCGTTCAGGCTCCTGATGGAGGGGAAGGTCTTTCTCCGTCAAGGTGTAGGGAGTTCCTGCCCGGGCATTCTGGGGAGGGTCTGGGGTTCCCGAGGACTGTGGTCCCCAGGGCTGGGTGGCGCTGACAGGAGGGGGCTGCGGCACCAGCCTGCATCAGGGTCCGTCAGGTGGGTCTCCTCCAGAGCCAGTCATAGGGAGCGGAAGCCCGGGTAGACTATGAGGCCTCTCCAATACTCCTCTATGCCCTCTGTGCTGGGGGTCGGGAAACAGGTGTCAAACTTGGGTGACAGGGTGGCTCTCAGCCACCTCCTGCCGTAGGATCCGGCTACTGGCCATGGCTTCCTAGGGGCGCGGCTACTGGCCGTCGCCTGAGAGGGTATGTGTCTGCCAGCAGTCCCAGCTACACCTTCGCAGTGGCTACAGACCGTTTGATGAAGGTGGGAGCCGCTACTGGCCATCTCCTGCAGGAGAGGTGTAGAGCATGAGTGGCATATCGTGGGTGGCGTAGATCGGGTGTAGATGACGAAAGAAGGTGTGCCAGGCTGTGGTGGCAGTGTTCTCTTCCTGCTCTGCATAACAGGTGAGGAAGAGGGTGGACGCAGTGGTGGAGGAGTGGAGGAGTTGGAGGAGGTGGTGTGGTCCTCGGACTCGTTGGTTGCGCCCAAGTGATGGCACCCATACAGCTTGTCAGACCCTCATGTTGGGAGATGTTGCCCGTTGTGTGGTGTGGTGCTGAATGCTGGAGACAGAGGGCTAGGGTCGGGTTTTGTGCCGTAGTAATGTGGCATAGTGTCTCTGGGGAGTATAGGTGGCTGCGATTTGGGCTTGATGTAGCATGAGGGTGAGATGGTTTAGGGCAGGGGTGGGAGTGTGTTTGCAGTGAGGCCGGTGGGGTAGAGGAGTGGGCGTATCGGGCGGGTGGGCGGGAGAGGCGGCCGGAGCGGGTGGTGGTTGTTTTGAGGGTTGGCGTAGGTGGTGATGTGGGCATGCAGGGTTGGTGTGGGCGTGAAGCGCACGGGGTGCGTGTAACTGGGTGGGGGGTGGTTGAGGTTGGGTGTTGGGAGTGAGGAGTGAGGAGTGAGGGTGTGGGGGTGCGGTGGGTCAGAGGGGGTGGGGGCGAGCAGTGGGTAAGGGCAGAGGTGGAGGTGTGGTGGTGAGGGTGGGCCGTGTGATGCTTGGCGCGGGAGAGCGGGTGGAAGGTAGGGAGGGGGTGGAGGAGTGGCCAGGTGTTGGTGGTGCAGGTTAGCTGTCAGGTGAGGTGTGATGCGGCATGGTGACTGGGGAGGCAAAAATGGTAGGGGAGGAGGAGGAGGATGGGGAAGAGGAGGAGGATGGGGAAGAGGAGATATAGCATTCGTAGTTAGAAGGGGGGAGTGGCGCCAGGGTGGGGGGCGGGATCGGGAGTGGGGGTGGGGCAGCAGGGGTAGGGGCATGGAATGGGCATATGTGGCAGTTTCAGAGGGTGTGAGGGGCGCTGTGGTAGTCAATAGTGACTTGATAGGGGTTGGAGACGCAGGTGACAGTGTGGGGTCCTGTGAAATGGGGTGCGAGTTTGTGAGGGATGGGAAGCTGAGCGATCATGACAGTATCGCCTGGCTTGTAGGGGTTAGATGCTGTGTCGGGGCCGGGGTCTAAGTTGTGTTGGAGGTGGGTCAGGCAGTGCTTGAAATAATGTAGGAGGTCCATCATGGGAGCAGAAGTGGGCGGTTGCAGATGCTGCCGAAGGGGCAGCAGGAGGGGTGTCTCTCCAAATATTCGCTCATATGCCGAAATTCTGTCCTCCCGGGGACAGGAGTTGATGCCCCATTGTACAGTCTTTACGTGGGCAGGCCAGTCGTCGTCCTTAGTTGCTTCTATTCGTGTGTGGAGCTGGTTCATAAGGGTACGATGGCTGCGCCCGCACACTGCATTTCCCTGTGGCCAGTAGGGGGAGGAATGAGAGATGTTGTACCCAAAAATATTGACTAGTTCTTCCCAGATTTTACTGGTGAATTCTGGCATGTTATCTGAGTGGATCGCTTAGGGAATGCCAAAGTAGGGGAAAACGTGCCTAAGGAGGGCATCAGCTACTGCAACAGCATGGTGTTCCTTTGCTGGGCAGGCCGCAATGAACTTGGAATACATGTCTATGAACGTGATGACGTATTTGTAGCCCGATTTTGGGGGCAGAGGCGCTACTACGTCCATAGCTAACAGCTGCCAGGGTTTGTGGCCGGTGATATGGCCGGAGGGTCCTGCGGTACGTGTGATGTCTTTACCAAGGGTGCAGGCGCATCAGCTTTGGATGATTTCCTTGGCGAGGGCGGAAGGGTTTGGTGCCCAGTAGGTATTGTTAAAAATTTGTAGCAACTTTTTTGTACCCAGGTGGATGTCGTTGTGGGTGTGAAGGTGTCGCAGGGCATCAAGGGCGTTGTCAGGGGCTAGGATGATATGACCGGAGGGGGTCAGAAGGTGGTCGCCTTGCCAATAAATTTTTTGAAAAGGTGGTGAGGAATCCATGGGGGACGCTCCTTGCGGTGCCACTGCTGGAGGATGTCGAGTTCCGGTTGGGTGGCGTGGATGGGGAGCCGCAAGAGAGTGTCGGCATTGGTATGGACTTTGCCAGGTTGATAGGAGATTTCGTAGTTGAAGTCCTCCAGGGTTTCGCGCCATCTGATGAGTTGGGCGTTGTCGGTGACCAATGTCTGCCAGTCCTGCCGTAAACAGATCCTGGAAATCCAGGAGAAGGAGGCGTAGGGTACCTGACTGATGGGTGGAGGGATGGTCAGGAATGGGGGGCAGAGGGGCAGGGGAGTGGGAGGGGGAAGGGGTGCAGGGTTCGGCTTCTTCCATCTCTCCTATTATGAGCCCTTTCGGGAGGGTGAGGGGTAAAGGGGCGAGGTTGGTGATCCGGACCGCCGTACGATGTGGAGGGAGGAAAGTTGGACGCAAAAGGTAGGCCGAGAGGGTTCCCGGCGGCACGACAAGGGAGAATAGGACGGAGGGGGAACAGGGCCAATTTAGGGGCACCCAAGCTTCATGGTGTGGGGGTTAGTGACGGCAGTGGAAACGGTGGCATGAAAAGAGGGAGGGGGGTGGTGGGGGGGAATAGGGGGGTGGGAAGGGGGGGGAAGAGTCTTCCAGCTGGGGCCAGGGCGTGCAGGTGCAAACGGCCCAGGGGGGTGGGTCAGCTGGTGCATGGAACTGGAGCTGTCGGTTGCGGCAATCTACAGTATAGTAGCGCCCAACTTCTGCAACAGGTCCAGCCCCAGGTACCCCAGGTCCAGCCCCAGGTACCCGTCGTAATTCCGGCAGGAGTTGAAAATTATGAACTGGTGCTGGGTTGACACCGGTTGATGGGTGTCGACTCTTAAGGCCCATGTCTCCCCATGGATGGCAGGGGGCCATCCCCCGTGTCCACAAAGTGAGTAGCTGTGGGGCGGAGTGGGCCAAAGGTCGATCTGTGGTGGGAGAAATAGTGGCTGTAAAGGCAGGATCTGGCCGCTCCCATATCGACCAGAAGTCTGGCTTTCACCCCGTTCAGCTTCATCTTGTGGTAAACTGGGGGGCGATATTTGGGGGAAATGACCCTCGCCACCATGGGATGGTGCAGGGCCCGGCCTAAAAATCCAGCTGTCTAGGGCCTCCTTCTTCTTCTTGCTCCAGCTCCGTTCCCCAGGATCGGGCTCCTCCACCAATGCAGGTTTGTCATCTGTTGCTTCGTCCTCCAGAGAGGAGACTTTGCTTCAGCCTGGGGTGGTAGTTTTCCTACATGCAGCCTTCAGCTGGTCCCGGATATCGTGCAGAGGGCACCTTGAGTTGCACGCTGAGAATTCCCAGGGATTCACTAGGATCAGGTTGGGGTTCTCCCTGTGGGCGGGGCGCCAGTGTGTGGGGTGTGCCCTTGGTGGGCTAGGGGCAGGGGTGGGGCTGGTATGAGGCATGGGTGAACGTGGCTTGGCTGGGGGAGCCAGAATCTTGGTGGGAAACATTTTCACCACGTTGATCTACTGGGGTGTAGGGCGGGAGGTCAGGAGGTGCCGTATAAGCTGGATATCTCGATCCATGTCTCCAGTCTGGTCATGGATCGTAAAGTGTTCCTTTACAACACTGGGGAGCACTCTCAGGAGAGTGTTAAAGGTATGTTGTTTCTGGGTTTCGTCATCTGCCTCTGGGTATGCAGCGGTTACCAGGCATCTTGCCTGTCTTAGGGTATCATCTAGATTCCCGTCGAGAGTCAAACTATCCAGTTGGGATAGTGCCACCACTTTCCCTAGTGGTACGGTGATGGCCTGGATCATGAGTTTTGTGAAATTCTGCCAGGTGAGCTCCGGAACGATTTTTGGTGCTATATTGGCCACCACTTTGTCCAAAAGTGGGAGTGTGACTACGATCTTTTGTTGGTCATTTTCAAACCTGATATCTAGTAGAGGTTTGATGATCGCCAGATATGTGTGACATCATACTGTTCGGGGTTGAACTTGGGCAATTGCACATGCGGTTTGGTTGCCATTTTTCCGGTATTTCCTGACTACCTCTCTCGTATGCCCGGGTCATGAACCACCGCTGTCCACCAGTGTAATGCTAGGTCTTTTAAGTTTGGCTTCCCACACTTAAAGCACCTAACGTGTAACGGGGTCCTCTTTCAAGACCGAGGCTTAGACAAATAGGTGGGAGGCAGGACACAAAATCTCAGGCAATAACCTTACACATGTATTATTCAGTCAGACAAGGGAAACAGCAGATGTTACAGACACGATATTCTGGGTGATCATAAACTCTTACAACTAGGTAGGGTGAAGAGTATCTCGTAGGATACTGTTCAGAATATATATTAACACAATGTTTGAGGCAGGATGTTCTATTTTGGAATAGTCCAGGGTCTTTACACACGTGGAGGGGCTAGGGCTATTTCTCACAAGGGGGGGTGTAAGGCACTGGGGTCTAATTGTAATTATAGTTCTATGAGGCAGGGTTTGATGATAGCGTGTTCACTTTGTTATTTTCTGCCTTAGGGTCACTTTTGGTCAATTATCGTTACTTACTCCATGGCCCTGGTGTTAGTCTTATTACTGTATAGCCCGTCACTGTGTCTATCTCTTTTTCTGACTTTTGGTCTATCACTGCAAGTTCACTATTCCGCCCCAGCACTATTGGACCACTATTATTGCACAGTATAGTCACTACAATTCTCCCGGCTCCAAGGGTGCGGCTGAGGGGCCACACGGCTCCGCTACTGACAGGGCTGGGCACCACCAGGAGTCCTCGTGCTCAGGGGACACAGGATCACGCACAGGGACGTCTGGTCTCGTCCGGGGCTGTTGGCAGCGAAGGGGCCCGAACTCTCGGGACTTAGGACTGGAGTGCAGCCCTCAGGGCTAGGGCCGAACAATTGCCTGAATCTGTCGTTCAGGCTCCTGATGGAGGGGAAGGTCTTTCTCCGTCAAGGTGTAGGGAGTTCCTGCCCGGGCATTCTGGGGAGGGTCTGGGGTTCCCGAGGACTGTGGTCCCCAGGGCTGGGTGGCGCTGACAGGAGGGGGCTGCGGCACCAGCCTGCATCAGGGTCCGTCAGGTGGGTCTCCTCCAGAGCCAGTCATAGGGAGCGGAAGCCCGGGTAGACTATGAGGCCTCTCCAATACTCCTCTATGCCCTCTGTGCTGGGGGTCGGGAAACAGGTGTCAAACTTGGGTGACAGGGTGGCTCTCAGCCACCTCCTGCCGTAGGATCCGGCTACTGGCCATGGCTTCCTAGGGGCACGGCTACTGGCCGTCGCCTGAGAGGGTATGTGTCTGCCAGCAGTCCCAGCTACACCTTCGCAGTGGCTACAGACCGTTTGATGAAGGTGGGAGCCGCTACTGGCCATCTCCTGCAGGAGAGGTGTAGAGCATGAGTGGCATATCGTGGGTGGCGTAGATCGGGTGTAGATGACGAAAGAAGGTGTGCCAGGCTGTGGTGGCAGTGTTCTCCTCCTGCTCTGTATAACAGGTGAGGAAGAGGGTGGATGCAGTGGTGGAGGAGTGGAGGAGTTGGAGGAGGTGGTGTGGTCCTCGGACTCGTTGGTTGCGCCCAAGTGATGGCACCCATACAGCTTGTCAGACCCTCATGTTGGGAGATGTTGCCCGTTGTGTGGTGTGGTGCTGAATGCTGGAGACAGAGGGCTAGGGTCGGGTTTTGTGCCGTAGTAATGTGGCATAGTGTCTCTGGGGAGTATAGGTGGCTGCGATTTGGGCTTGATGTAGCATGAGGGTGAGATGGTTTAGGGCAGGGGTGGGAGTGTGTTTGCAGTGAGGCCGGTGGGGTAGAGGAGTGGGCGTATCGGGCGGGTGGGCGGGAGAGGCGGCCGGAGCGGGTGGTGGTTGTTTTGAGGGTTGGCGTAGGTGGTGATGTGGGCATGCAGGGATGGTGTGGGCGTGAAGCGCACGGGGTGCGTGTAACTGGGTGGGGGGTGGTTGAGGTTGGGTGTTGGGAGTGAGGAGTGAGGAGTGAGGGTGTGGGGGTGCGGTGGGTCAGAGGGGGTGGGGGCGAGCAGTGGGTAAGGGCAGAGGTGGAGGTGTGGTGGTGAGGGTGGGCCGTGTGATGCTTGGCGCGGGAGAGCGGGTGGAAGGTAGGGAGGGGGTGGAGGAGTGGCCAGGTGTTGGTGGTGCAGGTTAGCTGTCAGGTGAGGTGTGATGCGGCATGGTGACTGGGGAGGCAAAAATGGTAGGGGAGGAGGAGGAGGAGGATGGGGAAGAGGAGGAGGATGGGGAAGAGGAGATATAGCATTCATAGTTAGAAGGGGGGAGTGGCGCCAGGGTGGGGGCGGGATCGGGAGTGGGGGTGGGGCAGCAGGGGTAGGGGCATGGAATGGGCATATGTGGCAGTTTCAGAGGGTGTGAGGGGCGCTGTGGTAGTCAATAGTGATTTGATAGGGGTTGGAGACGCAGGTGACAGTGTGGGGTCCTGTGAAATGGGGTGCGAGTTTGTGAGGGATGGGAAGCTGAGCGATCATGACAGTATCGCCTGGCTTGTAGGGGTTAGATGCTGTGTCGGGGCCGGGGTCTAAGTTGTTTTGGAGGTGGGTCAGGCAGTGCTTGAAATAATGTAGGAGGTCCATCATGGGAGCAGAAGTGGGCGGTTGCAGATGCTGCCGAAGGGGCAGCAGGAGGGGTGTCTCTCCAAATATTCGCTCATATGCCGAAATTCTGTCCTCCCGGGGACAGGAGTTGATGCCCCATTGTACAGTCTTTACGTGGGCAGGCCAGTCGTCGTCCTTAGTTGCTTCTATTCGTGTGTGGAGCTGGTTCATAAGGGTACGATGGCTGCGCCCGCACACTGCATTTCCCTGTGGCCAGTAGGGGAGGAATGAGAGATGTTGTACCCAAAAATATTGACTAGTTCTTCCCAGATTTTACTGGTGAATTCTGGCATGTTATCTGAGTGGATCGCTTAGGGAATGCCAAAGTAGGGGAAAACGTGCCTAAGGAGGGCATCAGCTACTGCAACAGCATGGTGTTCCCTTTGCTGGGCAGGCCGCAATGAACTTGGAATACATGTCTATGAACGTGATGACGTATTTGTAGCCCGATTTTGGGGGCAGAGGCGCTACTACGTCCATAGCTAACAGCTGCCAGGGTTTGTGGCCGGTGATATGGCCGGAGGGTCCTGCGGTACGTGTGATGTCTTTACCAAGGGTGCAGGCGCATCAGCTTTGGATGATTTCCTTGGCGAGGGCGGAAGGGTTTGGTGCCCAGTAGGTATTGTTAAAAATTTGTAGCAACTTTTTTGTACCCAGGTGGATGTCGTTGTGGGTGTGAAGGTGTCGCAGGGCATCAAGGGCGTTGTCAGGGGCTAGGATGATATGACCGGAGGGGGTCAGAAGGTGGTCGCCTTGCCAATAAATTTTTTGAAAAGGTGGTGAGGAATCCATGGGGGACGCTCCTTGCGGTGCCACTGCTGGAGGATGTCGAGTTCCGGTTGGGTGGCGTGGATGGGGAGCCGCAAGAGAGTGTCGGCATTGGTATGGACTTTGCCAGGTTGATAGGAGATTTCGTAGTTGAAGTCCTCCAGGGTTTCGCGCCATCTGATGAGTTGGGCGTTGTCAGTGACCGATGTCTGCCAGTCCTGCCAAAAACAGATCCTGGAAATTCAGAAGGCAGCGTAGGGTACCTGACTGATGGGTGGAGGGATGGTCAGGAATGGGGGGCTGTGGGGCTGGGGTGGGGGTGGGGGAAGGGGCGCAGGGTTTGGCTTCTTCCATCTCTCCTATTATGAGCCCTTTCGGGAGGGTGAGGGGTAAAGGGGCGAGGTTGGTGATCCGGACCGCCGTACGATGTGGAGGGAGGAAAGTTGGACGCAAAGGTAGGCCGAGAGGGTTCCCGGCGGCACGACAAGGGAGAATAGGACGGAGGGGGAACAGGGCCAATTTAGGGGCACCCAAGCTTCATGGTGTGGGGGTTAGTGACGGCAGTGGAAACGGTGGCATGAAAAGAGGGAGGGGGGTGGTGGGGGGAATAGGGGGGTGGGAAGGGGGGGGAAGAGTCTTCCGGCTGGGGCCGGGGCGTGCAGGTGCAAACGGCCTGGGGGGGTGGGTCAGCTGGTGCATGGAACTGGAGCTGTCGGTTGCGGCAATCTACAGTATAGTGGCGCCCAACTTCTGCAACAGGTCCAGCCCCAGGTACCCCAGGTCCAGCCCCAGGTACCCGTCGTAATTCCGGCAGAAGTCGAAAATTATGAACTGGTGCTGGGTTGACACATGGTGTCGACTCTTAAGGCCCGCGTCTCCCCATGGATAGCAGGGGGCCATCCCCCGCAACCACAAAGTGAGTAGCTGTGGCGCGGAGTGGGCCAAAGGTCGATCTGTGGTGGGAGAAATAGTGGCTATAAAGGCAGGATCTGGCCGCTCCCATATCGACCAGAAGTCTGGCTTTCACCCCGTTCAACTTCATCTTGTGGTAAACTGGGGGCTATATTTGGGGGGAAATGACCCTCGCCACTGTGGGATGGTGCAGGGGCGGGACTAAAAATCCAGCTGTCTAGGGCCTCCTCCTTCTTGCTCTAGCTCCGTTCCCCAGGATCGGGCTCCTCCACCGATGCAGGTTCGTCGTCTGTCGCTTTGTCCTCCAGAGAGGAGACTTTGCTTCAGCCTGGGGTGGTAGTTTTCCTACATGCAGCCTTCAGCTGGTCCCGGATATCGTGCAGAGGGCACCTTGAGTTGCACGCTGAGAATTCCCAGGGATTCACTAGGATCAGGTTGGGGTTCTCCCTGTGGGCGGGGCGCCAGTGTGTGGGGTGTGCCCTTGGTGGGCTAGGGGCAGGGGTGGGGCTGGTATGAGGCATGGGTGAACGTGGCTTGGCTGGGGGAGCCAGAATCTTGGTGGGAAACATTTTCACCACGTTGATCTACTGGGGTGTAGGGCGGGAGGTCAGGAGGTGCCGTATAAGTTGGATATCTCGATCCATGTCTCCAGTCTGGTCATGGATCGTAAAGTGTTCCTTTACAACACTGGGGAGCACTCTCAGGAGAGTGTTAAAGGTATGTTGTTTCTGGGTTTCTGTCATCTGCCTCTGGGTATGCAGCGGTTACCAGGCATCTTGCCTGTCTTAGGGTATCATCTAGATTCCCGTCGAGAGTCAAACTATCCAGTTGGGATAGTGCCACCACTTTCCCTAGTGGTACGGTGATGGCCTGGATCATGAGTTTTGTGAAATTCTGCCAGGTGAGCTCCGGAACGATTTTTGGTGCTATATTGGCCACCACTTTGTCCAAAAGTGGGAGTGTGACTACGATCTTTTGTTGGTCATTTTCAAACCTGATATCTAGTAGAGGTTTGATGATCGCCAGATATGTGTGACATCATACTGTTCGGGGTTGAACTTGGGCAATTGCACATGCGGTTTGGTTGCCATTTTTCCGGTATTTCCTGACTACCTCTCTCGTATGCCCGGGTCATGAACCACCGCTGTCCACCAGTGTAATGCTAGGTCTTTTAAGTTTGGCTTCCCACACTTAAAGCACCTAACGTGTAACGGGGTCCTCTTTCAAGACCGAGGCTTAGACAAATAGGTGGGAGGCAGGACACAAAATCTCAGGCAAAAACCTTACACATGTATTATTCAGTCAGACAAGGGAAACAGCAGATGTTACAGACACGATATTCTGGGTGATCATAAACTCTTACAACTAGGTAGGGTGAAGAGTATCTCGTAGGATACTGTTCAGAATATATATTAACACAATGTTTGAGGCAGGATGTTCTATTTTGGAATAGTCCAGGGTCTTTACACACGTGGAGGGGCTAGGGCTATTTCTCACAAGGGGGGGGTGTAAGGCACTGGGGTCTAATTGTAATTATAGTTCTATGAGGCAGGGTTTGATGATAGCGTGTTCACTTTGTTATTTTCTGCCTTAGGGTCACTTTTGGTCAATTATCGTTACTTACTCCATGGCCCTGGTGTTAGTCTTATTACTGTATAGCCCGTCACTGTGTCTATCTCTTTTTCTGACTTTTGGTCTATCACTGCAAGTTCACTATTCCGCCCCAGCACTATTGGACCACTATTATTGCACAGTATAGTCACTACAATTCTCCCGGCTCCAAGGGTGCGGCTGAGGGGCCACACGGCTCCGCTACTGACAGGGCTGGGCACCACCAGGAGTCCTCGTGCTCAGGGGACACAGGATCACGCACAGGGACGTCTGGTCTCGTCCGGGGCTGTTGGCAGCGAAGGGGCCCGAACTCTCGGGACTTAGGACTGGAGTGCAGCCCTCAGGGCTAGGGCCGAACAATTGCCTGAATCTGTCGTTCAGGCTCCTGATGGAGGGGAAGGTCTTTCTCCGTCAAGGTGTAGGGAGTTCCTGCCCGGGCATTCTGGGGAGGGTCTGGGGTTCCCGAGGACTGTGGTCCCCAGGGCTGGGTGGCGCTGACAGGAGGGGGCTGCGGCACCAGCCTGCATCAGGGTCCGTCAGGTGGGTCTCCTCCAGAGCCAGTCATAGGGAGCGGAAGCCCGGGTAGACTATGAGGCCTCTCCAATACTCCTCTATGCCCTCTGTGCTGGGGGTCGGGAAACAGGTGTCAAACTTGGGTGACAGGGTGGCTCTCAGCCACCTCCTGCCGTAGGATCCGGCTACTGGCCATGGCTTCCTAGGGGCACGGCTACTGGCCGTCGCCTGAGAGGGTATGTGTCTGCCAGCAGTCCCAGCTACACCTTCGCAGTGGCTACAGACCGTTTGATGAAGGTGGGAGCCGCTACTGGCCATCTCCTGCAGGAGAGGTGTAGAGCATGAGTGGCATATCGTGGGTGGCGTAGATCGGGTGTAGATGACGAAAGAAGGTGTGCCAGGCTGTGGTGGCAGTGTTCTCCTCCTGCTCTGCATAACAGGTGAGGAAGAGGGTGGATGCAGTGGTGGAGGAGTAGAGGAGTTGGAGGAGGTGGTGTGGTCCTCGGACTCGTTGGTTGCGCCCAAGTGATGGCACCCATACAGCTTGTCAGACCCTCATGTTGGGAGATGTTGCCCGTTGTGTGGTGTGGTGCTGAATGCTGGAGACAGAGGGCTAGGGTCGGGTTTTGTGCCGTAGTAATGTGGCATAGTGTCTCTGGGGAGTATAGGTGGCTGCGATTTGGGCTTGATGTAGCATGAGGGTGAGATGGTTTAGGGCAGGGGTGGGAGTGTGTTTGCAGTGAGGCCGGTGGGGTAGAGGAGTGGGCGTATCGGGCGGGTGGGCGGGAGAGGCGGCCGGAGCGGGTGGTGGTTGTTTTGAGGGTTGGCGTAGGTGGTGATGTGGGCATGCAGGGTTGGTGTGGGCGTGAGGTGCGCGGGGTGCGTGTAAGTGGGGGGGGGGTTGAGGTTGGGCGTGGGGAGTGAGGAGTGAGGGCGTGGGGGTGCGGTGGGTCAGAGGGGGTGGGGGTGGGCAGTGGGTAAGGGCAGAGGTGGAGGTGTGGTGGTGAGGGTGGGCCGTGTGATGCTTGGCGCGGGAGAGCGGGTGGAAGGTAGGGAGGGGGTGGAGGAGTGGCCAGGTGTTGGTGGTGCAGGTTAGCTGTCAGGTGAGGTGTGATGCGGCATGGTGACTGGGGAGGCAAAAATGGTAGGGGAGGAGGAGGAGGATGGGGAAGAGGAGGAGGATGGGGAAGAGGAGATATAGCATTCGTAGTTAGAAGGGGGGAGTGGCGCCAGGGTGGGGGGCGGGATCGGGAGTGGGGGTGGGGCAGCAGGGGTAGGGGCATGGAATGGGCATATGTGGCAGTTTCAGAGGGTGTGAGGGGCGCTGTGGTAGTCAATAGTGATTTGATAGGGGTTGGAGACGCAGGTGACAGTGTGGGGTCCTGTGAAATGGGGTGCGAGTTTGTGAGGGATGGGAAGCTGAGCGATCATGACAGTATCGCCTGGCTTGTAGGGGTTAGATGCTGTGTCGGGGCCGGGGTCTAAGTTGTTTTGGAGGTGGGTCAGGCAGTGCTTGAAATAATGTAGGAGGTCCATCATGGGAGCAGAAGTGGGCGGTTGCAGATGCTGCCGAAGGGGCAGCAGGAGGGGTGTCTCTCCAAATATTCGCTCATATGCCGAAATTCTGTCCTCCCGGGGACAGGAGTTGATGCCCCATTGTACAGTCTTTACGTGGGCAGGCCAGTCGTCGTCCTTAGTTGCTTCTATTCGTGTGTGGAGCTGGTTCATAAGGGTACGATGGCTGCGCCCGCACACTGCATTTCCCTGTGGCCAGTAGGGGAGGAATGAGAGATGTTGTACCCAAAAATATTGACTAGTTCTTCCCAGATTTTACTGGTGAATTCTGGCATGTTATCTGAGTGGATCGCTTAGGGAATGCCAAAGTAGGGGAAACCGTGCCTAAGGAGGGCATCAGCTACTGCAACAGCATGGTGTTCCTTTGCTGGGCAGGCCGCAATGAACTTGGAATACATGTCTATGAACGTGATGACGTATTTGTAGCCCGATTTTGGGGGCAGAGGCGCTACTACGTCCATAGCTAACAGCTGCCAGGGTTTGTGGCCGGTGATATGGCCGGAGGGTCCTGCGGTACGTGTGATGTCTTTACCAAGGGTGCAGGCGCATCAGCTTTGGATGATTTCCTTGGCGAGGGCGGAAGGGTTTGGTGCCCAGTAGGTATTGTTAAAAATTTGTAGCAACTTTTTTGTACCCAGGTGGATGTCGTTGTGGGTGTGAAGGTGTCGCAGGGCATCAAGGGCGTTGTCAGGGGCTAGGATGATATGACCGGAGGGGGTCAGAAGGTGGTCGCCTTGCCAATAAATTTTTTGAAAAGGTGGTGAGGAATCCATGGGGGACGCTCCTTGCGGTGCCACTGCTGGAGGATGTCGAGTTCCGGTTGGGTGGCGTGGATGGGGAGCCGCAAGAGAGTGTCGGCATTGGTATGGACTTTGCCAGGTTGATAGGAGATTTCGTAGTTGAAGTCCTCCAGGGTTTCGCGCCATCTGATGAGTTGGGCGTTGTCAGTGACCGATGTCTGCCAGTCCTGCCAAAAACAGATCCTGGAAATTCAGAAGGCAGCGTAGGGTACCTGACTGATGGGTGGAGGGATGGTCAGGAATGGGGGGCAGAGGGGCAGGGGAGTGGGAGGGGGAAGGGGCGCAGGGTTTGGCTTCTTCCATCTCTCCTATTATGAGCTCTTTCGGGAGGGTGAGGGGTAAAGGGGCGAGGTTGGTGATCCGGACCGCCGTACGATGTGGAGGGAGGAAAGTTGGACGCAAAAGGTAGGCCGAGAGGGTTCCCGGCGGCACGACAAGGGAGATTAGGACGGAGGGGGAACAGGGCCAATTTAGGGGCACCCAAGCTTCATGGTGTGGGGGTTAGTGACGGCAGTGGAAACGGTGGCATGAAAAGAGGGAGGGGGGTGGTGGGGGGAATAGGGGGGTGGGAAGGGGGGAAGAGTCTTCCAGCTGGGGCCAGGGCGTGCAGGTGCAAACGGCCCAGGGGGGTGGGTCAGGTGGTGCATGGAACTGGAGCTGTCGGTTGCGGCAATCTACAGTATAGTGGCGCCCAACTTCTGCAACAGGTCCAGCCCCAGGTACCCCAGGTCCAGCCCCAGGTACCCGTCGTAATTCCGGCAGAAGTCGAAAATTATGAACTGGTGCTGGGTTGACACATGGTGTCGACTCTTAAGGCCCGCGTCTCCCCATGGATAGCAGGGGGCCATCCCCCGCAACCACAAAGTGAGTAGCTGTGGCGCGGAGTGGGCCAAAGGTCGATCTGTGGTGGGAGAAATAGTGGCTATAAAGGCAGGATCTGGCCGCTCCCATATCGACCAGAAGTCTGGCTTTCACCCCGTTCAACTTCATCTTGTGGTAAACTGGGGGGCTATATTTGGGGGGAAATGACCCTCGCCACTGTGGGATGGTGCAGGGGCGGGACTAAAAATCCAGCTGTCTAGGGCCTCCTCCTTCTTCTTGCTCTAGCTCCGTTCCCCAGGATCGGGCTCCTCCACCGATGCAGGTTCGTCGTCTGTCGCTTTGTCCTCCAGAGAGGAGACTTTGCTTCAGCATGGGGTGGTAGTTTTCCTACATGCAGCCTTCAGCTGGTCCCGGATATCGTGCAGAGGGCACCTTGAGTTGCACGCTGAGAATTCCCAGGGATTCACTAGGATCAGGTTGGGGTTCTCCCTGTGGGCGGGGCGCCAGTGTGTGGGGTGTGCCCTGGGTGGGCTAGGGGCAGGGGTGGGGCTGGTATGAGGCATGGGCGAACGTGGCTTGGCTGGGGGAGCCAGAATCTTGGTGGGAAACATTTTCACCACGTTGATCTATTGGGGTGTAGGGCGGGAGGTCAGGAGGTGCCGTATAAGCTGGATATCTCGATCCATGTCTCTAGTCTGGTCATGGATCTTAAAGTGTTCCTTTACAACACTGGGGAGCACTCTCAGGAGAGTGTTAAAGGTATGTTGTTCCTGGGTTTCGTCATCTACCTCTGGGTATGCAGCGGTTACCAGGCATCTTGCCTGTATTAGGGTATCATCTAGATTCCCGTCGAGAGTCAAACTATCCAGTTGGGATAGTGCCACCACTTTCCCTAGTGGTACGGTGATGGCCTGGATCACGAGCTTTGTGAAATTCTGCCAGGTGAGCTCCGGAACGATTTTTGGTGCTATATTGGCCACCACTTTGTCCAAAAGTGGGAGTGTGACTACGATCTTTTGTTGGTCATTTTCAAACCTGATATCTAGTAGAGGTTTGATGATCGCCAGATATGTGTGACATCATACTGTTCGGGGTTGAACTTGGGCAATTGCACATGCGGTTTGGTTGCCATTTTTCCGGTATTTCCTGACTACCTCTCTCGTATGCCCGGGTCATGAATCACCGCTGTCCACCAGTGTAATGCTAGGTCTTTTAAGTTTGGCTTCCCACACTTAAAGCACCTAACGTGTAGCGGGGTCCTCTTTCAAGACCGAGGCTTAGACAAACAGGAGGGAGGCAGGACACAAAATCTCAGGCAATAACCTTACACATGTATTACTCAGTCAGACAAGGGAAACAGCAGATGTTACAGACACGATATTCTGGGTGATCATAAACTCTTACAACTAGGTAGGGTGAAGAGTATCTCGCAGGATACTGTTCGGAAAATATATTAACACAATGTTTGAGGCAGGATGTTCTAATTTGGTATAGTCCAGGGTCTTTACGCACGTGGAGGGGCTAGGGCTATTTCTCACAAGGGGGGGGGTGTAAGGCACTGGGGTCTGATTGTAATTATAGTACTATGAGGCAGGGTTTGATGATAGCGTGTTCACTTTGTTAATTTCTGCCTTAGGGTCACTTTTGGTCAATTATCATTACTTACTCCATGGCCCTGGTGTTAGTCCTATTACCGTATAGCCCATCAGTGCATCTATGTCTTTTTCCGACTTTTGGTCTATCACTGTAAGCTCCCTATTCTGCCCCAGCACTATTGGACCACTATTATTGCACAGTATAGTCACTACAATTCTCCCGGCTCCAAGGGTGCGGCTGAGGGGCCACACAACTCCGCTACTGACAGGGCTGGGCACAACCAGGAGTCCTCGTGCTCAGGGGACATGAGATCATGCGCAGGGGCGTCTGCTCTCGTCCGGGGCTGTTGGCGGTGAAGGAGCCCAAACTCTCTGGATTCGGGACCGGAATATGGCCCTCAGGGCTAGGGCCGAACAATTGCCTGAATCTATCGTTCAGGCTCGTGATGGAGGGGAAGGTCTTCTGCCGTCAAGGTGTAAGGAGTTCCCACCCGGGCGTTCTGGGGAGGGTCTGGGGTTCCTGAGGACTGCGGTCCCCAGGGCTTGGTGGCACCGACAGGAGGGGGCTGTGGCACTGGCCTGCAGCAGGGTCCATCAGGTGGGTCTCCTCCAGAGCCAGTCGTAGGGAGCGGAGGCCCAGGTAGACTATGGGGCCTCTCCAATACTTCTCTATGCCCTCTGTGCTGGGGGTAGGGGAACAGGCATCAAACTTGGGTGATGGGGTGGCTCTTGGCCACCTTCTGCTGTAGGACCCGGCTACTGGCCATGGCTACTGGCCTGAGAGGGTGCATGTCTGCCAGCAGTCCCAGCTACACCTTCGGAGTGGCTACAGGCCGTTTGACGAAGGTGGGAGCGGCTACTGACCATCTCCTGCAGGAAAGGTGTAGAGCGGCTACGGACCGTCTCAAGGGGAACACCTTCGGAGAGGCTACAGGCAGTCTGACGAAGGTGGGAGCGGCTATAGGCTGTCTCCTCATTACCCTCAGAGCGGCTACAGGCTGTCTCCTTAGCGAGGTGCGAGTGGCTACAGGTCGTCTGGCGAAGGTGGGAGCGGCTACTGGGCATCTCCTGCAGGAGGGGTTTGGAGCAGCTACAGGCCGTCTCCTTATTACCCTCAGGTCGGCTACTGGCTGATTCCTTAGCAACGGGCGAGCGGCTACAGGCCGTCTCAAAGAGGAAGACACCTTCACAGCAGCTACAGGCCGTCTCCTTTGGGGTGCTGGCAGGAGCTGGACAGACAGCTCCACCCCTTAGCTGGTTGGTGAAGGCTCACCCAGAAGGTAGTGCAGGATTCCTGCTATGGTGACGGCTGGCGGGCTCCAGGTCATAGGGGCACGCTGCCCGGGCTGACTTATGCCGTTGTCGTCCTGAATCCCGACGTGCTGCTGCTGCTCCTCCGTGGGTTCCTTGTGGGGGTGTCCAGGAGTTCCTGGGGGCACTATGCTGTATTCCTGGTGGGGGTGGCTGGGTGCTCCAGGGGGCACTATGCTGCATTTCAAGAAGTAAATGTTCTGGCCGTTTCACACAGTGTAGCTGAGTATCAGGTAATTACTTGTACAGAAATTGTATTAATTTGTACTAATCAGGGTCATCGTGAAAATATTATTAATGTTACACACAACTTACAGTTTTTGTACTTCACATCACAAATATGCTAATGCTCACATATTCACTATTATTTTCTGAATAGCGCATGAGAAAATTTAGTTACAGCCAAGCACGTAATTTCTTTCTCCCCCATGCACTTTTGGTTTTCTTTCATTGTACTAGATACTGTTACTCAGCTACTGTATATCCAAATAATTGTTTCACAAATAACTATAAACAGTAACACTTACGACAATGCACCTGTAAAACTTATTATAAACCACTTATTTTTAAAAACTTACTAGATATAACTTATATATATCTTACGCTTCACTTAACACACTTGTGCATATCTGTTTACTATTTACAGCTTCCCGCACACCAGCTCTGCCACTGAGCTCTTTCCCCGGAAGTAAGGCCAGAACTTTCGCGGGCGTTCATGATGCAATCGGCCCTGCACATGGAGGGACGTAATCGGACGAGGAGGATAAGGAAGACATCACTGTATAACTCTACCAGTGCCGTGTACACACTGAGCCATGCGTCTGTGGAGTACCTTGGGTACCTACCTACCCTATGGTTGTCATAGAATATGGTTGCAAGTTCAAAGGATGGTGGGAACGTGCTTGCGACATATCCCATCAGCCGGCAGTGCTCCACGCCCTGAATCATGATGGCTATGCATGTCAGCCGGCACGTAGGGGTTAATTAACCCATACTAATTTAAACTCATTTTACAAATTCCCTCTTGACTGCATAAGGTCACTGGTTATTCAAAGTCCCTGTAACACATATTCTGTGTATCAACCTGGAGTCAGGTGGCTCTGAAGACAAAAGCCGAATGTTCATCCAGAATGTCAGTTTTGTGTTTTATATATATATATATATATATATATATATATATATATATATATATATAATCCAATCCTACATTGCCACATGAGGAGTGTAGGAGCCCGGGGCTAAGTAGTTGGTCCCGACATTTAAGATGAGAGTGACCAGCCTCATTCATCCCTGAGTGGCATTACATGAGCAATCAACCCCAACCACCCCTTGGATATAAACCTTCACCGGCTCAATCCGATTGGAGCGCAATAATTACTCACTAAACCACCAGGCCCCAGAATTTGGTTATATGGTTACCACCCAGCGTAGTCAATGGTTTCCTGGTGTACAGGAAACTATTTGGCTTGTCACTCAGTGTAGAGTCACCCACAGGCAGAAGAAAGAGGAAAGAATGAAGGAAAGAAAGACAGAAGAGGAAGTGTTAAGTTACCCGTAGGCAGAAGGACACGGAAAGAATAAAGTAAATGAAGACAGAAGAGGATGGAAGGAAAGAAGGATGGAGGAGAGGAAAGGGCAGACACCCGACAGCAGCACTACATCGAGTGAGTGGATGGTAAGCGCCCTCACTATATATATATATATATATATATATATATATATATATATATATATATATATATATATATATATATATATATATATATATATATATATATATATATATATATATATATATATTTATATATACCTAGGTCTCTTTGCAATTCCATGCTGGATGCACAACAGGTATGCCATAAACTGTATATTGCAAACCTTGTATTTAATATTTTTGCGAAGAAAAAATCTTTTTCGTAGGTAATGTTGTGACCGAGTTATAGCCATCTTCTAGACAAATGTTTTTCTCCAGAAGCGTTAATTGTTTTTGGATTAGTAATTAAGCTTTTATTTTTCCTTATGACAGTTATAGCACAGTACTTGGGCCAAGCTGTAGTTCAGGCAACTGTTCTTGTTTTAGTTTTCCAACCATGCTTTTTTTCCCCTCTCCTTTCCAGTGAATGTCATCAAATTGGAAAGTGCACTACTAACACACAGAATCAGCCAGCCTAGCGGTAAGATGTTCTCTGGGAATAACTCCGGCAAATGTTTTTACATAAAGTGTTAATAAACGTATTTGCCGAAAAGGAGATACGCTGCAGCCAATTAGTAGATCTTATTCGACCCTACACTTTCAAGTTAGGCCAAAGTTTTTACCGAGAGAACGTGACCCTAACTCGAAGGTGTATCCTTGACACAGAATATACTTTACCCTAGGGTCAGGTCTTCCTCTTAATTCGAAGTATTCTTAGCCCTGGCTTTTAAAAAAATAAATAAATTCCTTGGATCAAAGCCTAGTAATGACTATAATTCTGCTGCAAATTCTTAAAGTATATATATATATATATATATATATATATATATATATATATATATATATATATATATATGCAATAGATTCACCATGGGGGAAGCGTAGTCTCAATATGAAGATAAACACCAGCGTTATCAGGAACATCTTTAATAAATTGGTGACGTTTCGACAACTCGTTTGTCATTTTCAAACCTATAGAAAATACAATAAAATCAAAGTAAACACCATGTCTATGATAAAAAAACGAAAACTTAAGTAAAAAACCAAAGTAAAACACCATGTCTAATAAAATACAAGTGAAGAATTATTATAAGATGAGGAAATGAATTATACATAGCTAACGTTGGTGGGATGCTACTAAGTACAAGGAAAATTTAAACAGAAATACATGTAATAAGACAATACATAAGTCAAACCTTAAAACAGAGAAGGGGCGTGGAGCAGTCTTGTGTGCCCAGTGTGGGCTGTAGGTGGTGAGTGAGGAGTGATTCAGCCAGGAGGCGTGTTACCTCGTCACGACAAGCGTGGACAACAGAAAAATCAGATTCGCTTATGGGATGGCATAAGGCTTCACAGCAATTTCGGATGGCAGAAAAAGGTGGCTTAGCCATAGGTAGACCGGTTCTATATGACCGTCCCCGATGTTCTGCAATTCTTACTCGTAATTGTCTCTTTGTCTGTCCAATATAAGACGCATTATATATATATATATATATATATATATATATATATATATATATATATATATATATATATATATATAGTTTTCTGATAATATATTATTTGGCGCAAAGATCTACATCTGACATCCAGAATGCTTCATGCTTCTCGCAAGATATATTTTGGCCTCAAACTCAGCAACATCTGTTTTACAGAGAGCATTGGTATTTTTCGAGATGAACATACGTTGCAGCCAAGGTGTAGCTCAAAGACTTTTTCGCGAACATATGTTGCAGCCAAGGTGTAGCTCAGAGACTTTTTCGCCTTGAAGGCTTGACATAAGCTTATATAATTTCCGAGAAAGCTTCATCCATATGCCAAGGTATATGCTTGTCACGAAGAATACTTACTTCTTGTGTCAGGGTGGCATACGAAACAGACTATTCGTTTTCCTTGCGGAAAGGTGAACTCTTGACACCAAAGTTAGAGAATAACTCTTTGAAAACAGTATATACTTGTTTGTGACATATTTCTTATTGGTTTTTATTTATTTAGTTTGTTGACACATCTTAATGTATATACAGCAAACCTGGAATCGGGTGACATCGAAGACGAAGCAAAATGTTCATTCAGACAGTCAATCTTGTGTTTTGCTATAATTACCTAGATTTTGTACTTGCGTCCCTTTGTACCCAATGCCGGACACAAGAGGTATACCATTCTCCGCTTATTGTCATTCTCGTTTTTAATATTTTTTGCAAAGAAGAAATCATTTTACAGGTAATGTTGTAACCGAGTTGTGACCTGCTTCTCGAAAAATGTCATTCACCTGAACCGTTTATTGGTTTTAGTTTAGTAATTAGTTTATTTTTAAATACTATTCAAGCACAGTACATGAACCAAGTTTTAGCTGTCATAAGTATTCGGGTTTAAGTTCTTAAAACATGCTTCTTTTTTTTTCATCCTGGTGAGTATATCATCACTGGTGGAAATTTTTTTACTAACACAGAATCCGCCATCCTAGCAGAAAGGATTAGTTGGGAAATAAGCTAGGCTTAAGTTTTTACATAAAGTGTATATGTTACGGGGAATTTGTGTAACCAGTGATTTCATGAAATCCCTAGGGAGTTCGTGAAATGAAGTTAAATTAGGATGGGTTAATTAAGGTTAGGTTAATTTAGGCTACGATTAGGTTAGGGTATAATTAGGTTAGGGTGGGATAATCTAAGTTTAGATGAGGTTAGGCTAGGGCAGTTAGGTTAGTTTAGGTTGGGTTAATTTAGATGAATGCTCAACATAACTTATCATTCATGGAAATTATCCTAAGCTCACCTAACTTACCTAGCCTAAATTATCCTACACTAGCCTAAAATATCCTAAACTTACCTAGATTATCCCAGCCTAAGCTAACCACTGCCAAAATTAATCTGACCTTAATCAACCCATCCAAATTTAAATTCATTTCACGAAATCCTTAGGGATTTCATGAAATCACTGGTACACAAATTCCCTGTAACATACTGTATAAACCTGGAGTAAGGTGGCTTTGTAGACGAAAACAGAATGTTCATTCAGAAAGTCAGGCGTCTATTTTGCTATAATTTCATTTATTTTTGTACTTGTATTGGTTTGTGCATCATGCTGGATGCATAAAGAGTGTACCATTTACCGTTTATTGTCAAGCTCGTTTTTTCGTTATTTCTTGCGATGATAAAATCATTTCCATAGGTATGCCCCAGTCACTTTGCAGGTATGACTTGTCGCAAACCTGAAAATCGCAAAACCAGTCACCGACCATGGAGGTCTCCAAGCAGTCGTCCCACCGATCGGCTACTGGTGGTCGTCCAGTGTCTGTCCAGCGTCCGTCCAGTGGGCAGCCGAACGGCGACCATGGCCAGTTACATACAAGTCAAGACACCGACGGGTGGCCGGCCGGTCGTCAGCAGGCTGCCGACAAATGGCGGCCGGTCTGCATCCTGTCACAGTTTAGACCGCGACCTCTAGGCCGACACTAGACCGACACCGCCCGCGGATTGGCCGGCGGCTGGTTTTGGTGCAGCCCACCACCTGTTGCCCGACCAATCGCCGGCTGGACAGCAGCTGGACTTCAACCGCCACCCCAGACAGGAGGCTTGTGGACAGTGGCCGCCGCAGTCCAGTCATCGCCTTGATGGAGTGCGAAAGGCCACTTCACAGAGTGGGCAGTGACTGGCCTCCGTCTGGATGGCAATCACTGCTTAAAAATCATGTGTTGCTGACTAGTCACAGTCCATAAGCTGGCCAGCCATAGTCCAGCCGCCCAACAGGCAGCTTCTGTGCCACAATATCGGTGGTCGCGGAAAAACCTTGAAACGATTTTTTGGTCACCATGGTGGCCTGCGACTAGATCGAGACATATGAAGACCGGTCCAAAACCACCCACGACTTGCAGGTCGTGGGTGATTTGCGATAAGTCGTACCTGCAGTGTGACTGGGGCCGTACTGTTTTAACCGAGTTATGACCTGTTTCTCACAAACTTCATTCACCGGAAACGTTTATTGGTTTTAGATTAATAATTAGGCTTTTGTTTTTAAAGGCAAACAAAATACAGTACGTGGGCTATGGGTTTAGTTGTGACAACAATTTTTATTAAAGTTCTTCAACCAGGGTTTTCTGTTTTTTTTTTTTTCTTCTTTTCCAGTGAATATGTCATCGTGTAGGAAAATGCACTACTAACACACAGAATCCGCCATCCAAGCGGTATGTACTTTAGAAATAAGTTCAGCTCAAGTTTTTACATAAAGTGTATATAAAACTATTTTCCGAAAAGAAGATACGCTGCAGAGTGTTTTTAGAATATTTTTCTAAGCATTGACATTAGGCTTACATTTTTACCAGTAGTGCATGAACCTAAATCGACCGCGTATGCTTGACACAAAGTATACGTAGCCCAAGAGTCAAGATGTACTCCTGTTTCACAGAATAGTATACTTAGCCCTGGCGCCAAGGTGTACACTTGGCAACAAGAATATATATATATATATATATATATATATATATATATACCTATATATAATGTATATATATATGTATAAACATATACAGTATATATATATATATATATATATATATATATATATATATATATATATATATATATATATATATAGTGTTCCCAGATGAACAGGCTAGTATCACGCACGCGAGAGGAACGAACTTCTGTTGGCGACTGTCCATATATATATATATATATATATATATATATATATATATATATATATATATATATATATATATATATAGATATGTGTGTGTGTGTGTGTGTGTGTGTGTGTGTGTGTAAACCAGCCGCGTTATTTGTTTGTTTGTTTGTCCTTCTATCTATCTATCTATCTATCTATATATATATATATATATATATATATATATATATATATATATATATATTATGCACCAACTTCTCAGAGCGCAGATAAAGAAATTGAAACATTCTGTGATGACATCTCCCAGATTATGGAAGAGGAAAAGACCACCTATACTATACTCATGGGAGACTTCAATGCAAAAGTTGGAAAATCGAAAAATGGAGAAGCATGTATGGGAAAAATTGGAGTAGGAGGAAGGAACGGAAGAGGAGAAATGCTGGTAATCTTTGCAGAAATGTTTAACATGAAAATAATGAACACATTCTTTCACAAAAGAACAGGAAGAAAGTGGACCTGGAGAAGGCCAAATGGAGAAACAAAGAATGTAATCGACTTCATTACAGCAAACAAGAATAACACGATCACAAAAGTCACAGTTATGAACAAAGGAAATATCGGAAGTGACCATAGAATGGTGGGTTGCACAGTAAGATTTAATTTCAAAAGTGAAAGAAAAAAGGTAATTAAAGATAAAAAGATATGTCAAATAAAAGTAAACGAAAAGATTGTAGCACCAGTCGAGCAGGGCAGTACTCACGAGATGGATGGAAAGCTGATGACAGGGAGTGCTGGAGCTCCCGTTTCATCAACCCTCAGGACTAGTTCCTGACCATCCCCCTGTGTTGAACTTTTTCAGTGTCTCAGTTACACAGAGAGTAGGCCAGCATGCTCTCCAGTACAAATTTCTCTATCTACACCAAACTACATGCACAGTACACACTGCACTTCCTTTTCCAAAATTCAAAAAATTATGGCATCTCATCACCCAGCCTCGGAGTCACCAAGGGGGGGGACCATAAATGCCCCCACCTTCCGCCCCTCTCCCGATGACGATTCGAGGTGCCTGGAACCACTGACTGACTCTCTTCTTCTTCATTTCTGCAACATTCGTGGCCTTTCCTCTAACTTTCGCTCTATTGAGCATCACCTCTCCTCCTCTAAATCTCACCTTCTTTTTCTAACTGAGACTCAGCTGTTTGAGGCAACTGACAGCAAACCCTTTTCTGTATCCTCCTACTTTCCCTGTACTCATTTCAAAGCCAAAGGTGGGTGTTGTGTATATATACACAACGACTTATCTTGCTCTCGTGTTCCTGAACTCGATTCTTCTGAATTCTCTGCACTCTGGCTTCAGCTTTCCTGTCATTCTCTGAATAAATATATCTGCGGTGTTTACTCATCCCCTAATTCTACTGACTATCAAAAATTCTTCTAATATCTTCTACGATGGAACACATTCTGTCCATTTCTCCTTTGTCTGAAATCTCCATTCTAGGAGATTTCAATGTTCACCACCACCTTTGGCTCTCCTCTCCTTTCACTGATCCACCTGGTGAACAAGCCTACATCTTTTCTATCCTTAATGACCTAGAGCAGCTTGTACAGCACCCTACTCGTATCCCAGACCACCTTGAAGAGAGCTCCAACATACTTGACCTCTTCCTTACAACTAGTCCTTCTGCTTACACTGTTAATCTTTTCTCTCTGTTGGGCTCTTCTGATCACAACCTTATCACCTTAACCTGTCCTATCACTCTGGTACGGCCTGTGGACCCTCCAGGGAAACGTTGTCTGTGGCATTTCCGAGCCGCGGATTGGGAGGCCCTCAGGCAGTACGTCTTTGATTTTCCCTGGAATTATTATTGCTTCCATGGCCGGGAGCCATCTGAGTGTGCCTTGCACATTACGGAGGTTATTCTCTTGGGCATGGAAGCATGCATTCCTTTCTCATATCCTTTGACTAACGCAAGAAAACCTTGGTTTAACCACGCTTGTTCTAATGCTGTACGCAACAAGGAGAGGGCCCACAAAAGGTACCAGAGCCAACCCACCCCTGAATCACATCATCTTTATGTTTCTGCCCGGAATCATGCTAAGTCTGTTCTTCGCTCTGCCAAAAATAATTTCATCCGTACTAAATACTCTCAACGCTCCAACTCGAATTCTTACTGCTCCTTCTGGCACCTTGCCAAAAAACTTTTTAACAGCTTTACCTCATCATCCTTCCCTCTTTTCTACTCTGATGGTTCTGTAGCTATTTCTTATACTGATAAAGCAGATCTCTTCGCACAGACTTTCTCCTCTAATTCCACCTTAGACAATTCCGGTGCTGTTCCTCCATCACTTCCCCTCTCTGACTTCCTCATGGCTGACATTAAAATTTCTTCAGGTGATGTATTTTCTGCCATCACTGGCCTCAATACTAACAAGGCATATGGGCCTGATGGGGTCTCTCCTGTTGTTCTCAAGAACTTTGCTTCTGTGCTTACACCCTGCCTAGGCAAACTCTTTCACCTTTGTCTGTCAACTTGTACCTTTCCTTCTTGCTGGAAGTTTGCTCTGATTCAGCCAGTCCCAAAGAAGGGTGACCACTCCCAACCCTCCAACTATCGTCCAATTGCCTTAACGTCCTGTATTTCAGAAGTTTTTGAGTCAATTCTCAATAGAAAATTTTAAGGCATATTTCCTGTCACAACCTTCTTTCTGATCGTCAGTACGGGTTCCGTCAGGGACGCTCCACTGGCGATCTTCTCACCTTCCTTTCAGACTCCTGGTCATCCTCCTTTCGGGACTTTCGCAAAAGCTTTGCCATTGCACTTGACATCTCTAAGGTTTCGATCGAGTCTGGCATAAATCTTTAATTTCCAAACTGCCCTCTTACAGTTTCTATCCTTCTATCTGTGCCTTCATCGCTAGCTTCCTTTCTGGTCGTTCTATAGCCGCTGATGTAGACGGCCATCATTGTTCTCCTAGATCTATCAACAGTGGTGTTCCTCAGGGCTTTGTCCTATCATCAACTCTCTTCCTTTTATTCATCAATGACCTTCTGAGCTGTACATCTAACCCAATCCATTCATACGCTGATGACTCCACCCTTCACCTTTCCATTCAGTTCCCGCAACGCCCATCTCAGCAGTTACTTCAACAAACAAGGGATGAGGCTATGGCACACCTAATGTCTGACTTGGCTCGTATCTCTGACGGGGGTAAAAATAATCTGGTTGTTTTTAATGCATGTAAGACTCAGTTCTTACACCTATCAACCCGACAAAATCTTCCACAGGTATACCCATTAATGTTTAATAATATTCAGCTTAATCCTGCATCATCCTTGAACATGCTTGGGGTTTCATTTACTCGGGACTTATCTTGGAAAGATCATATTACATCTCTTGTAAAATCTGCTTCCAAGAGATTGGATATGCTAAGCTGACTTCGTTCTTTCTTTACCTCTGCACAATTGGTGACTCTATACAGGGGTTTTATCCGTCCCTGTGTTCAGTACCACTCTCGTGTGCGGGGAGGCTCCCCACATACAGCTCTTCTCAATAGGGTGGAGTCAAAGGCTTTTCGTCTCATTAATTCTCCTCCTCTTACTGACTCCCTTCAACGTCTGTCTCTTCGCCGCTCTGTTGCATCTTTATCTCTTTTCAATCGCTACTTTAATGGTCACTGCTCCTCTGAACTGTCTGCATGCATTCCTCCAGCTCTACGACGGGCGCGTAGCACCCGTCTAGCAGCAAACTCTCATCCCTTTTCTGTCCAACTCTCTAATGCAAGAGTTAACCGTTAATCACAGTCTTTCACTTATGCAACAGCTCAACTCTGGAACTGTCTCCTTCTGTCGGTATTTCCTACTTGCTATGATCTCTAGTCTTTCAAACGCAGTGTGTCCAGGCATCTTGAAATGATCGGATCTTGAATTTGGCTTTCTATTGTATTTTGTTTTTCTCTAGGAGGGAACTGTTATTGCGGCCTCATGGCCTTTGGTTCCTTCTTCCTGGGATTTAAAAAAAAAAAAAAAAGCCTTTCAGTTGGAAATAAGGAACAGATTTCAGGCTCTCAGTAATGCTGAATGTGAGATTGATGAGCTGAATGACAGACTAACAAAAGTGCTAAAAGAATCAGTAGATGTAGCAGGAAAACCTAATACAACCAAAGCCAAGAAGTATTCTAAAAAGACACTTGAGCTGATGAGAAAAAGAAAGGAAATGAAAGTAAAAACAACGAACGATGAAATAGAAAGAGCGGAAATAAATAAGCTTATCAACAAAACACAAAGTGAAGAGAAAAGTAAGAGAAACATAGATCAAATCCAAGAAACCATCAATAAAGGAAAAAGTCTGAAACAGGTCCGAAGTAAAATGGCACTTGGAAAGCAACAAATTACATCACTAAAAGACAAAAACGGTGAAGTCATTAAATGCAGAGATAAGATATTGAAGAGAGTTGAAGAACTTTACAAAGAACTGTATGCATCAAAGACAGTAGTACCAATGGCTAACTTTTCAGTTGACACAAGTGAAATACCCGAGGTAACACCAGACGAAGTAAATAATTCCCTCAAAAATATGAAAAGAGGGAAAGCTCCGGGAGACGATGGAATAGTAGCAGATTTACTGTTGGATGCAGGAGTGGAAGTACAAACTAGGCTTGCTCACTTATTTACTCAATGTATAAAAAGGAAGAAAATTCCCCAAACATAGTGTAATGCAATAGTTATATTACTTTACAAAGAAGGTGACTCAAAAGACCTTAGTTACTATCGACCCATCAGCTTGCTATCAGTCATTTACAAACTCCTCACTAAAGTCCTTACAAACATAATAACTACAAATTTGGAGGAAACCAACCTCGTGAACAAGCAGGATTCCGAAGCTGGTACTCGACTATTGATCATCTACACACAATGAATCAGCTAATTGGGAAAACTACAGAATATAATAAACCAATGTGCTTTGGTTTTGTTGATTACGAAAAGTGATGGGACCCCAAGTGACGAATTATGATGTTACGAAACGAGTGGTGGACCTCCGCCTCCAGCGCCTTGGCCTTTGGTGCTGGGAGCCATGTAACATCAACAGTAAAGCCGGGTGGCTCCCAAGGCGCTATATTTTTTAACACCAACTTGTCACAGTCACTGGGGTCCACACCAAGCTCCTGAGTCGGTAAGTGGAGGTGAACGGCAAGTGGCCGATGCACCCCCCGCAGAAGGTGGTGGTATTGATGCAGGGGGGTACAGGCCACATTGCCGATATTACTTTTCCTATACGTCCGAAGGCCATAGGACCAAGCCAGGTGGTCACAGTGAATACGGAGGGGAGGCACATTTGCCTCCACTTCCATATGAGCTACACGGGTACACCGTACGGCTCCAAGACACATTCACAAACATTTATTCTGTAGCACATCCAATCCTTTCAGCGTGGCATCGGATGCCGAGCCATACACCTGTGTGCCATAGTCTAGCTTCGATCGAATAAGGAACTTATACACCATTAATAAAGATTTTCTGTCAGCACCCCAGGTAGTACCCGCTAGGTACTTGAGGACATTTAACGGTTTGTCACAACGAGCAAGCAAAGTATTAACTTGAAGTATAAAATTCATTCTACTATCAAAATGTATTCCTAAAAACTTTACAGAGTTTTGAATAGGTACCGCCTGATTATCCAAAGTTAAGCACAAATTAGGTACGTTACGATTAGTGAAGACTACAGTGGCACACTTATGGACGGAAAACTTAAATCCCCACTGCAAGTCCCATTGATGGACGGAGTCAAGGGCTGCTTGAATCCGCCCAGCCGAAAATTGTGCATTACGGGAATAGTGCCATATTGCACAATCGTCAGCGTAGAGCGAGTATTTAAGATTCCTCGGGATGGGAGCTGATGACACAATATCATTGATCATAATACTAAATAAAGTAGGACTAAGCACACTTCCCTGTGGCACCCCGTTTTCCTGGATAAATATATCCGATGTTACGTTACAGGGCAATTTGGCAGAGAAAGTCTGTCCCTTAAGAAATTTGAAATAAAAATAGGCAAATTTCCTCTTAAACCATAAGCATAGAGCTTCATTAGTATACCGTGTCGCCATGTCATGTCATAGGCTTTATGGATGTCCAAGAACACCCCTATCATGAATTCTTTATTGGCAAATGCCTCTGAAATACAATGCTCCAAATTCATTAAATGATCTAGTGAACTTCTGTATTTACGGAAGCCACATTGTTGATCATTTAACAAATTCTTCGACTCTAAAACAAAAAGAAGTCTATTGTTTACCATACGTTCCATGACCTTACATAGACAAGAAGTCAACACAATAGGACGAAATGAAATGGGATTCATAAGACGATCAGCCTCTTTGGGTATCGGTATGACGTGCGCAAAGTGCCATGAGTTTGGGAACGTTTGAGACGCCCAAATCTCATTGTACAATGCTAACATCTTAATCAGATTGTCCTGATTAAGATGCTGGATCATACCGTACGTGATGGTGTCTGGTCCAGGGCTGGTGTCTTTACAGGATTTAAAGGCAAAGAGCAGTTCATCTAGCGTAAACTCTTGGTTGTACGGGGAGTCTACGTCTTCTGTGGCAAAGTCAATAATCTGTAGCTCAGCCGTGCGTTTATGGTGTTGAAAACGCGGATCATAATTGGCTGAGCTACTTACATGAGAAAAACTCCTGGCGAGGATGTTAGCAACGTCCACGGGCTCGTCATAGATATTATTATTTACTTGCAAGGAGGTAATGGGGAAGTATGGGCCTTTATTATTTAATATTCTTATGGTGGACCAGACTTTACTTAACTCCTACACCGCGGGCTTGTTTACCAATTACTTGCGTGTCCCGCGGAGTTATTTGGGCTCCGACAGACTCTCAAAAAATATTTGCTAAAAATCAGTTATTAGTCCTAGAATAATAAAATTATATATGCTTATAGCACATACCTTCAGCTTTCTCCTGGAATGATTGTTGAGCCTTCGTCAGTTTCCGTAGGACTTGTGGAGACCTCTGAATTAGGGTAACTAAGTCTCCACTTTACACTTCCCGACAACCCGTTATATGATTACCACAGCCAGATACAAACACTATAAACACTATTCTACCATTTTCAAGTAGTTTGGGATCCATACTAAAAAAAAAAAAGTGTGAAAGCAATGGAAATTACGAGCGCGTCTGATCGCCGCACTTGCGCTAGTTCGCTCTAGGCACTCTGTCATTTATTATTCATAAAACCCCTCACACTTTATATTTCTATTACTATATCACACTTATATATATCTGGAGTCTTTCTCCATAAGTTTCCTTCAGTCGTATTATTTTCTTGTCACTGAAGTCATTCTATTTTTCAGTCAGTAAAATACCTAGAGAGCCACGGATTCACTCTCACTGTTATAACATAAATTATTTGTACTCATATTCTTATATTACTAATTACTTACATTACTATTTACATTTTCTATTCTATTTTCAATATTTACCCTTCTATTTTACTTACAATATGTTATTCACTGTCACTTTCAGTAAGATGAAACTATAATACACTGTTCAATCATATGAACTGAACATCCATTGCTTTCACCTGCTATTTACACATTATTTACACATTATTTACACATTATTTCCAAATAATTCTGCTTCCACACTTGCACTGTTAGAACTGCTTCTGGCTGTGATAATCGAAGAAGCAGGTTACACAGAGGGGAACCTGGCATTCAGCGCACTGCCAAGAGGTGCGTTTATGCTCAGGTGTGCGGCGTGTGGTATGCGCACATACCTGACACCTGCGAATCGCAGCCTTCCTTTTCCCTGTGGCAGGCATTAGCTCAAGTCTGCGCCGATCCATATACGCCCTCTGCTCAAGTCGGTCGGGAAGTGTAACTGGATGGCGCCTTGGAGTTGCTGCTTGCACCTTACCATATTTTTCCAGCAGCTGCTGGACACAAGTCCTGGCGAACAACCTCAGGGAGAAGGACTTGGGTGGCTTTACCTTCATCTTGTACAGGATGAAGGCGTTCAGCATCGTCATATCTATGAGATGCAGAAAAACTTTCCTGTACCACCTAGTATTCTTCCTGAGGCAGTCGATCTCACCAATCATCATGTCGGACTTGTCCACCAGCCGCATGTTTATATTATAGTCCAACACAGCATCAGGTTTCATCACAGGTTCGCCTGTCCTACGGTCGACCTTCCCACTGTCTCTCATCTCCCCCTTATGTACGGTGGTGAGCATGTGCACGACTCTCTTGTCATGCCACCGTATTGCCAGCATCTTCTCAGACTTGCGTAGGTGCACGTCTCCTCGCTGCGAGTTTCCTGCCTCTGGGAATTTGGGGAAGTTGGCACGATTACTTTTCACAGTGCCGCAGGAGCCAATGCCGTGCTCAGAAAGGTATTTGGCAAGTTTCGGTGCTGTATAGTAGTTGTCTGTATACAGCACATGATTCCCACCAAAATACTTTTCTAGGAGCACTTTCACTACACAGCCTGAGAAGCCAAGGGGTGTGTTTTATCGAGATCGACAGTGCTGGCTGAATATATGACGAAGTCAAGGATGTACCCCGTCTTACAGTCACACAGTACAAAGAACTTAATTCCAAAGCGATGGCGTTTGCTTGGAATGTACTGGACAAACCGAAGACGTCCTCTGAACAGAACCAAGGACTCATCAATGACAACCTTCTGAAATGGGTGGAAGAATGACATGAACTTATCCTTCATTCTGTTCAGAATCTCCCGGATCTTCCAGAGTGGGTCGGTTTGGGAAGGTACATCATTATCGGCAAAGTGCAGGTTTCCCATGATGTTCCGGAAGCGATCTCTGGCCATGTACTTGTTGAAGGTCGGTGAGGGTAGTAAGGGGTCCATGGACCAGTATTCTTCCAACTCATGCTTCTTGGAGTGTGGCATAAGAAGCATGAGGGCAAAGAACACATACAGCTCCTGCACTCCCAGCATGGTCCACTGTTGCATCTTGGCTGCACCTGTACCACTAGCAGCACGTTGTGATTCGAACCTGTTGGTCTCATCACATATGTGCTGCATGACTTCGTCATCTAGGAAGGCCAAAAGGTAGTCGACACACTCAGCATTTTCGTCCATAGTGAAGGCAGGCTGAACTCCTGACGAGCTCTCATCGAAAACCAGGTTTTCGGGGACAAAATCTGACCCTTCCGTCCACGCGAAGGCGTCCAGGATTCCCTGGCGTGGCGGTGGAGGGATGGTGGTGGTGGTGGTGGTGGAGGTTGGCTGAGAGGGAGGCTTATCTCGGTCAAGGTCACTCGCACTGACCCTAGGTTGCCGTACAGCACTAGCAGCCCTTACCCTACTAGCTACACTACTTCTCACTCTCTTAGATCTACCTCTACCTCTACGGCCGGCCTTCACTGTTGATGCTGGTGGTGACTCCGACGACGAAGACTCCGGAGATAACTCAGCCGACGATGATGACGAGATGAGTAAAGCGGGGCTTGGGGAACGGGGAGGTGAATGCTCTCGTGACTCATGGCGGGCTGGGTCACGTGGGGGCATTGTTCTGGGGCTAACACGCCGCCTTTTCACTCCCTTCCCAAATTCTTTTCCTTCCTGCACTAAAGGCTCCTTTCCCTTGGAGCTAGACACAGATTCACTGGTAGGAGCACTTGTTGTCGCTGTTTCTGGCGCGATAACTTCACCCGGCTCATCACACGATTCACCGGAATCATCAAAATCGCTGTCCATTATTATCATCGACAATTCAGCAAGTTCTCGTGCCACTGCAGAGTCACTGAGTCCTTTCCTGCTTGCCTCAACACTTTTCTTGGGGGTAGAGGTCACGGGGCCCTTTGCAATGGGCGCAGAAGCGGCAGGAATGGCGGGCCGCGAGTGCGACATGTTGTCTCTGCAGTGGAGGACAACGAACTAAATGCCGCGGCTTATCTGAGAAGGGAAGGGTTGACAATGACACTTTAGGCTGACTGCTGCTAACTTACAGGATAATTTTTTATAGGTAGAAAATCTCGGCAATAAATAAAGAAATAGGTAGTTCCAGGTGAATGTAAATGTCAATTAGGATTCTCCCTTCCTTTCTGATATATATTTTTATTACAGACATCGATTACAAGGCATAAATCAAAGGGGAAATTACCGTGGTAATGTAGCGAATGAATGCACGTGAGGTTTTGTCAGGTGATAATTAGGCAATTTCTGGAGTATAACACTATCACTTACCTGTTTTTTTTTTGGTGTATATTATTGGGTAAAAATATTGAGCATAGGGCTTATTTCAATGGATGAAATCTGTGGAAAAAGAAGGGGAAAATTTCCGTAGCGCAGCGCAGCGTGGGAGGTGAGAGGAGAGGGTAATGGAGGGCAGGTAGGGAGGGGAGTCAGGAAGGGGGTAAATTATCTGAGAAGGGAAGGGTTGACAATGACACTTTAGGCTGACTGCTGCTAACTTACAGGATAATTTTTTATAGGTAGAAAATCTCGGTAATAAATAAAGAAATAGGTAGTTCCAGGTGAATGTAAATGTCAATTAGGATTCTCCCTTCCTTTCTGATATATATTTTTATTACAGACATCGATTACAAGGCATAAATCAAAGGGGAAATTACCGTGGTAATGTAGCGAATGAATGCACGTGAGGTGTTGTCAGGTGATAATTAGGCAATTTCTGGAGTATAACACTATCACTTACCTTTTTTTTTTTTGGTATATATTATTGGGTAAAAATATAGGGCATAGGGCTTATTTCAATGGATGAAATCTGTGGAAAGAGAAGGGGGAAATTTCCGTAGCGCAGCGCAGCGTGGGAGGTGAGAGGAGAGGGTAATGGAGGGCAGGTAGGGAGGGGAGTCAGGAAGGGGGTAAAATAGCTAAAATGTCAACAATGGATGGGAGTACAGATGAGATTTGGAGTGCTGACTAGTGTTGGACATTGGCAGTACTGATATATGATACAAGCCACCACTTGAGAGCCCGGGATAATTCAAAATAACACAGAATCACAAAAGTGACGCCCCGCGGTATGATCCATTGTAGCCGAGCGTCACGAAAGTGACGCCCCGCGGTTAAGGGGTTAATGGTGTTGTACGAGTCACCGTGAACACAAAGGACCGCCAGGAGTCACGATTGGCCCTTCTTATTATTCTCCTTGCCTCAGCCCGTGCCTGTTTGTATGCAATAAAATTTTCCTCAGTGGGCTGACTATCAAAAATCCTATATCTCCTATTGCGTTTTCTTAATGCTTGTCGGCAATCCGGCTTCCATCAATGTGCTCTGTGCTTCACATGAACTGTAGAAGTCTTGGGAATAGCAGCCTCAGCTGCGTGTAATATGGATTGGGTTAAATTTTCGACCTTAACATCTATGGTCTCCCCAGATATATCTAGATTGGCGATCCTTGAGAAGGATCCCCAATCTGCTTTCTTATAGTTAAATTTTGGAGGTGGAGGGTCTGAAACGATGTCGCGTGTATAAGAAAGAAAGACAGATGGGTAAATGATCACTTCCCAAGGAGTCGTCATAAGGATCCCATAAAAAATCTTGATGTATACCAGGGGAGGCCAGAGATAAGTCAATGGCCGAAAAGTTACCAGTACGATCATCTACACGAGTCGCTCTACCATCGTTCAGAAGACGGAGGTTGGACTGTAGTATTAGGTCGGCTACTTGCTCCCCACGACCATCGATCCTCAAGCTACCCCATTGATAGTGATGGGCGTTCAAATCGCCTAACACTAACTTATTGTCAGGAAGATGTTCAAATAGTGAATGTAAAGGGAATAAGGGATAATCGATGGAGCAAAAGGTTGACTGACTGGATACCAAGAGGCTGTAAGCGTAGCAGAAAAAAGCCAGACAGGAGGTGGAGGGATGAGATAAGAGAAATTTGCACGGATAATTAGCAAAGATTGGCTAAGTCAAGGAATTCGTGGAGAAGGTTGGGGAGGCCTTTGTTCAGCAGTGGACTTGTAATGGCTGATGATGATGATGATGATATATATATATATATATATATTGAGACAGGCTTTATATATATATATATATATATATATATATATATATTGAGACAGGCTTGTTCTGAGGGAACCGCAACTGATACAGGAAAAGCAATACCAGTGTTGCAACGAACAGCATATTTATTATGTCCAGACGTTTTGACATATTCATCTATGTCATCTTCAGTGGATCTAAAAAGATGAAAAAAGACCTGTAAGGTATTTAAAAACCTAAAAGAACTATATGAGCATGAGCTCATCGTACCTACATAAAAGAGAAAACGTAGTGTTAAATTATAGGGGGGACTTAACTGCACAATATATTCAGAGGGACAGCAGACAGACAATTGTTTAGGGCGGGTTTTCGTTTATAAATATGAATGGATTCTAGTATTCTTAGATTCATGCTGGTACATGTGTCTATTATACAGAAATTCTTGGGATCAACAGAAGTATTACAAATATATGAATGTTCCCTTACCGCTGAGTGAGGAGGGTCGCTCACAGGGAGACCTGACCTGCTCGACTGACCTCTATGCTCGTCAACCCTTAGCTTGAAAGCTCGTATTGTGCTTCCAATATACCCTGTATGGCAACTAGGGCACTTGTATTCATAAACGACTGACGAGCGGAGGGCAGTCGGTAGTCGGTCTTTGTAAATAAAAAATGATTGAATCTTAAGATCATTCTTATGAACAAATCGGAATTTTATTTGAGGATAGAAAATAGAAAAGTTATATTTCAGTGCCCTCTCTATCTTTTCTGATACAGTACCAAGAAAAGGTAGAGAAAGATACATTTCCTCCTTACTCACTGTACATACGGGTTGCTTTGGACTGTAAATTTTGGCTAAGAATTTTCTAACGCAATTATCAAAAAGAGCAGTACTGAAACCATTGTTAGCAAAAAAAAACCTCAAAAAAGAAATCTCATGATGAAATAGGTTGTAGGTGGAAGTTAGGTTATAAGCTCTATACAAAAGTGTTCTAATTGCGTTCAACTTAAAAATGAATGGACAGTAACTAAAAAAGCTAGTACCCAAACCCGAGAAAGTAGGCTTACGATATACAGACATAACCAGAGTGCCATTTAACTTCTGAATTAATAAATCAAGAAAAGGGAGTTTACCGTTAACTTCACATTCCATGGTAAATTTTATGTTCTTATATTGTTTATTTAGGTAGTCTAAAAAAAAGTGGAGCATGGCTTTCATCTTGAAATATAAGTAGAGTGTCATCCACATATCTACGATAAAGGATGGGTTTAAAGTATACAGGACAATTATCCAGCCATTTTTTCTCCCAAAAACAGAGAAAAACATTAGCCATAGTCGGACCCAGAGGCGAGCCCATAGCCACACCGTCTACCTGTTTATATACCTCGTTATTAAATATAAAATGGCAGTCCTTAACACAAACAGAAATCAGGTTTTTAAAGAATTTTTTACTCATACCCATGACTTTATCCATATCATTAAATACTGAATTTACACATAACTCAATAGTTTCATCCAAGGGAACATTTGTAAACAATGAGGTGACATCAAAACTACACATGTAGCAGGAGGTTGGTAGTCCGAATCCAGAGAGAAAGTTAAAGAGCTCATATGAATTTTTAACCGTATATTCATTGGTTGTTAAACCCGAAAGGATGGGAACTAAAAATTTGGCTAATTTAAAGGAGGCAGTTTTAAATGCAGCCATGATTGGTCTAAGAGGTATGGATTGTTTGTGAACTTTAGGTAATCCATACAGAATAGCTGGTGATGAGCCACTAGGTTTTAAAGACTGTGAATATTCCTTTGAAACAGTTCCTTTTAAAACCATAGATTTTAATAACCTGTTTACTTTATCCTCTATTTTCATGTTCAGTTTTATTAAATCGGCATGAATGACTTTAATGAATTTAGTGGAGTCCTTCAAAATATCGTGCATTTTCGTTATGTAATCAACCTTATTGAGCAGCACAACCCCTCTTCCTTTATCTGGACGACAGACAACCAACTCCTCATTCTTACCCAAGTCTTTCAAAATGTTAAAATCTTTCTTTGTGACAATAGGTGAATGTACTTTAGAACTTTTAAACCCATAGTATTCTTTACATGCTATATTGCGAACACATTGAATAACTGAATTGAAGCTATGCCCTTCAGTGAGCTTACATCCTTTAAGTGTTTGTATCATACTCTCAAAGGCAGTGAAATACTTATAAAAGTTAGGCCGAAACACAGGTAGGTTAAATTCTAAACCGAAAGATAACAAAAAAGACTCACGACTGGATAATTCTACATTGGAGTAATTGAATATAACTTTTTGAGGATCACATGATTTTAGCTCAGATTTAGCCCCAAGCCGAAATAACTTCTTTCCATGAACCTTGGCAATATTTGTATGTACTCTATTTACTTTTCTTTTAACAAAATACTTTAAAGAGTAGAAGTCTAAACGTGACACCATGGAGCTTAAGGATTTGCATGACTGACTAAGTGAAACTTTAAGGTCCCTAATTTCTTTTTCTTTAGTTCTTATTTCAATGTTAAGTAACTTATCTTGCCAGGATTTATACAACTCTGTGTTACAAAGAGTTTCGTTGCAACACTGGTATTGCTTTTCCTGTATAAGTTGCGGTTCCCTCAGAACAAGCCTGTCTCAATGATTCTTCGCAGTAGATATGGACCCTCTACACTTCACGGGTTCCGGAAGTACGAGCGGCTGTCAACCCAGTTGGAAAAAAGAAACCTTGACCTGCATTTTCTTTTATGTTGCAAGACTTACAATGTGTTTCCCAACTTTCTTAGGTTCAAGCTGTACCGGAAAACTCTTTGTAACACAGAGTTGTATAAATCCTGGCAAGATAAGTTACTTAACATTGAAATAAGAACTAAAGAAAAAGAAATTAGGGACCTTAAAGTTTCACTTAGTCAGTCATGCAAATCCTTATGCTCCATGGTGTCACGTTTAGACTTCTACTCTTTAAAGTATTTTGTTAAAAGAAAAGTAAATAGAGTACATACAAATATTGCCAAGGTTCATGGAAAGAAGTTATTTCGGCTTGGGGCTAAATCTGAGCTAAAATCATGTGATCCTCAAAAAGTTATATTCAATTACTCCAATGTAGAATTATCCAGTCGTGAGTCTTTTTTGTTATCTTTCGGTTTAGAATTTAACCTACCTGTGTTTCGGCCTAACTTTTATAAGTATTTCACTGCCTTTGAGAGTATGATACAAACACTTAAAGGATGTAAGCTCACTGAAGGGCATAGCTTCAATTCAGTTATTCAATGTGTTCGCAATATAGCATGTAAAGAATACTATGGGTTTAAAAGTTCTAAAGTACATTCACCTATTGTCACAAAGAAAGATTTTAACATTTTGAAAGACTTGGGTAAGAATGAGGAGTTGGTTGTCTGTCGTCCAGATAAAGGAAGAGGGGTTGTGCTGCTCAATAAGGTTGATTACATAACGAAAATGCACGATATTTTGAAGGACTCCACTAAATTCATTAAAGTCATTCATGCCGATTTAATAAAACTGAACATGAAAATAGAGGATAAAGTAAACAGGTTATTAAAATCTATGGTTTTAAAAGGAACTGTTTCAAAGGAATATTCACAGTCTTTAAAACCTAGTGGCTCATCACCAGCTATTCTGTATGGATTACCTAAAGTTCACAAACAATCCATACCTCTTAGACCAATCATGGCTGCATTTAAAACTGCCTCCTTTAAATTAGCCAAATTTTTAGTTCCCATCCTTTCGGGTTTAACAACCAATGAATATACGGTTAAAAATTCATATGAGCTCTTTAAATTTCTCTCTGGATTCGGACTACCAACCTCCTGCTACATGTGTAGTTTTGATGTCACCTCATTGTTTACAAATGTTCCCTTGGATGAAACTATTGAGTTATGTGTAAATTCAGTATTTAATGATATGGATAAAGTCATGGGTATGAGTAAAAAATTCTTTAAAAACCTGATTTCTGTTTGTGTTAAGGACTGCCATTTTATATTTAATAACGAGGTATATAAACAGGTAGACGGTGTGGCTATGGGCTCGCCTCTGGGTCCGACTATGACTAATGTTTTTCTCTGTTTTTGGGAGAAAAAATGGCTGGATAATTGTCCTGCATACTTTAAACCCATCCTTTATCGTAGATATGTGGATGACACTCTACTTATATTTCAAGATGAAAGCCATGCTCCACTTTTTTTAGACTACCTAAATAAACAATATAAGAACATAAAATTTACCATGGAATGTGAAGTTAACGGTAAACTCCCTTTTCTTGATTTATTAATTCAGAAGTTAAATGGCACTCTGGTTATGTCTGTATATCGTAAGCCTACTTTCTCGGGTTTGGGTACTAGCTTTTTTAGTTACTGTCCATTCTTTTGTAAGTTGAACGCAATTAGAACACTTTTGTATAGAGCTTATAACCTAACTTCCACCTACAACCTATTCCATCATGAGATTTCTTTTTTGAGTTTTTTTTTTTGCTAACAATGGTTTCAGTACTGCTCTTTTTGATAATTGCGTTAGATAATTCTTAGCCAAAATTTACAGTCCAAAGCAACCCGTATGTACAGTGAGTAAGGAGGAAATGTATCTTTCTCTACCTTTTCTTGGTGCTGTATCAGAAAAGATAGAGAGGGCACTGAAATATAACTTTTCTATTTTCTATCCTCAAATAAAATTCCGATTTGTTCATAAGAATGATCTTAAGATTCAATCATTTTTTAATTACAAAGACCGACTACCGACTGCCCTCCGCTCGTCAGTCGTTTATGAATACAAGTGCCCTAGTTGCCATACAGGGTATATTGGAAGCACAATACGAGCTTTCAAGCTAAGGGTTGACGAGCATAGAGGTCAGTCGAGCAGGTCAGGTCTCCCTGTGAGCGACCCTCCTCACTCAGCGGTAAGGGAACATTCATATACTTGTAATACTTCTGTTGATCCCAAGAATTTCTGTATAATAGACACATGTACCAGTATGAATCTAAGAATACTAGAATCCATTCATATTTATAAACGAAAACCCGCCCTAAACAATTGTCTGTCTGCTGTCCCTCTGAATATATTGTGCAGTTAAGTCCCCCTATAATTTAACACAACGCTTTCTCTTTTATGTAGGTACGATGAGCTCATGCTCATATAGTTCTTTTAGGTTTTTAAATACCTTACAGGTCTTTTTTCATCTTTTTAGATCCACTGAAGATGACATAGATGAATATGTCGAAACGTCTGGACATAATAAATATGCTGTTCGTTGCAACACTGGTATTGCTTTTCCTGTGTGTATATATATATATATATATATATATATATATATATATATATATATATATATATATATATATATATATATATATATACAGTATATATATATTTAAAAGACGCTTTATTTGTTTGTTTGTTTGTCCTTCAATCACTACCAAACCAAGGGCCAGAGACCCCCAGACCCATAAATATTCTGAATCAGGATGACCCAAGGATGGTTTTAGGGGACTCAAATGACATCCTTTTTGGATATAGTCTATGTGAGGTTGACCTCTCAGACCATTTGAGGTCACAGAACGGAGGTCATTTGAGGTCACTGGTAATACACGCACGAAAGAAAGAATCCAGCAACCCATTTCTTGGCATGGGGATTCACATGCCCTCCAGTTCAGACACAAGTTGTACCTGCGAGGTTATTTGAGCTCACTAGTCGGAGGTTATTTGAGGTCACCGGTATTAATAAACAAGTGCGGACAAATGCTGTGCGTTAGTCTGTGCAAGTTGAAATAGGAAGTTTCTGGACTTCTTATAATTCCTCTATTAAAGCATAAGAGATACAGCTGGGCAAGTAGAAAGTGCGAGAAAAATATTAGGGTAAATGGAGACATCTGGCAGTTCCCTGTTGTACGCCCATGTATTTTTATGAATGAATCACTCAGAACCTAGAGCCCATGTCAGGTGGAACGTGATCGGATGAACTTTTTTAGTGATGGTGATGCAAATATTCTCATCATGTTATACGTAAATGAAAGTTAATAATTAATAAGTGGTAGGAAACAGTTTATAGAGAATACTACATTATTTAATGAACGAACGTGGAATATAATAGAATAAGAAGCGTTGGCAATCTGTAAAACGTAACTGGCAGAATAGCATCGAAGAGCAGCATGTCAGCTGGTGGTTTCGTTTATTCATGACCTTCGAAGCTGCTGATACGAAGTCTAATGAATCAGATTAATAGATGTCGACCCCTAGCGTAGAGAACCGGCAATGCTTTTTCTTTGACGAATCTAATACTGATATCATATTTCATCAATTTCTAGGGTTATTATCCTCTATGACACATAATATCTATTAAAATGCATGGACACTAAATTATACTAAACTGTTTGTTGCTCTATTACCTTTTATATTTCATCTTAATATAATGTACTGAAATAGGAAGAGGGACGACTGAGGTAGACCAGAAAGACCTTGTAGCGCAAGGGAGAAACAACATCTATTTTACATAAAGCTTACATATTTATCGAGAGAAGCAAACGTTGCAGACAAGGTGTAGCCCAGAGGCTTTTTCGCCTGCAAGGCTTGACATAAGCTTACATAATTTCCGAGAAAGAGTCATCCAGATGCCAAGGTGTATACTTGTTACGAAAAATATGTACTTATTTCTTGCGTCAGGGTGTGCGTACAACACATACTATTCGTTGTCCTGAAGGAAAAGATTATTCCTGACACCAGGGTAAGGGAATAATCCCTTATAAAGAGTAATTTTTTTTTTATTCACATTTCTTACTGTCATTTATTCAGTTTCTGAAAATGCCTTCACGTACAGTATACAGTATATAGCCATCTTGTAATCGGGTGGCTTCGTAGACGAAAGCAGACTGTACATTCCAAAAGTCAGTTTAGTGTTTTGCTTTAATTACTTTAATTATTGTACTTGCGTCTCTTTGTACACCATGCTGAATGCACAAAAGGTATGCTGTTCATCGTTTATTGCCATGCTCGTTTTCAATATTTTTTGTGAAGAAAAAATAATTTCCGCAGGTAATGTAAGTTATGGCCTGTTGCTCGAGAAACGTCATTCATCGTAACCATTTAATGGTTTTAATTTAGTACTTAGGCGTTTATTTTTAAAGACAATTGAATACATTACTTGGGTCAAGGTGTAGTTGTGTCACCTAGGCTATCCGGCTTTAAGTCCTTCAAACCTGCTATTTTTTTTTTTTTTTTTTAATTCGCAGTGAAAGTATCATCATGGTGGAAATTGCACCTCTAACACACAGAATCCGCCATCCTAGCAGTAAGGATTAGTTGGGAAATAAGCTAGGATCAAGTTTTTACATAAAGTGTATGTGTTACAGGGAATTTGTTTACCCAGTGATTTCATGATACCTCTAGGGAATTCGTGAAATGAATTTAAATTAGGATGGGTTAATTAATGCTATGTTAATTCAGGCTGCATTTAGGTTATGTTGGGAGAATCAAGGTTAATTTTAAGTGAGGTTAGGCTAGGACAATTAGGTTTAGTCAGGTTTGGGTAATTTAGATGAACGTTTTACATATCTTACCATTCATTAAAATTAACCGAACCTTTCCAACCTAACTTACCTAGCCTAAATTAACCTAAGCTTATCTAGATTATCCCAGCCTAGACTACCCACAGTCTAAATTAGCCTAACCTTAATTAACCAATCCTAATTAAAACTCATTGCACGAATTTCCCAAGGGATTTCATGACATCACTGGTTACATTAATTCCCTGTAAAATATACTTTGTATAGCCAACCAAGAGTCGAGAGACTTCGTAGACGAAAGCAGAATGTTCATTCACAAAGTCATTCGTTTGTTTTGTTACAATTTCTTTTATTTTTGTGCTTCTATCACTTTGTATACCATGGTGGATGCACAAGAGGTGTACTATTCACTGTATATTGTCAAGCTCGTTTTTAATATTTTTGCGTGAAGAAAAAAATCATTTCTGTAGGTAATCTTTAAACCGAGTTATGACCTTTTTCTTGACGAACGTCATTCATCGGAAGCGTTTATTCGTTTCAGATTAGTAATTAGGATTTTATTTTTAAAGCAAACTAAGCACAACTTGTTCCAAGGTGTAGTTGTGACAACTATTCTTATTTAAGTTCCTCAGCCATGCATTTTCTGTGTTTTTATGTCTCTCTTTCCTTCATTCTTTCCTTTTCCTTTTGCCTGTGGGTGACTCTACACTGAGTTACAAGCCAAATGGTTTCCTGTACACCAGGAAACCATTTACTGTGCTGGGTGGTAACCATATAACCAAATTATGGCGCCTGGTGGTTTAGTGAGTAATTATTGCGCTCCAATCGGATTGAGCCGGTGAAGGTTTATATCCAACGGGTGGTTGCAGTCGATTGCTCATGTAATGCCACTCAGGGATGAATGACGCTGGTCACTCTCATCTTAAATGTCAGGACCAACTGCTTAGGCCCGGACTCCTACACTTCTCGTGGGGCAAGGTAGGATTGGATGATAGATGAATTATTTCTTCCCAGTGAAGATGTTCATCATATTGGAACTAACACACAGAATCCGCCATCGTAGCGATGAGATGTAATTCGGAAATAAGTTTGATTTTAGTTTTTACATAAAGTGTATGTAAACGTATTTCCCGAAAATAAGATACACTGCAATCAATTCGTAGATTTTACTCGACACTAAACGTTGATATTAGGCCTACGTTTTAACCAAGGGATCGTGAACCTAACTCTATTGTGTAACCTTGAAACAAAATATACGTAACCCTAGAGCCAGGGTGTACTGTTGATTCCATGTATACTTGGCCTTCTCGTTATGGTGTACAGTAAACTTGGCAGCGAGAATGTTTCCCTGGCGCCTTGGTTTGCTACATAGAGCAATGTCAAGGAATAAACTTTTCAAATGAGTACTGAGACATTTTTCTGTCTCATATGTTATTAATTTTTCTTGTCTTTACCTTGTGAAAAAGGATTAATGAATATATACTGTAAAAGAATGCAGATTAATGCATATAATTATACCATAAAAGAATTAGCGTGATTCCGTCAATAAATTGGGAATTATCCTTCAAATATCATGGGTTTTTTTGATCATTTTTTTTTTTCATTTTATACTTTTGATGCTTTCTATGTCATATAGCATGCACCACAGCTATAATATCCTCCTATAATGGTTAATGTAATTATTAATATCCTGCTCGTGGAAAATATAATCAGTTTTGTTCCTAATCTTGTAGCCCAGTGTAGGCATCTTTCCAGTAATTCGGGTTAATTATGCAATTTATGCTTTGATTATTAAAAAATAAGATAACATTATCCTTGGGTCAAAGCGTAGTGATTACTATTCTGCTGAAAACTCATATATATATATATATATATATATATATATATATATATATATATATATACATATATAAATATATATATATATATATATATATATATATATATATATATACATATATAAATAAATAAATATATATATATATATATAACATTTGCAGCAAAAATGTACATTTGACATCCAGAATCCTCATGCCACTGGCAAGTTGTACTCTGGCAACCATCTCGGCAACATGTAATTTACATTAACCCGCTGCGTCCTGTCGACGTTCTTTAACATCCAAACGTTTTGTCACTGCCAAACCCATCGACGTACATTAACGCGAATCAATTGCAAGGTCCCTAATTTGCAAAATTTTCAATTTTCGCGAGTGATTTTTGGTACGTATACACGTGACACCTTCCTCTACAAGATGCCAGACTGGGACAATGCCTTACCCAGCATGACCTCCCCCCCCCCTGCATGCCATTGTCTCAGCAATTCACCTGTTATCAGTGACCTGGCCAGTAAAGCCATGTCATGCCACGGTATGAAATTCAGGGCCAGAGTGATTCCCCAATCAATGACAATGTGGAGGACAAACTTTACATAGCATTAGAGGAAGAAACAGTCAGAAATGATGATCAGGTAATGTGGCAAAAAAAGGTAAGGTATGGTGATGAGTTAGTGAGTGAAACAATGCTTATAATGCCTATATTACTGTTTGAAAACCAATATACTCTTGTACTATATATAAATTCGTACCAAGTATATAAATAAATACCGTTTACGAGTGGTGTGAAATAGTTATCCTCCCATAGAATTCGTTTTCTTTGGTGCCAGCCTGTTAGAAAACCCAGTAAGATAAGGAGGTACTCCTACCTGTATCGAGTATTTTAAACCTAAGGTGAGCGATTTCTCTATGAATTTTCGATGTTTCTCACCAAAAGCGGAGGTTTGAGCCAAAAAAAAAAAATCCAAAAATGGTCGGGATTGGGGGGTGTCAGTGGTAGAAAAGTGGTCGGGATGGGGCGGGTTAAGCCTACGTATATCTCGAGAGGAGTATACATTGCTGCCTAGGTGTATCCCAGCGACTTTTTCGCTTTCAGTGCTTGACACTCATCTTGCAAATTTTCCTAGAAAGCCAAGTCTTACGCAAGGTGTACAATTGTCACCAAGAATACCTATCCCTGGCGTCAGGGTGTACTCACGACACCGACTTCGTTTTCCTGGTGGAAAGGTTTACTCCTGACACAAACATCAGAGAATTACACTTTCAGAAGAGTATATACTTTTTTGTGTCACATTTATTTACTGTGTGTGTGTGTTTTTTTTTTTTAACTTTGTGTTTTACAACGGCTTAATGTATATGTAGCCAACCTGGAACCGGGAGGCTTCGTAGAGAAAAGCTGAATGTTCATTCAGTCTGTCAGTCTTCTGTTTTGCCATAATTTCTTTGATTGTTGTACTTATGTCACTTTGTACACCATGATGGATGCACAACAACTATGCCTTTCACCATTTTTTGTCAAGCTCGTACCTAATATATTTTTGCGAAGAAAAAAATCATTTCCTTAGGTAATGTTGTTACCGAGATATGACCTGTTTCTCGACAAATGTCATTCGCCGGAAGTGTTTATTGGTTTTAATTGACTAATTAAGCGGTTATTTTTAAAGACATTTAAAGAACAGTACTTGGGCCAAGGTGCAGTTGTGACAACTATTGCTATTTAGGTTCTGCAGACTTGCTTTTTGTGTCTGTGTGTTTTTTCTTTCCAGTAAATACGTCATCATGGTGGAAAGAGCACCACTAACACACAGAATCCGCCGTCCTAGCGGTAAGATGTACTTTGGAAAAAAGTTCAGCTCTAGTTTTTACATAAATGGTATAATTATACTCTTACTTTCCGAAAAGGAGATACGCTGCAGCCAATTTGCAGATTTTATTCGACACTAAACTGTGATATTAGACCAACGTTTTTACTAAGAGAGCGTGAACCTAACTAGAGGTCGGATCCTTGACACAAAGGATATGTAACACTGGAGTCAAGGTATACTCTTGATTCCAAGTATACTTAGCAATGGCGCCAAGGTATACATCTGACAAATAGAATGTTTCCCTGGCGCCTAGGTTTACTCCCTACAGGAAGTTCAGGAAATCAACTTGCGAAAAGAGTACTGAGTCACTTTTATATTAGATATATTATTTTTTTTTCTTTTTACCTTGTGAGAAAGGGTTAATATATTTTTCTATCTATCTATCTATTGCCAGACACCATAATCCCTTAAAGGGTGGCCATTTGACACTGAGTTAGTTGTTTTACAGGGACGGGCACCAACCCTCCACCAACCCGCTTGTTGACACGTAGAGAGCATGTATGGTTTGGTTAAATGGTTACCACCCAGCGTTGTAAATGGTTTCTTGGCTTACAGGAAACCATTTGGCTTCTCACTCAATGTAAAGCCACCTGTAAAGGAAAGAAAAGGAATAAGAAGTGACAGAAAAGATAGGAGAAATAGGAATAGAGGAGGGCAGGCACAGAAAAAGAATGATAAAAGCTAAGGAAGTAGGCAGCACTAATATATTTATAACCAATAAAAAATTGCGTGATTTCGTGAACGAAAATGTAATGTTACTTCAAATAATCTTGAGTTTGCCTTCATTGTTTTTATTTTCTTCTTGTGCTGCTTTTCATGTCATGTATAGCATGAACCACAGCTTTAATATTAACTCTTAATGGTTAATCTAATTATTAATATTCTGTCCGGGAAAAAATTTAATCAGTTTTCCTCCTAATGTTTTATCCCAGTCAAGGTATCTTTCCAGTAATTCGGGTTAATTATGCAATTTAGACGAACATTATTTAAAAATATCATTTCGTGCAAAGATGTACATTTGACCTCCAGAATCCATCAAGCTACTGACAAGATGTACTATGGTCACATACTCGGCAACATGTATTTTACATAAAGCTTACATTTTTCTCGAGAGGAGCATACGTTGCTGTCGAGGTGTAGCCCTGGGACATTTTTGCTTTGAAGGCTTGATATTCAGCTTTACATATTTTCCGAGACAGCGACATCCTGATGCAAGGTGTACACTTGTCAAAAAGAATACCTATCCCTGGCTTAAGGGTGTACCCACGAAAACGACTGTTTGTTTTCCTGACGGAAAGGTTTACTCCTGACACCAAGGTCAAGAAAGAACACTTTCAAAATTGTGCACATAAGTTTTGATGTCTCTCACATTTTTTACAGTTTTATAAGTAAATAGTTTGTCAAAATGCCCTATTGTATATATGTTACAGGGAATTTGTGTAACCATTGATTTCGTGAAATCCCTAGGTAATTCGTGTAATTAGCTTTAACCCTTAAACTGCGGACTTGTTTTGCTTTGACTTGCAGCTCCCGCGGGCATATTTGCACTCCGACAGACTCTCTAAAAATATTTGCCAAAAATCAGTTATTAGTCCTAGAATATTAAAATCAATATACTTATGGCACATACCTTCAGCTTTCTCCTTGGGTGTTTGTTGAGCCTTCGTCGAGTACCGTAGGACTTGTGGAGACCTCTGAAGTTGGGTAATGAAGTCTCCACTTTACACTTCCCGACAACTCGTAATATGATTACCACAGCCTGATATTATCACCAGAAACACTAATCTATGATTCTCAATAGTTTGGAATCCCTACTCCTCCCAAATAAACACTGTGAAATTAATGAAAATTACGAGAGCGTATGACCATCCCACTTCCGATCGTTCGCCGCTTGTGTTGTCTATTATTCATAAAAACAATTCACAGTTTATATTTCTGTTACTATATAACACTTATATATATATCTACAGTCTTTATCCATAAGTTTCCTTCAGTAATAGTACACTCTTGTCACTGTAGAGACTCAATTTCTTTCAGTAAAATACGTAGCATTCACTTTCTCGTCCTGTATACTATCATTGAGAGTGAATGTCACTTTTACCTTCACCCTCATAACTCATAGTATTCATGCATGCTAGAGTGAAACTTTCACTTTCATTACTCCTAGTATATATACTCGTATTCTTATAATACCACTCATTTACATTTCTATTTACGTTCTCTACTTTATTTACATTATTTACATTTCTATTTTATTTACACTGTGTTATGCACTGTCACTTGAAGTGACTTATAAAACTATTTTCCACTGTTCACTTATATTTACATTCATTGCTTTTACTTGCTGTTTACACATTATCAACACCTTATTTACAATTCCACTTGCACTGTTTTACTCAATAAAAAGATCATAATCACTCTCTATCAATTGTCACTCCTTTACCTCTTTCCACACAAGGTTTAGTAGGGGGTAAAGGTCACAGGGCCCTTTGCATGGGGCTATAAAGCGGCGAAAGTTAGCAGGAGCGAATCATACATACTCCCACTTTCAAAGACGACAGTGAACTGATAGTAGTGGCATCCTGCCGCCTGGCTAGGGTGAGTGCAATACTACCAACTTCAGCTTTGTGAGACCTGCTAATATATAGCAATGAAATGATTGACAGGAAACCAAGACAATACATAATAAAGTAGGTAGTTCCAGATGAATGTAAATATCACTTAGGCTTCTCCCTTCCCTCCTTATATGTATATTTATTATGAAAATAGATTATACGGCATATTTCAAGGGGAAATAAACAACGAAAATTAGCGAACGAGTGCACGTGAGGTGTTGTCAGGTGATAATTGGCCAATTCTAGCTGTATGGCACTCTCACTTACCTTATTTCTTTCTTGTATATATTATTTGGTATAAGAATAGGGCATAGGGCTTATTTCAATGGATGAAATCAGTGAAAAATTCCAGGGAAGATTTACTTAGCGTAGCACGGCCGGGCAGGTGAGAGGATAGGGTAATGGAGGGGAGGTAGGGAGGGAAGTCAAGAACGGGGAGAAATGGCTAAATTGTCAACAATGGATGGGAGTACAGATGAGATTAGGAGTGCTGACTAGTGTTGGACATTGGCAGTACTGACAGATGATACAAGCCACCACTTCAAAGCCCGGGCAAATTCAAAATAACCCAGAATCACAAAAGTGTCGCCCCGCGGTATGATCCCTTGCTCCCAAATGTCACGAAAGTGATGCCCCGCGGTTAAGGGGTTAATTGTACTATAAATAAATTATATATAATTTACATAAAGTGGGATAACTGATGGTTATAATGTATTCGCTTAAAAGCTGCCGAAGGCAGCCTTTCTGCTCGATGTCAAAAGGCCTGAAATGAGTCATAATACAGGAATCAGTGGCCCGATTGGACTGGAAACTGTTTTATTCTTCAAGTTCAGGCATTTTAACAGTACCATGCTATAACAAAAATTGCACTACGTTGCGCAGTTTTGGGCGTGTTATGGTAACTTCAGTGACCATAAAAATGGTAACTTCAATGACCATAAAGAAAGTGATCTGCCTAAAGGCCGCTGAAGCCGCTCGATGTCAAAAGGCCAGAAATGAGTCATAACTCAAGAACAGGTGGCCCGATTGGATTGGAAATTGTTTCATTCTTTAAGTTAGAGCATTTTAGCGGTACCTTGCTGTGAAAAAAACTGAACTACAATGACCCGTTTTTGCTGTGTTACTGTCACAAATGGACAAACCAACAAACATACAGAAAAAGGATCATTGTAATATAGATTGAGCAAACAGCCCATGTGGTAAATTTCCTTCGGAGGACTCAATTAACATTAATACTGAAACAATAAGTAGTTTTTATGTAAAATTAAAGTAAGTTCATGGAGCTAGGCTATGTTCATCCTGTAAATTTCATGAAGTAATAGATCACAGTTTTAATACAGTAAATGGTTAAAATAATACGTGGCCACTCCGAACTAGTCGGAAGCGCAGCCATTTCTATTGTCTACATTAATTGTGTGGAAGCAGAAAAAGGGAGAACTACACTTGAACTCAGATGTGCAAACACCACAAGCACGCCCGAGCTCGAGCTCATCTTCATCTAGAGACTAACTTCACTAAATCCTACTCGGTTCTAGAGCTGAGTCTTTTCTATATTAATTGTCCAGTAAGCAGGACTGAAACAGTTGGACTCAGGAGTGGTTAAAAGAGGTAGGTTGAACCTCTCATATGTTAGTAAATAGGAGTGAATTAGGTGGAATGAACAGTGATTAAAAGAGCTAGGTAGAACCCCTCAAATGTTATTATAAGTGCGCGTCCACACGTGCCCTCAAACATATGTTGACAACGCAACTGGCAACATGTTTGGGTACGTGTATGCAGCAGTATTTGGACAGATGTATGCAAACCTGTTTCAGTGCAGCTTCGAACACTGGCAGCGGAGGCGATGGGATAAGTGTGGCCATACCAGGCAACTGAGACTTCATTATGGTGTTGCCAACATGATCTGGACGCTGCTGTTCCCAGCATGTTTGCAGTATCTTCGTTACTGTGTTGCTTACATGTTGCCACCACTTGTTCGAGCACACGTGTGGACGCGCCCTAACTGTGCTGTCTACTTCTCCCTTTGCCTTTATTATTCTTAATGTGTCTACACTACTCTCTTTCTTTTTCTTTCAGCCTTCCTCTTACGTTTTATTGTTCATCTTTCTGCTTCAGGAGGTTGTACACTGAGTAACAAGACCAATGGTCTCCTGCAACGCGGTAAACCATTAACAACGGTGGACGGTAACCACATAAACCAACTAAAGAGGTGATGTGGAGCCTACTATGGTCACCCTGTCAACTGAGTGGAGACGTAAATATGGCGTCCATCACGGGGGCAAACCTCTATACTCTTCCCTGCTCCTACTTCTTGTGGTGTCTTTTGCAAGGTGTCATCGGTTCACTGTACGGGCCGTTTGTTACTTGTCCTCGGGTGATGAGCCTGCCCGACCAAACAGGCCTGAGCTGGTCAATAGCAACAACTGGTATATTATACTCTTTTACTCATCGTGAACTTTGATTTACAGTTGTTAGTATTTACCACGCTTTGTCTCCCCTCTACCTCCCTCCCCCAAAAAACAAATAATCTCATACTGCTTATCTTTCGAGTTCTTCTTCCCCACAACCTCACTTTACTTTAACAGCTCTTATCCTTCCATTTCACACCCATCTCTGCCTCGCATCTCCCCTCTTTACCTCTCCCCCCTTTTATCTCTCACTCCCTCACCTCTCACCTCTCACCTCTCCTTCCCTTACTTATTTTTTCACCCCTTTCTTCCTAAGCACTCCCTCCCTCATCTCTTCCTCACTCACTTCACCCTCCTTCATTTCTCCCTCCCTCACCACTTCCTCCCTCACTTCTCCCATCCTCACTTCTCCCTCCTTCACGTCTTCCTCCCTCACTTTTCTCTCCCTCATTTCTCCCTCCCTCCCTGCCTCACCTTCCTCTCTTACTCAGTTCACCTCCTCCTCTTCCCATCATTTTATCCTAATTGTGTATCTATACCACTTTTCTCCCTTAGTCCTTTTTCGTTTTCTACTTTTATTCCCTCTTTCTTAAGCGTCCTAATGACTCAGGCTATTTGTCATCAGTCTTTTGCTCTTTTAACTATAATCTCCTCCATCCCATTTCTTTTATAATAAGCACATTTGTCGAACAAATACTTGTGGCATGACGGGATAACCAACACAGACGTCAGCCAACAAAGACAACAGCCAACACAGACAACAGCCAACACAGACAACAGCCAACACAGACAACAGCCAACACAAACAAAACAAGAAGAGCAATGGAAATGGTTTATTATTTTCCTGAGTGACCCAGTTGACAAATGGACTAGTCCGGCGGGTAATTCAGATCCACCCGAGCAATAATTACTGTATATTCCCATCCACTCCAGCCCAATCAGGTCAGTAATGCTCACTCAAATCACTTCAGGTACCGTTACATCCATGTTTTTAGGTCATTTTCAACCAATCAGAGTAATTTAGTCTCATTTTGTCAGGCGAGATTTTCTTAGGTCAGTTTTGATTCGTCAAGACGAGGTTATATCCTTTGAGACAAATTTAGATCTATTTAGTCCTAGTCAGGTAAAGTCAGACCATGTAATCCGGCCCACGCAAGTTAATTTAGGTCACGCCAGAAATTTTTAGGACAAGATGATTCATACCCCTCTAAGATTATCTAGACCTTTCATCCTTTCTCACACAGTTATGTCAGTTCAGCTCTGTTTAGGGCCATTCAGGTGTAATCAAATATAATCAGGTCCATCGAGATTAATTAGTCACTCCTATTTCCTCCCAGACGAGTCATCTCGGGATAGACTTGGGCCATGCAGTTATAATTGGGTGCATATCAAGTCTTTTAGGTTTATTTACCTCCTTCTTTGATCCAATAGTTGGATTTAATCAGAGGTGTGTTATGTCTCAGTGATTGTTTAATTTATGTATGAATGGAGTTTATAAATGAGTGAAATGCTAAGTAATATATCAAACTTGTAATTAATTATATCGTAGTTGTAGCCGAGCTGTAGTTAACCGTGAGTTGATTTGCAGGAGATAATATTAGTTGTAATTGTCGTCGATGACAGGCGAATGATAAAGATTAGTACTGGGGTTTGTTTGTAGTTTATTTCTTCAAAGGGGACAAGAGTTCCAAGGTAGATCAATGGATGTTGGAGTCTCCCTAATGAGAGGGGGTATTGTTTGGAAACTTCCTTTTCTATTGTTTACTGACGATACTGTATTCCTAGGTGAAATTAGTGCGAGTTGCAAGAGATGGTGAATTCGGGAATGTAAGAAATGAAATCTAAACGTGAATGTAGATTAGAGTAAATTTATAGTCTTTGGGACAAATGAAGTCACCGAATGTACACTGAGGTTGGATGGTGGGGAAATGGAGACTGTAAGTGCATTCAGGTACTTAGGCAGTGTGATGGGTAAGGATGGAAGATTAGAGGATGGAGTGCTTCAAAGGTCAGAGCAGTTAAGGGTTGTTGGTTCATTGAAAAAAATGAAAAGGGATAGGGAAGCGAGTATGGGAGTAAAAAAAAAAAAAACAGTTGCATGACAGCACTGTGATCCCCACTCTAACATACGGAAGTGAATGGATCCAATTAGATGGTCAAGACTGAGAGCAGTGGAAATTGGTTATTTGAGAGTCGCACGTGGAATCGCATGGAAAGACAGACAAATGTGGATGTGGCAGTAATGGAGCGTTGTGGTATTGTTCTGGATGTGACTAGAAGTGTTAAAGGAAATACTCTGAGATGATTTGGTTATTTGGAGAAGATAGAGAATAAGAGAGTGACTAGAAGTGTATCTGATGAACTGTAGGGGAAGAGAAGGAAAGGGAGATTAAGGATCATATGGAGGAATGGGGTAAATAGATATATGGGACAGAGGGTGCAAGCTGGGGAAAAGGCAGCCAAATTGCAAAAGACATGGCCTTATAGAGGCAGTTGATTGTGGCCACCCATTACGGGATTAGGGCGCCTGGATATAGACAGAAAAATAGACACTCATCCAGGTTCAGTCAGATCATTGCAGGTCATCCAGATGTCAGGACTCCATATTATAAACACAATTAATTATAGAAAACATAATAGATAGATAGATAAATAGATACATAGACAGAGCTCCAGGCAAGCCTGGGAAAGGGAAATGATCTTGCAAGTTAACTGAGGAAATGTTGACAATACACAGGAAGTAGCAATTCAGGGAATGATATAGGTAGTGTGTCAGCGAGATAGCATGCGAACAAAGCCTAGTGACCATACACACACATACACACATACTCACACACAGGTTTCTAGAACTTTCCAACCACAGTGTAACACACGTGACACGACCCCTGCTACACCAGAATTTAGGAATCAGAGGGCAGGAGACAGGCCATAGAACCGGCAGGTAGTAGGGAGAAGGGCTTAGCAACATGGAAGAGAAAGAGAGAGAGAGAGAGAGAGAGAGAGAGAGAGAGAGAGAGAGAGAGAGAGAGAGAAGGAGAGAGAGAGAGAGAGAGAGAGAGAGAGAGAGAGAGAGAGAGAGAGAGAGAGAAGGAGAGAGAGAGAGACCGAGACAGGGAGGTAGCTAGTGGGACTCTACTTTATACTTCACTCGTGTGTGAGAGACTGTTAATATTTCCAAGACAAATAAAAATAGTCCCATACTATTCTTTACCTCTCCTGTTATTGCATGACAAAAGGGAACCAAGATTACCTACTGACAAAACTACTCAAGTATAACAACCGCTCGTCCACAAGTCAAATATATGTATAACCAATCCACAAAACATCTCTACAAGGACCTACAAAGTTATTGTGACACAGATTCAGCCAAATAACTGCAGGTCAACTGACAGTCATTCATTTGTTGTATCTTCGCCTACGAGGAACTTAGAGAATCACCACTTTCCTCCTCGACGCATCATATCAAAGAAATCATATATGAGCCATGAAACGTACCACGCCTCTAAGGCATATTGGCCTCCAAAGGAAAATGAAAAGCAGAAGGGGTGAAATATTTGACGAACTTTGTCCGCGACTGTACATTCAGTTCCATCTAGGTTTCCAAACAGATGCTTCACATCTTGCTGGTCCCAGTGAGATCATCTCAAGTCCGCCGAAATTAGAGTCCGTTTATATATTTTTTCGGTCTTAGCTACTTTTATATGAATCCAAGTCTAGTCGGGCCATTTTGCATTCATTCAGATCGTATTAGATTCATTCTGGTACTTTCAGTGTATTTCGGTCATGCTAAAATCAAAAGAAATCAGGTCAGACCTATTTCAGTTACTATTTATTTTTTAAATTTTCTTTTAGGTCACTTCGGTTACATCAAATGGACTGAAGTTAATATACAGTGGATCGATTCAGGACAAAGTCAACCCAATCGATGTCACAGATTCTGAAATACGTGAATTCACATCTTTCAGGACTGGATTGGGTGGACAGAGACGAGTGGATGGGTAAGCTGGGATGGTGATGAAGTTGGGTGAAGGAATACATCCTGTAAAGATGGGTATTGTATGAGGAGCGGCGATGGCAGTATATCAGTGGAAGTTACACATTTCCGTGCGAAATTTGATGTGAGTTTGGCGAAAGGGCACAGTGAGTGAAAAGTAGTGGACATGATGGGCTAAGATGACGGTGCGGTAAGGCGGCAGTTTTATACTTTGTGAAAATCAGCACTGTAAATGCTGGTATGGGTCTGGCTTTTCCTTAATTGTTTTCCCCCAAAGTAACATACCTTTGAAGGAAATAAGCTCGCCATGTTCGCATATGCGCAGGGCCGGATTAAAGCGGGTGGTGACTACTGTGGTTATAGCCCTGGGGTCCCCACACAAACTGAGCTCCCACAAGACAGAAATTTTTGATGTCCGCAAAATACAACGCATAACAGACACTGCTATATGTACTGTATGAGATAGGTATAGTTTAAAGATACGATGGATGTGTATACTACTGTGCTCTGCCATGTTTGTTATGGGGCCTCCAAAAGATGCTGTGCCCCAAAATGCGGATTTGGTGATGCCCTATGTCTGTTAAGCCTGTTTGTATTAAAACAAGCATTACAGTCCATTTTGACTGGTATTCATTTTATAGAACAACAGATGTTCCTGTTGTTGCTTTTATGTACTGTATGTCGGGCGTCTTCTACACTTTCAGTAACAACAAAAATAAAAGAATAATAATTTTTTCTGCCTAACATTATTCGTATTTTCTTGGTAATTTCTAGTAACATAATGTTCTGGAGGTTAAGGTTACAGTTGTGTTGCTAATCATCTATATCTGAAAATAAGTACATTTGGAGTTAGTTACAAAGACTACATCATAACAAAGGAATCCAGACATACCAGTCCTTTCGAGTAGCTCATTTTAACTTGATCATCTCTCCATCTCGTGTGCTGAACTGTAACGAGAGATAAACGCTAGACGATGGTCCTATTCACGAAAAAGTGGTATGGAAAGCATGTAGAAACTTAGTAGTGTCTTCCACTGCTGCTGAGTGATGTGAAATATCGGACGACAGGACAAAAATCTCAGCCAACATGAAGTAAACGACCTCTAGTACTCTGCTGTGTTCGAACTTACGCAGAGTATCAGGGGGTTGTCTCTTCTAAGGCTCACATTAGCAGCAGGGTACTTTGGTTACAAGTATGTGACAAGGCGAAAGGACTTTTTCTGGTCGTGGTGCAGTGGTAGGCCGCCTATCATTTGGTTCGGTTCCAGTCATCGTAAAGGTGGAATACGAGTGGAGGAAATTTCCTGTCACTGCAGGTTTCTTAAGAACAGAACTGTGAATGACAGACGCACTTTCCATTACTCTCTCTCTCTCTCTCTCTCTCTCTCTCTCTCTCTCTCTCTCACACACACACCTCTCTCTCTCTCTCTCTCTCTCTCTCTCTCTCTCTCTCTCTCTCTGTATCTATCTATCTATCTATCTATATCTATCTACCTATCTGTCTATCTATCTATCTATCTATCTATCTATCTATATCTATCTATCTGTCTATCTATCTATATATATATATAGCTGCCATTTCAGGCACACTGCTGAACAATGGCCTCCCCCAAAATATTCCGCAAAATCCTTGACTGAGCCAATCTCTGCCACGTTGTGCCTGCTAACTTTTCTGTCTCATCTCTCCACTTCTTGTCTGGCCTTTCTCTGGTGTGCTTGCAATCTCCTGGAGTCAAGTCAGTCAGCCTCTTGCCCCACTGGTTATCCCTTATATTTGCTACTTTACCTGCCCACCTTCATTTCTTTTCTTTTATAACTTCTTTAATGTCTTTGACATTATTCTGCTCTCTTACCCAAGTTGATCTTTTCCTGTCCCTTATAGATATTCTCAACATTGACCTTTCCATTGCTTTTTGAGAGAGAATTAGTCGATTTTCCATCGATTTTGTCAGTTTCCATATGCCACAACAGTATGTCACAGCTGGAATTATACACTCGTTATATAAACTTTACGTTTCGTACATATTGGCAAGCTACTCCTCATGATGTCTTCAGCATTCCATGCAATTGCGATGCGTCTTTTTATTTCGCTATCATGGTCTTTCGTTAGTTTTAGTATTTGCCCCAAGGAATTGTACTCATCGACATCTTCAAGAATTTCTTCACTTATTCTGATGAAGTTCCTTTGTGTATTTCGATTAAACATTAGTTTTACTCCTGTTCATCTTTAGCCCTACCTTGAGACACTCTCTGTTTAGGTTATTGAGCATTCCTTGCAATGTCTCTGGTGTTTCTGAGACTAAGACAATGTCATCTGCGAATCTTAAATGGGTTAGGTTTTCTCCAGCTATGTTTGCTCCTTTGTTCTCACACTCTAGCTTTCCGAAAATACTTTTTCGGCATGCTGTAAATAATTTTGGTGAAATTGCATCTTCCTGACCCACGCTCTTTTAAATCTTGTTTATTTTTCTTTTGTCTATATGTAATATAACTGTAGTAGTTCCCTTTCTGTATATGTTATCAAACAGTTTTATAATATACCTATTCATTCCTTGTTCCTGCAATGAATTTATGATTGCTATATACTCCACTGAGTCGAAAACCTTCTTGTAATCAACAAAACCTTTGCACATTGGTTTATAATAATCCATAATTTTGTCTGTCAGCTGATTCACTGTGTGTAGATCATCTGTGGTAGAATACCCGTTTCGGAATCCTACCTGCTCACGAGGTTGGTTTACTTCAAGATTTGCTGCTTTTCTGCCCGTAAGGACTTTAGTGAAGAGTTTCCAAAAAACTGGTAATAAGAAAATGCGTTGATAATTACTAAGTTTTTTTGAGTCGCCTTTCTTGTAAGGCAAAAAAAAAAAAAAAAACTTTTTGATTACACCATGTTTGGGGGAATTTTTTTCTTTATACTCTACTTAAATAAGTAGGTGAGCCTGTTTTGTACATCTCCTCCTGCATCTGACAGTAAATTTGCTACTATTCCATCTTCTCCTGGGGCCTTTCCTCTTTTCATACATTTAAGAAGGAATGATTACTTCGTCTTGTATTACCTCTGGTATTTCACTTGCGTCAACTGAAAAGTTAGCCATTGTTACTAATGGTATATTGGTGTTTTGATACATACAGTTCTTTGTAAAATTCTTCAACTCTTCACCATCCCGTCTCTGGATTTAGAGACTTAACGGTTTTTGTCTTACAGTGATAAAATTTGTTTCATTCCTAGTGCCATTTTACTTCTGGCCTGTTTCAGACTCTACTTTTTGGGTGGTTTCTGTGTTCTGATCCACGTTTCCATTTCTATTTTCTTTTCTTTGTCTCTTGTTGATAAGCTTGTTTAATTCCATTCTTTCCATTTCATCTTGCTTTGTTTTTACTTTCAACCCCTTTTTTCTTTTCATGAGCTCAAGGGTCATTTTTTAACATTTGTTGCCTTTGATTATATTAGCTATCCTCACTACATTCTGTGATTCTCAGCGTTTTCGTTAGTCCATCATTCAACTTATCAGTGTTACACTCAGCATAACTTAGAGCCTGAAATCTGTTTGTTATTTCTAACTGAAAGGCTGCTTTGTTTTCACTTACTTTTATTGGGCGTATATTTCTTCTTTTAATCAGGTACGTTCTTTCTTTTCTGAAACTGAATCTGGCTGTGCAACTTACCATTCTATGGCCACTTCCTATATTTACATTGTTGATAACTGTGTCATTTATGATCAAGTTAGTCTCATCTGCTATAACAGAGTCGCTTTTATTCTTTGTTTCTTCATTTTGACTTTGTCAGGTCCATTTTTCACTGCTCTGTTGTGAAACACTGTGTTCATTATTCTCATGTTATACATTTCAGCGACACAACCAGCATTTCACCTCTGTCATTTCTTTCTCCCACTCCGAATATTCCCATATTATGATTCTCCATTTATTCTATTTTCCAACTTATGCATTGACGTCACTCACGAATGTAGAATACATGGTCTTTTCATCTTCCATTGTCTGGGAGATGTCGTCATAGAATGTTTTTATTTCTTCATCTGAGCTTTACGAAGTCGGTGCATATACTTGATTACAGTCAGGGTGTATCTTTTGCCTAGTCTAATTATAATGCATGCTTCTCTGTCAGAGAGACTGCTGAGTCTGACAATGTTCTCTGGAAAATTTCTGTTAACTGGAAATCCTACACCATTAACTCTTTCGTTTTGTCTTCCTTTGTAGTAAAGGAAGTGGTTGTTGTCTTGGAGCTGAATTAATTTCTCTTCTTGTCTGAGGTTCTCACTTAGGCCTACAATATCCCAACTTATGTTTCCAAATTTAATCATTAAGGTAACAAGTTTGTAATTTTCTGTGAGGCTTCTTACATTGTGTTTGTAGATCTTCATGGATTTCAGTTTGTTTAACGTCCCGGTCTGTGATTTGCCGACACAGTGCCAACTCACTTTCAGAGGTAAACTGCCCGTAAGCACAAGTGACAGTGAAGTTGGATCTTTTGTGGACGATAATCCAACAGGAATAGCCACGAAATCATTAACAGCAGAATTCATGTTTTGTTGTGGGGATTGTGGCAAATACCTCCCTGCCACATAGTTTCTGGTGAGATGATATTTTCTGCCACCTTATTCAGTATATTCAATGGAGCCCTATATATCCATATAGGGTCCCATGGATTGCGCTGTCTGAAACAGTACCTTGTATATTTGCAAGTCCTTCCCCTATCACCCACCCGGGAACGCTCCAGGTATCTGTGGGATTTTGTTCCTGGATATATATATATATATATATATATATATATATATATATATATATATATATATATATATATATATATATATATATATATAGTTATAGTTATATATAGTTATATATATTTATATATATATATATATATATATATATATATATATATATATATATATATATATATATATATGTATAGTTATAAATATATATATATATATATATATATATATATATATATATATATATATATATAATGTATAGTTTTATATATATATATATATATATATATATAGTTATATATATATATATATATATATATATATATATATATATAGTTATATATATATATATATATATATATATATATAGTTATATATATAGTTATATATAGTTATATATATATATATATAAATATATATAGTTATATAGTTATATATATAGTTATATATATATAAAACTATCTGTCTATCTCTCTCTCTCTCTCTCTCTCTCTCTCTCTCTCTCTCTCTATAAAACTATCTGTCTCTCTCTCTCTCTCTCTCTCTCTCTCTCTCTCTCTCTCTCTCTTTATGTATATATATATATATATATATATATATATATATGGATGGATGGGGCGCCCATCATCCAGTCAACGTAGAGATACCATGTGATCCCTACATTGAGTGAACAAGCCAAATGATTTCCTGTACCCAGGAAACCATTTTCTACGCTGGGTGGTAACCTTATAACCGAGGTTTCTGGCAGGATTAAGTGTCCCCCAGATTCCCCTATCCAAAACCACTTAATCATGTCAGTCGTTTCAGAGAGCCTTGGAGGGCCCAATACCTGCCCAGGGCCCCAACCAAATAGGCAGACTCGTGTGGCCATGTGGAATGTGAGAGGTGTGAATGAGGAGAGCAAGAGGGTGGAAGTGGTGAATGTGATCAAGAGTGTGAGATATGCTGTGATGGCATTGTGTGAAACGAAGATGAAAGGGTATGAAGTGAAGGAGTGGGAGGGTGTGAAATGTGTAAGATCAGGAATGAATGGGCTAGAAAGATGCAAAGAAGGAGTTGCTTTGTTGATGAATGAGGTGTGGCAGAGTGGAATGAGAGACTACAAATCATCAGCTCGAAGAGTATGTATGTCAACCTCAAGTTTGAGAAGGTGAAGGTGGCAGTAATTGTAGTATATGCACCGTGTGAGGACAGGAGTGAGAGAGAGAATGACAGGTTTTGGGATGAGCTGGATGAAGTAGTGGGAGAAATGCCCAGGAGCTATAAAGTGATCGTAATGGGGGATATGAATGGAAGAGTAGGCACTGGTCCTGAGGATGACATAATGGGTTGTTATGGAGTACCAGGAGAAAATGATAATGGGAAGCGACTGAAGGATATGTCAGGAAAGGAGGTTGTTCATTTGTAACTCGTTATTTCAAACACAAAGATGCACATAAATATACATGGTATAGAGGGAACGGGGATCGTGTTGAAAGAAGCCTGATTGATTACGTGCTCGTAGAGAGGTCAATGATGGGAATTGCTGCTGATACGAGGGCCGTGAGAGGACGATATGGAGGTCTGTCGGATCATATGATTGTACTATGCAAGACCAAGCTGAGAGGAGGTGGATCAGGAGAGAGAGGAGCAGTCATGGAGAAAGACTGAAAGTTGAGAAGCTGAGGATCAAAAAAATGGCAGATGATTACAGGACCAAAGTAGAGGAGGAGTTAGAATCAGTGAATTGGACTGAAATCGATCTGGACAGCCTGTGGAATGTATATAGGGATTGGTTAGTTAGGAATGTTAGAACGGTGTGTGGTGTGGCAAGAGTAACAACAAAGCAGAAAGGTACGGCATGGTGGGATGAGGAGGTTAAGAGAACGGTGGAGGAAAAGAGGAAGAAGTGGCTAAAGTGGTTACAGGACAGGGGTTCAGCTGAAATAAGAACCGAATATACTGAGAGCAAGAAGCACGTAAAGAGACCAGTGATGAGGAAAAAGAAGAATGTAAATGATGATCTAGGAAGAAAAATGAATGCAAACTACTCTGCAAATAGGAAGTTATTCTGGAAAGAGGTGGAGAAATGTAGAAGTGAAAGCAGAAAGAAATGTAATGGTGCGAAGGATATATATAGGTGGACCCATGGGGATGAAGTAAGGGCCAGATGGAAAGAATATTTTGAAAGCCTGATGAATGGGAATAGAGAGAGCAGAACTGTTGTAAACATGATTGGTTTGGAGGGGGTGCAAAGAACGAATGCAGTGCCAGGACACGTGACACTCGCACAGGTGAAAAGTGCTGTGAAGTGGCTGGAAAATGGGAAAGCAGCTGGGTTTGATGAGGTGTATGCAGAGATGCTTAAGTGTTGTGGGGAGAGTGGAATGAAGTGCTTGTTGGAGATATGTAAGAAGGCATGGATGAGTGAAACTGTGCCTGCAGAGTGGAAAAGGCTGTGATTGTATCCCTGTACAAAAATATAGGTGAGCGAAGTAAGTGCAAGAATTATCATGGCATAATGGTAGGGAAGTTTTATGGAAGAATTATTATAGAAACAGTAAAAGAGATATCAGAAGTCCTAGTGAGTCATGAACAGGGTGGCTTTAGGAGTTCCAGAGGATGTTTGGATCAAATATTTGCAGAGACAGATGGCAGAGAAGGCTTGTGAGAAGGACCATAAGGTGTTAATGGCATTCATGGATGCAGAAAAAGCATAGGACAAAGTGGACAGAGAAAGATTGTGGAAAGTTTTGCGCATGTACGTTGTAGATAATAAACTGCTAGGTGGCATCAAGAGTTTTTATGATGGTAGTGAAGCATGTGTAAGGGTTAATGGGCGTCTAAGTGAATGGTTCACGATCGGTGTGGGCGTGCTACAAGGTTGTGTGATGTCCCCATGGTTGTTCAGTACATATATGGATTGGGTGATGAGAGAAGTAAAAACACGAGTGATGGAGAGAGGGATGGCGTTGGTAGTGAATGGTGATGGATGGAATATCTCAGATTCGTTGTATGCTGATGATGCGGTACTGCTTGCAAATACCGGACAAGAACTTGGTAGACTAGTGCATAGCTTTGCTGATATCTGTGAGCGTTGTGCCTTAAGAGTAAATGTAGAGAAAAGTAAAGTGGTGGTTATTGAGAGAGAAGGTGACTCCCAGTGCGATGTTACAGTGAATGGAGAGAGCCTGGAATTGGTGAGAGAGTTCAAATACCTGCGTACAGTGATGGAAAAGAGAGGAAAATGTGCAAAAGAAGTTGAAAGTAGAGTGACACAAGGACGAAAAGTAGCTGGTGCAATGAAGGCCTTGATAAGAAACAGAGGCTTGAGTGTTGCAGATGCACAAGGCGTACATAAAGGAGTGTTAGAGCCAACTTTAACATATGGACATGAGACTATGGTGTGGCATGAAAATGAAAAGTCAAGAGTAAGAGCAGTGGAGATGGGACTGCTGAGGAATGTATGTCGAGTACAGAGGGTAGATAGGATACGAAATAATGTGATTCGTAAAAGATGTGGGGTGAGGAAGTTGGTGGACACCAGAATCGAAGAGAGTGTACTGAGATGGTGTGGTCATTTGGAGAGAATGGATAACAATAGGTTGGTGAAAAAGGTATATCTGTGCGAATCTGAAGGAGGGAGGAGGCGAGGTAGGCCAAGGAGAAGGTGGAGAGATATGGTGAATGAATGTGTGAGGAAAAGAGGTTTGGAAGTCGGTAAGGCTAGGGAACTGACAAAAGATCGAGCTTGCTGGATGTATGTTGTGAAGAAAAGTGCATGATCAGGGATTTGGCACCCCTTTTTAACGTGGCGGCGTCAGGATTGACTCAGTCGGATATGTTTATGTGAAGCTACAGAACGTGGTGAATGTTTTTGGCATTTCCGATAGAGCCAGGATCCCGGGGGCTTGAATGATGAGTGGAAGTGTGGCTCATTGGATTGGGCAAATTTGGGCTGCCTGGACATTGCTACTCCTCACCCTGCCCTAGGGTGGGAAAGGAGGTTCGGATGATGATGATGATGATGATGATGATATATATATACCTGTATATATATATATATATATATATATATATATATATATATATATACCTGTATATATATATATATATATATATATATATATATATAATTTATATATCTTTATATTTATCTGTCTATCTATCTATCTATCTATCTATCTATCTATCTATCTATCTATCTAGATATATCTATATATGTATATCTATATATATCTATATCTATCTATCTATCTATCTATCTATCTATCTATATATATATATATATATATATATATATATATATATCTGTCTATCTATGTATCTATATATATATATAAATATCTATCTATCTATCTATCTATATAGCTAGATAGATAGATAGATAGATAGATATAGATATAAATAAATAGGTAGATAGATAGATAGATAATAATTCAGCTCCAAGAGCTAGTTACATCTTTCACTTCGATAAATATTGCTCCACTCAAACAGTGAAAAATTCCCCAGTACACAGAAAACATATATTACCTCACTATCAAATTCACTACTCCGGAAACCCTTGACATTTTGCGTCCTGTTGCCATTGCACCCATTCCCAGTCTGATTTATGAGGGATTTGTGTTCGACTGCCTATGATGACATTGCTGGTTCAGTCGATTCAGCGATTTGGAAATATGAAATCCTCTTCCACCACATACTTCTTGTCAGTTTCCTAGATTTCATTTACTGAAGTCTGGACCATCGGAAAATATATTTCACTAGACTGTGTGGACTTTCACACAACATTCGAGCTAGTCGGCCGCAACAACATGGGCATAATGATGGCGGCCGAACTGGGGTTACGAACCTGATTACGTGCTTAACAGACTTCCTCTCAGAATGTCAACAATGTGTAAAATTTAGGGGAGCAGCTTCCCCCTCCTTCCCCCTGTCTTGCGGAGTACCATAAAGCACCAAGATGGTTCCATTGTGATTTCTCATGCTCTTCATTGATACTCTGTGGGACACAACCCATTGTTGGAAATATGTTGATGGCTCTACATCTGGTGTCACTGTCCCGAACTTTGGTGCACTACTGGACATCATGAACAACTTGAGAGAGTGCACCACCAACATCGATGTCGCAATCAATTGTGCTGATGCACATCAACCTGGACACAAACAATACCGTGCTTCCTGACTTCACATTGGGCACCCGTGTCCTCCAACAGGGTAAAGCTGTCAAGTTTCTTGGCTTCACCATAGACAAAAGCCTCATTTGGAAGACCCATGTTACTATCGTCAACAAAGTGCATCACACTGCCTCTACCTGTTCCTACGACGGAAATCGCTGAGGGTTCCGCCAGACTAACTGAAGACTGTATACAACACTTTCATCTTAACCAAACTCATCTACCACTTCCTGGCCTGGATGCTTTTTTGTTTCTAAGGATATAATTGGCCATCCAGTCATATTGGCATCGTCGGATAGAGTGTTCATTTCCTGCCCAAACAAAATATGGTATTATAGTAGGCTGATGTTAGGTTAGGTCTAAGTTGGTTAGGAACAGGTCGGTTTATTGTCAAAACACAGCTTTTGTAATGCTTTTTTTTTTCTTCTTCTTGACTAGAAGAATTGTTACAGCTATTCCTGATAGAATGAGCAACGTTGGCGAATCATTTCTCACTGAACTTGACATGACATTGGCAATATAAATGAATGACTAAGTATATGAGAGAGGGGGGGTGTGAGCTGGGAGCAGGGCAGTGAAATCACGGGGGACAGGGCGATATGGAGGTTATTTGTTTGTGGCCACCCATTACGGGATTAAGGCGTCTGGCAATAGATAAATAAATAGACAAAGTATACTCTATGAACACACACACACACACACACACACACACACACACACACACACACACACACACACACACACACACACACACACACACACACACACACACAGTCAGAACACTCTGAAGAAGAGCAGACTCGTACTTGGATCAACACAAACGACTTACTACCACGGTTTGACCACATAACACATTCCCAGTCCGGATGACGTGTACAAACATTAAATCACAACTTTGGTGTCAAGTTACCCACTCATCTTTGGTACCATTCCCTCCTTCTCCCCGATGTTCCTCACCTCTCTCAACCACCCGATACCACAACATAATAACATCTCTCAGACCGCGGAAAAATACAGTAGCTACAAGAAATGCCATACCACACGCAGTGAATCTGATGAACAACCAGCGAAACTATACAGAGTGTAACAATGCTCCATCTCCTGCCCCATTTAGATCTAAGCCCGTACAACTAATAAGCTTCATACGTGATATCTCAGTAATAATCAGTCTGCTGTTACCTGCAAGGTGCTGCTGTCCACAATCATTTATAATATTATTCTACTGCTATACTTCTCTCTTGGTGACGACCCAGCAAGATGCATGGAACCATTGTCTGATTCACTTCTTCATTTCTGCAACATTCGCGGTCTTTCCTCTAAATCTCTCTCTGCTGAATACCACCTCTCCTCCTCTAAACCACACTTTCTCTTATTAACTGAGACTCAGCTGTCTGAGGCGTCTGATAGCAAACCCTTCTCTGTAACCTCGTACTTTCTCCACATTCATTTCAAAGCCAAAGGTGGCTGTTGTGTGTATGTACACAACAGCATGTCTTGCTCTCGTGTTCCTGAACTTGAATCTTTTGAATCTCTACTCTCTCGCTTCGGCTTTCCTGTCATTCTCTAACTAAATATATCTATGCTGTTTACCTAGCTCTTAATTCTGCTGACTGTGAATAATTCTTTTACTATCTTACTTCTAAGATGGAACACATCCTATCAATTTCTTCTTTCTCTGATATACCCATTTTAGATTTCAGTATCCACCACCATCTTTGGCTCTCCCCTCCTTTCACTGATCTAGCTGGTGAATAAGTCTACATCTTTTCTAACCCATTTGTCTGACTGCCTTCGAGAGAGTCCTAACATACTTGACCGCTTCCCTACAACTAATCCTTCTACATTCGCTGTTAATCTTCCTCTCCGTTGGGCTCTTCCGATCAGAACCTTATCATCTTAACCTGTCTTATCGCTCGAGTAAGGCCTGTGGACCCTCCAAAGAAGTGACGACTGTGGCACTTTGGAGCTGCTGATTGGGAGGCCCTCAGGCAATACTTCTTTGATTTTCCCTGGAGTGATTATAGCTTTCATGGCTGAGAGCCGTCTGAGTGTGTCATGTGCATTATGGAGGTTATTCTCTCGGGCATGAAAGCACCTTGCTCAAATCCTTTGACTAATGCAAAACAAAAACAAAAAAACTTGGTTGAATCATACTTGTTCTAATGTTGTCCACAACAAGAAGGCCTACAAAAGGTACCAGAGCCAAGCCACTCCTGAATCTCATCTCTTTTATGTTTCTGTCCCGATTCATACTAAGTCTGATCTTCGCTCTGCTAAAAATAAGTTCATTCTTACTAAATGCTCTGTACTCTTCAACGCGAATTCTTCTTACTCCTTCTTGCACCTTGCCAAACACCTTTCTAACAACTTTAACTCATCATCTTTCCCTCCTCTTTTCTGTTCTGATGGCTCTGTAGCTATTTCCTCTACTAATAAAGCAGAACTCTTAGATCAGACTTTCTCCTCGAATTCCACCTTAGACAATTCCAGTGCTGTTCCTCCATCTCCCCCCCCCCCCTCTAACTTCCTTGTGGCTGACATTAGAACTTTTTCAATATATGTATTTGCTGTCATTACTGGTCATTCTAACAAGGCATGTGGGCCTGATGGGGTTCCTCCTGTTGTCTTCAAGAACTGTGCTTCTTTGCTTAAAAACGGCCTTGATAAACTCTTTCTCCTTTGTCTTTCAGTACGTACCTTTCCGTCTGACTGGAAGTTTGCTCTCATTCAGCCTGTCCCAGAGAAGGGAGGCCATTCCCTGTCCTCCAACCATTGCCCAATTACTTTAACATCCTGTATTTCAAAAGTTTTCGAGTCTATTCTTGGCAAAAAAAAATCAAAGAATCTTTCCTATCAAAATTTCTTTCTGATCGTCAGTATGGGTTCCGCCAGCGACACCCCACTGGCGATCTTCTCACCTACTTTTCAGACTCCTGGTCATCCTCGTTTCGGAACTTTGGCAAAAGCTTTGCCATTGCACCTGACATCTCAAAGGCTTTCGATCGAGTGTGGTAATCTTTAATTACCAACTTCCCTCTTACGGTTTCTGTCCTTTCTGCGCCTTCATCTCTAGCTTCCTTTCTGGTCGTTTTATAGCCACTGTTGTAGACGGCCACCTTTCTTCTCCTAGCGTTATCAATAATGGTGTTCCTCAGGACTCCGTTCTATCACCAAGTCTCTTCCTTTTATTCATCAATGGCCTTCTAAGCTGTACGTCTAACCCTATCCACTCATATGCTGATGAATCCACCCATCACCTTTCTATTCGTTTCCCACAGCGTCCATCTCTGCAGTTACTTCACCAAACAAGGGATGAGACTATAGCACACCTAATGTCTGACTTCGCTCATATCTCTGACAGGGGTAAAAGTAGTTTTGTTGTTAATTATGCATTAAAAGCTCAGCTCTTACATCTTTCAACCCCGGTATAATCTGCAGGAGAATCCTTAAATTTTTACCAGTATTAAGCATCTTTTAAAAGCATACTTGGGGTTTCATTCTCTTGGGATTTATGTTTCAAAGATCATATTACTTATCTTGTAATATCTGCTTTGACGATATTCGACGTGTTAAGCTGACCCATTGCCTTCTTTTCCCCTGCACAGTTGTCTATATACACGGGTTATATTCGTCCCTGTGTAGAGATCAGCTGTCATGTATGGGGAGGCTCCCCACATACAGCTCTTCTCAAGAGGGTGAAGTCAAAGGCTTTTCGTCTCATTAACTCTCCTCCTCTTAGTGGCTCCCTTCATTCTCTCTCTTCTCCGCACTGTTGCATTTTTTTCTTTTATCTATCGCTACTTCAGTATATATATATATATATATATATATATATATATATATATATATATATATATATATATATATATATATATATTGTGTGTGTGTGAAATCGCCATAAAACTGGTAAACTAGGCGTGAGTTGTTTCTACCAATATCATTACACACAACAACAGTTCAAATCTGTGTAACATATATCTGGTATACGCAACACTATCATCTAATTTGAATATAATGAGTGTCTGATATAAAATCAATCACATATGTTATTAGAAAAAGTAATTGGTTTGAACCTATTTGTTGTATTCGGAATGTGATATAATGAGACTGTAGTTACAATAAGATTCTGTTAGTTTGTAAAACATAATTAATATTTGCCATACGATCAGACACATACTATCAACCACTGCAGTGGTATAGGATCAAACGATGCATGATGAACCCTTGTACTAACATGAAATACGACGATGTTACTGTTGCAATATTCATATAATGAAGGTGTGATATACTCGTATTGTGTGTAAGAGGTTTCTCACAATAAAGGTGAGCCGTATCATTGTACAAAATGTATTTAGTAAGGTCTTATATTAAAATACAGTTAGTAATAATGTTACCCTGAATTGTACCAATGAACTAATATTTTACCAGTAAACACTGTAAACTCAGCAATACCATCAACTATGACAGACAGAGGGCTGGTACTACAGTCCCAGACAGATCACCTTTTCATACTAAACAGTCTAGACCAACATACCCATATCCCACACCAAGCCCTCTTCCTCCTATCATCTCCAGACATCACCTTCTGCTCCCCAAACCTCGCCCCCACTACATCATGGAGAGTGGTCAAAACCCTAGGTTCTGATCACCTCTCAATCATCATCACAATCAAAACCAGAATCACCCCAGCTGGCCACAAACACACATACACTAATTATAAGAGAGCCAACTGGGAGGCCTTTGTAACTGAAACAGAACAACATCTCGAAACACTAAACGGAACACCCATCACAAACATCAACACTGCTGTGCACACTTTCAATACAATTATACAAAACGCAGACAAAAGACACCTCCCTAGAGGCAACAGAAAGAGACAAAATCCCAACTTCACACCAGAAATTCAAGGCCTCATCAGACAACGGGACACACTGCGACACTCCCCAACACCCCATACACAAGACACCGTACAACAAATACAAGAACTCAATACTCAAATACAACAAATAAAATATTCAGAACAGCAAAACACTAAACTGGAAAAATTACCTCCCAAACACTTGAATCACACAAAACAAACATCAACCCAAACTCTACAAAACACCTAAACAGCATCACACTTTCCAACAGCAACACCACACAATCACACGCTGCCATCACAACAACAGACACCATACCCTCAAACAAACAACAAGCAAACACTCTCATCAATCACTTTTCATCTAAACCCCCATCCCGAAGACCGACGTATCATCCGAAGTAAGAGACAGTTCCCCACAGACCCAGACTACGCACCTTTCACTTACAACCAGACGAAGCACATCATTAACAACCTCAAGCACTCATCTGCCTGTGGACCAGACAACATAAGCAACATTCACCTTAAACACCTAGGACCCCAAGGCATACAAGCACTCACCAACATATCAAACTACAGCTACTCACACAACATAATATCCAACATCTGGAAGCAAGGCAATATCATCACTATCCCTAAATCCAACAAAGACCCCACGTTACCCTCCTCACATCGCCCCATCACACTCCTCTGCACCCCCTCTAAAGTCACTGAACGACTGATACTACAACTAGTCACACCTCACATTCCCCTAGCCCAGTCACAACATGGCTTTAGGCCACTACACTCCACAAACACCCTTCTTACAGACCTTACACAGAGAGTTTTCGATGGCATGAATTCAGCTAGGCCACCACACAGAACAATCCTAATCACACTAGACATTAGCAAAGCTTTTGATGCCATCCCCCGCCACAACCTCACAAACAAAATACTCAACACAAACATGCACAATAACACAAAAAGATGGCTGGCAAACTACTTAGCAGGCAGATGTGCACATGTAACATTTGCCGGTCAGTCTTCTAACATCAGAAACTTAACAAACGGCGTCCCCCAAGGATCTGTTTTGTCCCCTACACTCTTTAACCAGTACATGCACGACGTACCCACACCCCACACACCACAGATACACATAGCTTCCTATGCAGATGATATAACACATGTACACACCAAAACGCAAACACAGCTGCACACATCATTCAATCTTACCTCAACACACTGCACCAATGGTTCACCATAAACAGGCTCAAAATTGCCCCAGCCAAATCTACAGTGACTTTTCTCACAAATTGGACAGCAGAACACAGTCACATCCCACACCTCACCATAAACAACACTCCCTTACCACACACACACACACACACACACACACACACACACACACACACACACACAAACAAAATCCTTGGTGTAACATACAATGCATCAATGTCATTTAAACAACACATCACAAACATTAAAAATAAAATAACACCAAGACTCAATGCCTTGAAGTCACTTGCCCATACAACATTCGGACACAACAAAGAAACCACCACCACAGTATACAAACAATACATACGTTCAGTGATGAATTATGAAAGCCCTGGCTTGCTTCTAACTCACCAAAACACACTACAACACTCTACAGACCATACAGAACAAGGCCCTAAAAATAATCACAGGCTGCACAGGTACTACACCCACAGACCACCTACATCAAGAAACCAAAGTCCTCAAAGTCAAGGATCACCTAGACATGAGAGGCACCCAGTTTCTTGCTGCAGCCTCCACAAACCCACAACATCCACTACAGTACATGGGTGAGTAGCCATATTCTTGTTGGTTTAGTTAAGCCATATTCTTGTTGGTTTAGTTAAGCCATATTCTTGTGATTTACCTAGTGAAGCCATAATCTTGTTGGTTTACTTTATCTTAGGTAATATGTCTCAGATAGTTTCCTTGTATAGTACAATACTTAGGTCTGAATGGTATCTCAAGGGTTGCCCAGGACACGACAAATACTGTCATCTCTCCCCCCTCGCCCACCTCAGACCAGCTTCCAGAAGGATATCCACACTCAGATCACTCGCCGCTCCATTCAGTCACTTAAAGACAACATACAGCTGCATGCACGGCCTCCTGACATCCACCCTTCTGAATCCTATCTTCCTCGTGAGGACAGGGTCCACCTGGCCAGGCTGAGATGTAGGCACCATCCAGCCCTCTTAAGCTACCAGAAGAGGCTGGATGACTCTGTCGCTGATGCCTCAGGATGCAACACAGCACCCCATACTATTAAGCACATTATGGAAGACTGCATTGCACACAATCACCTACGCCAACAACACAACATACACTCTTTGAGAGCTCTGTGGGAAAGCCCGGTCTCAGCCATGGCCTTCCTAAGGGACTCGGGGTTGTTTGGCCAGACTGCCTAGGGAACAATTACTAATACTACAACCACCATTGAGATAATACAGTGTATTGTAGTATTAATATATTTAATGTTTTATGGTAGTATAGTTTTCTGGTGGCAATAGGATAGTGGTAATGTTAGACTATTAATAATTTAGTATTATCATAGTATATCAGTAACATTTGGTATGCACCTCACAATGAATATCCATGATACAATGTAGATCATGAAATATACAATTATATTTATCTATCTATCCATCTATCTATCTATATCTATATCTGTCCATCTAACTATCCATCTATCTGTCTATATCTATCTGTCTATCTATCCATCTATCTCTCTCTCTCTCTCTCTCTCTCTCTCTCTCTCTCTCTCTCTCTCTCTCTCTCTATATATATATATATATATATATATATATATATATATATATATATATATATATATATATACACATATATATATATAAATATATATATATATATATATATATATATATATATATATATATATATATATATATATATATATATATATATATATATATATATACCATATGTACATCCCCCTACTACA